>NC_062213.1:59999302-60322740 GCF_902686445.1 Sciurus carolinensis | reverse complement strand
AAAATGTACAAATCCAGAAAGAAAGCATGTCCAGTTAACCTGGTTATGGCCCATCAGCAAGGTATTCCTTTCCAACCATAAATATTTCCTGATGGCAGAGAGATATTCCAAGAGTATAAACCACGTAGATATTCAAATTAAAGAAGCAAAGAGCCATCTTTGCTTACTACTGCTTCTGATGCTGGTTTAGCAACGTATTTGCAGAATACAAAATGGTCTTTTCACATTCACACTTTTAGCAGAACTGAAATTATTTACTTAAATTTCAAATGTATGTGAGTTTCAATGATACACCATTTTAAAAAGCTAAAATAAATATTTTAAATAACCCTCTTTCCATTAAACTCACTCAACAGGTGACAAACCATCAAAGTCAATGCCAAGAGATTAAAAATAGCCTAGTTGAAATTGTTGCTTAAAAAAAATTAATTCTTAAACAGATTTTGCAATCTTCTTTCTCCTTTTTAAGGCCTTTATTGGAAATAGTATTAAACTTACAAGTCGGAATTATTAGGGCAATATTAAAAGAATTTAGAATTATCTCTCGTTATATGGCAGAAACCATGTGTGTTCTTCCTTCTCTTTTATTAACTTGTACATGCTGTGCGTATGGCCCCAGGAGAAAGCCATATTTCTAGGCTTATTTTTCAGTCAGGTGTGGCCATACAACTAATTTGTGGCCAAGGGAATGTGAATAGAACTGGTCTCATTAATGGGAAGGAGTGTGTCTTCTCATGAATCCTTCTCCACACTGGCTGGAATGTGGAGGTTTTGGCAGCCCATTTTGGACTTGAAGTTAAGAGCAGTACTCAAAAATGAAAGAATGGCAGAACAAAAACAGAAGTGTGAACCATTGATGGCTTTGGGAAACAGAGCTTTGATACCAACAGAGACTTTAAGGGAAGAGAGAAATAAATTCCAGTCTTTTAAACCATTACTTTGTGTATCTCTGTCTCATAGCAGAAATTCTATCGACACTAATACACATTATGAGCACACCTCCTGCTCCTGAGAGTAGAGATGTAAGACTCCAGGTGTGGTATAGAAGCACATGGCTGAGCTCACGCCCCACTTTTGTCACTTTCAGTGTCTGCTTTTCAGAGCAAATTAGTTTATTTATTTTGGTTCTCACATCTGTAAAGCGATAATGGTAAAAGTGATTTCATAGTTTTGATGGGGATCAAAACAACTTATAAAGTAAATAAAACTATAGAAATTTTAGTTTTTATAGTTTTTATGCCTGTTTTAGTATGTAAAAAAACAGCACAAACTCTCTTTATTGACATTAAGTTAACAGCAAAAGGTATATATTTTAATGATATTGTTTTTGTTGGTATTTATTAATTTATTGGTAAAACATAGGTGATATAGATTACAAAAACTAGTGTGACTTTCTTTTAGTGTTTGTCAACAAATAACTGGAAGCACAGGTATACACTCCAAGCCTTTTACAGCATGAATACAGGACAGTAGGGACAAGTTGACTGAGTTTTTTTCTTGCTGTGTTATTTACTGTTACTAGTCACTACTTGCCATTGTTGGCACATGCATTTCCTTTTGATACAACATTTCTGGACAAGGTCAGGTCAAATTCATTTGCCAGGAATAAAGTCAAGACAATCCCTTAATCTCCAGAATCCTTCATGGGAACTCCCCATTGCCAATCAGAATCTCATGGTGCAATGTCTCACCACATCCCAGAAGTTCAGTACTTGACACTCTGCAGTTCTTTCATAACTGTGGGCTTTCACCACTACTGTGATTGAAGGTACCTAATCAGTGGTGTGCTTCTATTTAGGGAAGCCTTTATTTGAGCTTCTCTGTTACTTAAAACAAGCCCAGCATTCAAAACATCTTCTTCTTACTGGGTAAAGAGGAGAATCAAAATCAGAATCAATGCCCAGATGACCCCCTCTAGCATCTCTGCTTCCAGGAGCCAAACCTGTTTCCCCAGTACAGATGTATATTCTTATGTGCATGATCATGCAAACATTTTTAGCATGAGTCTATTGTATACTTACGTCCTTAACAGCACATCACAGTGCGTTGCTATAATCTATAAGCATTGATGAAAACATTTTCATTCACTATCATCTCCTTCTAATATACACACATAGTGCATTTTAATAGACCCTAACATTTGACTCTAACTTATGTCAAAAGTATGATTTACCAGGTTAGACAAGAGTCTCTAAATAGTCCCTCAATCATCTGTGAAAATGAAGGTAAACAATGACATGAAAACACAGAAATAACTTCTTGTTAGGTTTGGAATCCATTTTCTTTAATATGCAAATGAAGTTTTTTTTTGAAGACTTAGAGATCCTAGAACTTAATCTCAAACTTGCTGAGAAAAAGTAACCATGAAGTTCTAACTCAAAGGAAGCCCAGGGTTCATCTTACTTTATCTTTACTGGAACTTGAATGCAAAACTCATGCTGGAACATGAAGGGACCAGGTTCTCTGGCAGTATAAAACATCTGATTGTAAAGAGGAATGCCCCAAAAGACACCTAACAGAGCAGTCAGAGTGTTCACCATTCTGGGCTTATGTGGCAGACAGAGATACTGGCATGGGTGAGGAATAGGACATCAAGCAGGGAAAAAAATAGGTGATAATCACATAGCCTCTACCCTTTACATTGATCAACTGTTTAGGATTCTTGGGTGTGTCAATAAAGAAGCTCTTCTAAAAGAAGTTTACCTGCTAATCCAAGCAAACAGATTAGAAAAATACACTTGGATCCATCCATTAACATTCTCCAAAAAGATATTTAAATATATATGAAAAATACAAAATATCCCTCTGTAAGCTTGCTATTTTTGGAGTTCCAACTTTTGCAGGTTGGATGATGGGGTGTCAATAAAACTAATTAAACAATTCCATAAACCACAGAACTGAAAGGGACTTGGAGAAATCATCTGTTGACATTTAAATATCTACTGTGCAAAGTGGAAAGGAAGATTTGCATCCAACAATGCCACCTGGTTAATCCAACAGCTTTTATAACCTGGCAAATTGTTCTTGAGCAATAGTGCATTTTTATGAAATTAGGTGAATATTGTCAATGTTATAATCAAACTTTTTTCTCATCTCCCTTGCACTGGAGCAACTCCACTATAACAGATGTTTCCCTCTTTACTGCTGAGGTTAAATTGCATGCATCTTGACAAAGGCAGGCAGTACTTGGCTTTGGAACACTAAGTCTTCCATCAGGTTATTCCCTCAGTTGCAGTCATTGGCTTAAATAGTGCTGTTTCTTCCAATCTCAACAACATGGTATCCAAACACTATTTCTCCATTAGTCACCTGGTTCCATGCTCCAAAGTGCAATTCAGACTTGGAAACAAGTGTGTATCCATGACCTTTAAGGTCTAACATGGTCTGGTGGAAAGCGTATTGGAAGAGTGGTAGTCTCACCAGCTAGCTAGGTGACCTTTGACAAATTACTTGACCCTAATGTGCTTCATTTTTCTTACACAAGGAACATGGAGGCAATAATATATAACATCCTGCCCTATCTTACAGGAATTTCATAAGGCTAAAATGAAATAACTACTCACATTCTGTTCTGACAAATCATTACAGGATGGCTTCCCTTTCTTTGCTGTTAGAAACAAGTCACCAGATATATAATAAAAATTGTTGAAAATGGTTTAGTAGGGGAAAGGATCAACTACATTTTTACTATCTGTAACAAATTCATTCCATTCATTCATGATGTGTGGTATAGGTTTAAATGAATAAAGGACAACTTTTAGAATTCGGACCTGGTTGAAGTTTGACATGAATAAGAGGAAGGTCTCCTCTGTCCCATACTTCTAGATCCACTGATGCTCTTACACCTCATGCTTAGCCCAGTACACTGAGACATGTTACAGCCAAAGGCAAATCCAGGAACTTATAGACATCTGTTGTGCTTTCACACTTTTCAGTTTGTTTTCTTTTGTGAAAATGGGGTCCAGAATAAGGATCTCCAATAGGGAAAGATGGCGTGTGTGCTTCAATTCATAGCTCAACCAACACTAACCCCCCAACTTTGAATGTAGGACAGTTCCCATTCAGGTCTGAACTTCTGATCAAAATCTATCCCTGGCACACTTTCTCATGTATGGTAGGCAATCAACACTTGTGAATGATAATGCCACTCTCTCCTCTATTTTTGTTTCTCTGCCTTTTTCCCTAGAACTGTCTTCTTATCTTCATAGATTTAGATCTCAGTTCCTGACTTAATAGGGCAAATTCTTTCAATGGCAACCATCTGTTTATCTGACAATCATTTCTGAATTCCCTAAAGTTGTATTTCAAATTCCAAATGAAAATATTTGCATTTGATCATTTATAGTATCAAAAGACAGACTTTCAGATCACACAGACACCAAAGGCATGATCACTTTCCATCTTAAAATGGAATCACTCCCCTCATATCTCCATTCCATTGATTTGTGAATCTCCTACAAAGGAACTCCTCTAGCATTTAAAAATGTTGATCATCCGATATGTATGTGGCATAATGACTTTATGGATTTATAATTCATTAGTGTTTACTTAATATTTGCTATATTAATCATTGTTCTTATTCTTATTTTAGCAGTCATAATAACCACATGTGTAGGCAATATCCTAACTTACATTTTATAGATAAGAAAATGGAGGCACAGAGAAACTGAAGTATTTGCTCAGAAAAACATGCTTAATTGAGGAAAGACCAGGATCTGAATGCAGCAGATTGATTTCAGATCTCACACTGGATTAAGACTGGGAAGA
The DNA here is from genome assembly GCF_902686445.1 of Sciurus carolinensis. Lineage (NCBI taxonomy): Eukaryota > Metazoa > Chordata > Mammalia > Rodentia > Sciuridae > Sciurus > Sciurus carolinensis. The sequence continues at coordinate 60,317,973 of NC_062213.1, read as the reverse complement.
GGTCGGAAATTATTTCCTGGAGTAGGTAATGTTTGAGATAGGATTTCAAAAATAAGAGGAATAACCCAGTCATTACATAGGGTAATAGCAGTCCCAAAAGACTAGATCTCATCAGAGTTATGGGGACTTGGGGGTACTTAACTTGGCTTGGGAAGTATGAGAAGTTTGGTATAGAGAAAAGTTGCTGAATGAAGGGGCAATGACAAGTTAGTGAGACCAGAAGGAGTAAGAAGAGTTTATATCTAATGTCTCATCTATTTGGATATTATCATAACAACATTGAGGAAGAACCAAAGTAATTTAAGCAGAGTAATGGCATCACCTTTAGACATGAACAACAAAGATCCCTGACTTGGAGTCGTGCTAATCACAAGCACATATGCACACACAAACTGTGTTAAAATACATATGGTCTCAGTAAATGGATGGAACTGGAACAGCATGCTAAGTGAAATAAGTCAGACTCAGAAAGCCAAAAGTCGAATTTCTCTCTCATAAGTGGAAGCTGGGACAAAATGAGGGAAAATGGTAGGGGTGGATATCATAAAGACATAGGGAAGATCAGTGGAGTAGAAGAAGGAGATTGAGAAGGAAGGAGGAGGGATGTAAAAGGGGAGGGAATGCAGAATGCAAAATGACACTATGCTCATGTATAAATATATCACAGAGAATTCCACCTTTATGTCTATTTATAAAGCACCAATCAAAAATAAATAAATGAGTGAAAGGAAGACCAGTAGAGTAGAGAAGGAGAATGAGAAGGAATTGGGGGGTCCACTGGGTACTGGAATGGAGTAAATTAAATTCCATGCATGTATGATTGTGTCAAAATGAACCCATTGTGTCTAACTATAATTGTCTCATTAAAAAAAAAAAAAAAACAACTATCAGCTCTTAGGACAAAATTAAGGAAGACATATGTCCAGCTAATTCAGAACAGACAATAGCATCTGAAGACATGGACAAATGTCTTATTTTCATCTGATAAATGAACTAACAATGACATTTTCAATGCCATTTAAAAGAAACTATTCTTGGAAATAAAGTTTAAAAAATACACATGAGCCCTCTAGTAAAATCATCAACTCATCACTATTTGCTTGGGACTTTTTTACTTTAGCACCCAAAAGCCTACATTCCGAGAATGCCCCTCAGTTCCAGGAAAACCAGAAAGGCTGGTTACTCTAAACTCTGTCACTTATAATCTGACTCTCAGTGCAGACACAGTGCATCCATAACCCCAAACAACCACTCCTGTGGCTAAACCCACTTAGTCTCCAGAGAGGTGCTTCTTCACGTATTTTTATCAACCTCACACATTCTCAAAGGTGACTGCATCCAAAAGTCATGGATGTGCCACTGTTGTTATTTAGACACACACTATTTTGGAGTATGTGCAGAAATATTTAAGTAAGAGAAAAAGAAAACTCTTCACCAACTAATCAAATTCTTCCCTTAACATATCATGAGTATATTAGAGTCTTGGAACCATCTTACTGTTTTCCACTAGTGATGAGAATCCATTTTCTTGCTTCTCATTGCGTTTCAATTCAAGAAAGGGAGAATGGAAAGTAATATGGTATAAGCAACTAGTATAAAAGGTGACTCAGAAGTATTTTACATAAACAATGTGTAACTCTTAGAATTATTTCAGAAGTGTGATATACCATAAAAGAGGTGTGAATGTGACACTAAGTCTTTATATTGATGTGTAGATTTTGATATTGCTTTAAGAGAAGGCAAAAACATGATTTGATTTGATTAATAGTAACTTGGATGATAAAATTAAAATGTTTTAGAATATTTACTTCAATAATAACAATTCATGATGTGTATTATCAGTTTAGAGTTTGAATATAATATGTAAAACTTATTACTGAATTTTGGCTTAAATATTTAAGGATTTAATTGACAGTTTCAGTTGCTACCGCCTTACTAGAGGAACATTTCTCCAAATTGCCATTCACAAATAGCTATTTATAAGGGACCATAATTTAAGGTAGAATTTTCTCATTGAATATTACTATCAATGGAACAATGAATGTGATAAAATTTTGATAATAACAACAATTTTTGTCTTGAAACAAAATCAATAAGCACAAATTTTTCTTAAAAACAATAATTACTATGTATACATTTATCTTATTACTTAAGCATAATTTTTTCTTAAAAACATAACAAAAATTACTCAACTACATATACATTTTTCTTATTGCTTAGACCAAAATTATTGTTCCAACAAAAAAAAATTTAGACATGGGCAGTGATAATTCATCCAGTTATCTTTCACAATTTTCATAAATTACTGTTTTATAAAACATAGCTTTGCAACATTATTTTATTTTTTTGTAGGTATAATTTTTAAGTTAGGAGGATATAACTGATTTTACATAATAGTTTTCTACAATCTTTACTATTAAATATTTAGATAAATGATAGGTAAGCTTCTGTATAAACTGTGGTTCCAAGTTCATTCTCATTAGCAACAATCATGGACACAGATGAATGAATATACATTCATCTGCCAATAGTTTAAATTGTAGATTGGAGAAGGATGACAGCAGAGACAGGTAGATTAGTTAAGGTGATTTTGCAACAATTTTAACCTCATGACTGAGATTTCTGGCTCAAATGAGCGTGCAGCAGTGTGACTTGGCAAGGTGCTAGAAATCTGAAGGACTAGAGGAGTGTGGATAAAGTCAATGAATACACTTTGGGCAACGCTGAGTTTGCGGTACCTGAATAAAATATTCTAAGGGAGGTTATATTTACACTTTGTGTGTGTGTGTGTGTGTGTGTGTGTGTGTTTAGGTTTTATTATCATGTATACATACACATATATACGTGTGTGTTTGTATGTGATTGGAGCTTAGAAGAGGAGTCTGAGCACTATATTAATAATCCTATGTCATCGAGATGAATAAGGATGAATTTCACAAGGAAAAATAGGCATAGTGTAGAGTGTAATATGTCAGAAATGAAGAAAAGAGTTGATTTTAAAAGAGAAGAGTGAGTTAGCCTGTGTTCAAATCCTGAGATATAGCAGAAAAAAAGTTAAGAAATGATACTTAGCAATGGATTCATTGAGAATAGAAGGAAAATAAAACTGGGTGAGGTATTAGAAAAGAGATAGATTGGAGATTGAGGTTAGACTGCTTTTCCCAGAGGATTGATGATAGTTAGAAATGGATTTCCTACTGAGTGTGACCGTAACAGATGGCAAAGCATGAGAGAAGCAAGAGGTCAAGAAAGACATGTTATTTTTCCAGGTGGGAGTGGTGTAAGAATGTTTATAGTCCAAGTGGAAGGAGATAGCAGGAGCTGAAGAAATGGAGGAGAAAGTACAATGACCAATGGATGCAATCTCTCAGAAAGCAGAAGGGTCCATCCAGAGTATCTATGGAGACTGGACTCTGATAGAAGGCCAACTATTCCAAAGTTTCAGAGAAAGGGGATGAATTGATGTACCCATTTGCCCCATTGGAAGTATTGTTTTGTTTTGTTTTTTGGTTACAAACATCATCAACCCACTTGAACTAGTTTAAGCAAAAGGTAGAGTGTAAGGTTCAGAGGTCCCTCCTAGGACCTTGGAGCAGGAATCATGCCTCACCAAGGACAGAAAATGGAAAACAGAAAAGGATACCTCTGCTTCAGTGTCGCTTCCCCTGATTTTCTATGTGCACTTAGCTCCTGAATTTACATGATCTTCAGCAACCATGTAAGATCTCTGAAACCATGTTTTAAATTCCAAGAACAGATCATCTAAGTATTCCAAGTTGAGTTGATATGCTGATGCACTCACCCAGGTCAGGGAAATAGTAGAGATTATGTCATTGACCTTCAGCAACAAAAACCTGTCCCTGCAGGTAAATATCCAACATCTTCATTCCTGTCCTAAATCATTTATCACAATGCAGATGAGTTGGTTATTGAGAGAGGGACAAGAATTGAAAGAATTTTTCTTTGCCTCATTTCCTTGAATTAGTAAGCAAGGTTTTCTGTTGAGTGTAATTATGACAATGTAAGTCTTAACGAGAGTAAAGATAGTTAGAAATGGCCCTTTCCAGAAATGGGAGCTGAATCTCAATGGCAACTTAAGAAATTTTAGTAGGCTATTATTGCGTTTCCAGTTGAGATTAAAGACCATGACTCTATCATGGTGTCCATCCAAACTCTTATTTGCATAGAAATTCTTGGCTATCTGGCTGTTAGAGGTCGAGCCAGTGGACTAACGCAGGGATAGAATTTTATCAGGAGGTACTGGAGAATATTTTCAAAGTTTGTATCTGAGAACTGTAGATAAGATAATGAGTTTTATGAGACTGATGAGTGAGAAAACAGAGAGTGCAAGAGATTGAAAAGAGAAAAAGGAGAAGGAAGTAAAAGAGAGGAAAGCAGAGGAGGATTATGAATCAAATATTTTCATAAGGTCAAAGTAATGGATATGGTGAATATAAAGGTGTGATGGAGCTTGAGGGAAGTGGAGTCGTGTGACAGGGTGAAACACTGGTATTTATATTTTGAGATGTTAGGTAATTTTTAGTATGGAGCAGTTCCAAAGTATGACTGAGTATGATAGACTGTAGAGCTGAGGTGCACTGGTGTTAGGATGGGCAACAAATCATGAAATAGAACAATGGTCTTGGATGATAGTGGTATTTTGAACACTGTGAGCCACATGTAATTAGCAGTGTCCTACCATGAAGCTTGTAGGTACCAGCACTGAAATGGAGGGTTAGAATAACACAATGACCTGAACCAAAATAAGAAAAAAATTGAATGGGATGAAATAATGTCTGTGGAAGCAAAAAAAAAGGGAAGGAAGGAAGGAAGGAAGGAAGGAAGGAAGGAAGGAAGGAAGGAAGGAAGGAAAGAAAGAAAGTTTGATTTAAAGATTTAACAGAGGAAGCCAAATCCTTCAATTATTCAGTGGTTCTGGTTTTCATCTTAACAAGAGACTGAGGTTTAGGATAAGTTGGAATTTCTTTACCATAGAATTGAATTAAATCTAGCTCAGCTGGAATTGAATCACATTAGGAAATTGTTGGGAGGTGTCAATAATAATATTTTAGAGCCTTCCTATGATCTAGATACTTCCAAGTATCTTACATATCATGCTATGTCATTTTTTAATCATTACAAGAACCCATGAGTTATGCACCATTTGCCTGTATTACAGATGAGAGAACAGAGGTGTCAAAGGCATAGGCAATTTGCCCAGGTTTATGCAGGTAGTAAGAGAGAAAGCCATTGTTTCAAGCCAGAAAGTCTGATACCTATCTAAGCAAACTCTTAACCCAATAATGAGGGAAAGGTACAGGTTAAGACAGAGAAGACAGTGACAAATTTAGGAATTTAAATATGGAGGTCTAGGGACTGGGGAAATAGCTCATTCGGTAGAGTGCCTGCCTTGCAAGCATGAGGCCATGGGTTCAATCCCAGCACCACAAAAAAAAAAAAAAAAAGAAAAAAAAAAATAGAGGTCCTCCTTTCACCTTTCAGAAATACATTTTGGTTAGTAGTACAAAATTACAATACATATCAAATACAAAAGAATTTTCAGGTCATCATAGTGTACACCAAATGCAAGTGTCAGTATAAGACTTGAAACCACCAGACCTCAAACCCTGCACAACACAGCCTTTTTTTCTTAGGGTTTTGTGGAAACTTTGGGACAGCAGGTATTATGGTGGTGGAGGGTGGGGTAGGTAGAGACTTCTACTCCCAGTACTAGAAAGTAGCAAGAGAATTAGTTATTTTAGGAAACTTTACTCTCTTTTAAAAAGAAGTCTTTGACCTCCCCTTCTCCAATGATGGACTTTAGGTATCCAAACACCTTTGAAAGTATTCTAATTTAGCTTTATATCAAACCCAATTAGTTGGCTTATGTTTCCCACAATTGCTTTCTTTAAATTACTGTCAGTGATTTTACATCATATGTTATGGCCCCAAGTTGATTAAATTGTGCAATATCTGTAAATATTAGTACCCTCACTTGTAAAATAAAAGTAAATAATGCAAACTTCAGAGTCAGGGAAAAGAAATCAAACCAAGCATATGAAAACTATTAAAATACTTAACATCTAAATAAATAAAAGTTCCTCCTATTAATAAATAATAATAGCTTTCATATTTGGAATCCTTGTGATGTATACAGCATTCTATTATTATTGACACATGTTTCTCATTAAATCCTCATAACAATCTTTGGACAGGCGTATTTATAGCATCTCCACTCTATAGATGTGGAAAACTAGACTCAAATGCCAAACATTAAGTCATGGAGGTAAGATCTCAGACACATTGCCTGACTTCAAAGTGACATTCTTATTATGTATTTTTTTAATACTTATGAAAAATACTTCAGGTAAACATCATTACTATATAACAGAAAGCAGAATTATTTCATCCCAGTGGTATAGCAGGTCTCAAAATGTAGTACTCCTGATTATCTAACTTGACCATTTAATATGAAAGTGCAAAAATACAGTGAAACCTACAACAACCCTTATTTCCAGTATTATCTTTTAGGCACACTTAGTGCCAAATAACTAAACGTCTGTGTGGAATAAATGTACAGGGTCACATATCGAGTGAATTTAGGTCTCAGATTCCCCAAGATAGTTTGATCTGTGGTATGCATTGTCAAAATTCTCAGAACTCTGATCTCAAAAGTATCCAAACAAATTAAGTGAACACACTATGTTTCTCACAAAATCTAGAGGGCTTAGGCCTTACCCTTGCTCTGCCTGTGATGGACCCACCTGTATTCATTCACACAGAGCAGGGTCAGTCAATAGGCAATCCTCTGACTTTAATGAAATACTTCAAGAAGTCTGTCTATGTTCTACAACTCTACTGGTAGGTACTTAGGTCAATTTTTGAAAATAAATAAAAACCACAAATGATAAGGAAAGATAATTTGCATTCCTATCTTCTTATATGGACACAATTAAATATAATATTTTATTGGTTACATCAAATGTCACACCAGTTAATTTCGACTCCATACCTAATACAGTATAACCTAAAGTAACCTATCCCTAATGAGACATTTTCTAAAATAAAATTTTTCACATTGAGAAACATTATTTGTTGTTTGACTTTAATCTTTACTTTGAATTTTGAACTTGCCTTTAGTGCTATTCTCTACAGGACAAACATTGTAATTTCTCTTGCCCTGGGCAACACAATGCTGATTTTGTAACACTAGCAGCTTTATCATGTCATATTAAAAAGTACTGCAGGGTACAGTGGTACACACCTGTAATCTCAGCAACTGAGGAGGCTGAAGTAAAAGGATTTCAAGTTTGAGACTCTGCCTGAAAGTAAAAAGGGCTGGGTATGGACCACAGGGGTAGAATGCCCCTGAGTTCAATCCCCATTACCAAAAAAATAATTTAAAAAACCACTCTGATCTTGTAGTCTTATTCTACACTTTTCACATATTTTTGTTTTATTGATATGGTTTTAAAAATGTAGCTTGAAATAACTCAACAACTAAACACATGAAGCGTTTGAATAGTTTAAATTTTGTTTGTGTTTTGAAGCATTCCTAGTAAAACAGAACTTCTCAATTCTTCAGATTAAAAAGATTAAATTAGAATGGTGTTTCTTGTCAACGAGGAGGAATTCAGATCAAATACCTTTTAATAAGAATATTTTCTCCAAACAGAAGATAAAATCAATAGTAAACAAGTTAAGAGGAAATGTTTAAAGTAACTCAAAATTACTGAACTAAAGATAAGTTTGCAAAACTTAGGAAATAAGAAAAAAATTAAATAATATTGACCAGTCTAATCAAACTGATGGATTTGGGAAAGCAAAATACCTCCTTTCTGAGTTTGAAACACAGCTGTCCAGTAGAGGGCTCCACAAGACTGAAGGATGTTAACACTCAGCATTAAGGAGGTCCCTGAAGTGAAGCCATTTTACGATGACATACAGCAGAGGAAATAATATTTAGAAACTCAGCCCATAGCATATTCCTTAACACCATATAGTAAATTGAAACTAAAAAGTATAAGTATATATGTATAAGTATATACATACCTTAATATATGTGTGCGTATATATATATATATATGTATTATAGCTAATTTTTATTACAGTGTGATTTCTAGCTAGATTTTTGCACTCTCAAAGTGTATGTAAACTAGCTAGCTTCCTTAGACCCTTGTCTGATGATACAAAGCAATCTGTCTGAGCTACAGGACACATGTGGACAATGGAAGCTGTTTCCTTGGAAACGACTATGTGAAAGCTCTTGGAACATCTCCTCCCCAGGAATTAATTTGTTTCAGATGGGGAAAGGTGATTACTTACAAAAGAGAGAAAAAGAGACTGAGAGAGAGAAGCTCCCAGGTTTTTCTTCCTATCGTCATTATAAATTTTTTTAATGTAGAATAGATGATAACAGCAAGGGTAAATATTAATGACATTGTCACGATCAAAATTAAAAATCTACAAGTTTGTTTTTGTTTTTGTTTTTAATCTATATGTAAAAGGAACAGTATGGGTAAAATAGGAAAAATTTCCCAATTGGACCAAATTAGTTCAAAGTGCATTGCCTGTCTTTCCCAATTCGTTGGAAAATTTCCAATGTTCTGCTTTTCTTAATGCTGATCATTATGAAGTGCAGATGTTTACCACTTGGATAAAATTACCTATAAAAGATAATGAGCTGTCATATAATAAAGATGGAATTTGTGACCCATTGATTTGAACCATTTTTCCAGTCATAATGAAACATTAGTCCCTCTCTTTTACTTGCCATTTTGCCTTTCTGTATTGTCTAGTGTGGATTAAATAGTGTGTTGAGTTCACCAGTCAGAAAGATTCCTCAACTGGACACTTGGAAGCGGGTCTTAGGTCAGGTTTTATTAATTGATTGGTGAATTGTTGGCACTGCTGACCATGGTTCAGTTGTGGTTTGAAGCTACAGAAAGGCAAGAAGAAAATCCTTCTATATGTGGAAGAAACTTAGGACTTATCCCTTTTATCTAATGAACAATGCTAACCAGGTCAACAAAAATTAAAGCAAAGCACAGTAAATCATTTCAGCACCTAAGTTTATCAAGAGCAGTGACTGTTAAATTTTACAGTCTCTTAGCTCAGTGTGGTCTGATATAAGGAAGGGTATATGAAACAAAAGTATTTGAAATTAAAATCAAAGCCAGGGTTGGTGATTAGCTCAGTGGTGGAACATTCACCTACCGTAAACCAGGCCCTGGGTTCCAGCATCACAAAAAATAAAATATGAAAAAAAAATAAACAATAAAATGAAAACCAGATGTTTCAGTATAAATTCATGTAAACATCCCGTACTTGGATAGAGGGCATTGATATTATCTGATATCTTTTTCTATAGGTTTCTAGAAATATGAATTCACATTTTCTATAACTTTGTAAATACTCAAAGAAAAAGAAATGACCAGTCAATAAAGTCCTTTTCTTGCTATTCAACCAAATTGTCATGTAAGATTCTTAAGGAATTCTCATGAGAAGAAAATATTGATTTTTAGGGATATTGATTTACATCATTCAAAAATTCTCAATCTCATGTCTTTTTTGTTAGTTTTGTTTTGTGTTTTTGGTACTGGGAATTGAACCCAGGGATGCTCTACCACTAAGCTACATCTCCAGTCCTTTTTATTTTATTTTTAGACAGGGTCTTGCTAAGTTGATGAGGTTAGCATTGAACTTGTAATCCTCCTGCCTCAGTCTCTCAAATTGCTTGGGATTTTAAGAGTGAACCACCACACGTGGTTTCAATCTCATGTCTTAAATGTACTGTAACATACTCTAAACCAATAAATACAGAATAGTATATGGATAAATTATCATTAGGTAAACTAAATATCAATAAATTTTGATCATTCAAATAGTTATTATTAAGAAGGCGGTACATTTAGTTTATGATAGTTATGAATTTTTTAAACATCAGCAGTTTTCATGGAAAAATTTCTTTGCCCAGGTCAAGTATATAATTCTAGTAAATAAAATATAAATCCTAAATTTGACTTTCCAGACCTTTTGTGTACTGTTTTAATATACTGTTTTAAACTTTGACATCTACAAAATCATCATGCAAATTACATTCTAGAAAATTCAAATATTTGCTTTTTCTCAAACAGTCCATGAATTTTCCTAGATTCATGCATTTCTCATACTCTTCCTTCCACTGAGAATACACTTTAATTAAACTCCTACTTAAGTTCATTTTCCTGAAATTTTCTTCTCTTTTTTCATTCTCGGTATTAGTTATTATTGTAAAAAATGACCCATGAAACTTACCAGTTTAAACAAAATAATAATAGTTATGATCTAATCATTTCTTTTATCAGGAAGATAGGCACATATTAGTTGGGTACCTCTGTTCCAAAGACTGGGGACTGTCACTAGGCTGCAGTCAAGGTGTCAGCAGGGTTGAGGAAAAAGCCTACTTCCAAGTCACACATGTGGCTGTTGGCAGGATTCAATCCACTGTGAACTACTGAACTGAATCTGAGATCCAGATTGGCTGTTGATTGGAGGTCACAATCTATTCCTTGTCCCTACATAAGACTGATCACAACAATGTGGGTTGTTTCAACCACGTAAGCAAATGAGCCATTAAGAGAGGACAAGCAAGATAGAAGCCACCATCATTCTGTAATATAATCTCAAAAGTGACTACAAATCACCTTCACAGATTCTATCAGTTGAGAGATACTTAAGTGGAGAAAGAGCACTGCACAAGGATGCTAATATTAGGAAACCAGAAACACTAGGAGCCCTCCAAGATGCTGTCCATCAACCACACCCCTCAGTTAAAGTTTCTTCTTATTTCTCTCAGACCATACAAACCATTCTCTGAATTCCCATACAAGTCGATGAGCTTCCTTTTTGTGCTACTAATCATTTTTATCTTATAAATTGAGCTCTATTGTACATCTTATCTACTGACTACAATATGTTTATCAATTGATAAATGTAATAATTCATATATAGAATCTCTGACTAAATGTGGTTGAATGGTTTCTAACTCTGTCAGAATTCTGCCTAATAGGTAGACACCTCAAATATCATGAATACTCTATCCAATAAAACCAACATAATTTTCAAAATAATCAGTAGAAGAAAAATTATAAAATGATCACTCTCTTACTTTCACTTTCTGGACCCAAAATGTGCCACTGTTGTGTTGTGTTCGACCAGTGCCATTTTCCTTAATAAGCTCCATTCTAATGAAACAGTCTTAAGATCCAGAAAGAGATCTAATAGCACTTTATTAGTATTTACCTCATTTTCTACAAAAAGTATTTAAAATTCATAACTGGGACATAGTCTTGAGGCAAGCACACTAGAGGGTTTTTTTTCTTCTGTCAAAGGGATCACCAAGAGTGTGGCCAGTGGACAGCAACTAAGATGGTTCCCAGTGACCTCAGCTTCCTAATATCCACATTCTTGTGCAATCTTCTCTCCTTATAGGACTCTCCACTAATGCATAGATGTAAACTTTGCTGGAAAATTACTATAAAACTTATAGGAAATAGGATTGGTATGTAAGCTAACACTTATTTAAATAGGTTTAAAATGCATTATCTACATTAGATAATACTCTCCTAGCAGACATGCTTTACTTATTTCAAAAGAATCTGATTCTGGTCAGTCACAAATATATGACTATTATAAACAGCTTTCAAATAACAGTGATTATTTATCCTCTTTAAAAAGAGTTGGATATGTTTCTTTATCCATTTTCTTTAAAATCATAAAGCTAACTTTGAATAATTATGTAATCAAATTATGAATGGGTCATATTGCTTCTCTAATCATTACTACTAGCATCAAAGAAGAACAGTATTGTGCTTGATTTGAGTCATTGATAATTTTTTCCCCCAAAGGCATTGTTGATTGATAGACCAATGGAATTGTTGGTGATACAAAAACATCCAAAGAACCTTGTTCCACATGGTACAGGAGAATTGTCATAAATTAAATGCACCATCTGCTGCCGTTTAAATAAAATAATGGTTTAAAAGCTTCCCATAGCATATACAAACTTCAAAAAAAACATTTTTCCTACAAATATGAGCTATAAAATTTGATTCAAAAAATAAAATGGAGGAAACCACAAAGTCCTTGAATTCCCTCTGAGATTGAGTTAGAATCCAGATCTTCCTGAACTCAATTCCTTTTTACATTTTACATCAGATCTTTAGTTGATCTGGTTTCCCAAAAGATATAAGTTTTTCTTTCATAATTCATTCCCAGTTTGGCCTGGAATAAGATAGCTTACCTCCACATTCCTGGCAAGAAACATTTCTTTGCTGGAAGAAAAGTTCACCTCTTAACTGAATGTTTGGCTTAAGATCAGGAAAAAATAAGATCCGATTTCTTTTACACTTGACTTCCTTTTTCATGTGAGCCTTACACAGGATTGTCTTTATTCTTCACTCTGTCGACTGGAATATAATAAATTATGCCAGTTCCTGTTGATCTATCACCCTTAGGAATTCTTAAACATATCCCACAAATAATGTATCTTTCAGTTCATTGAAATCTAGCAGTTTAAGAATTTATTCATCTCAAACAAAGGATGTGAATAATACCTCTTTACTTCCTAAGAGGCCCAGTGTACCAACTGCCTTTAAAATGGTATTTGATTTTCCACGTTTCTAACTAGTGCCAACATTCTTTCTTTAAAATGGTGCTGACTCCATGGTCTTAACTTCTTTTTTTCTTTTGTCTTCTCCTTCTCTCTCTCTCTCTCTCTCTCTCTCTCTCTCTCTCTCTCTCTCTCTCTCTCTCTCTCTCTCTCTCTTTCTCTCTCTCTCTCTCTCTCTCTCTCTCTCTCTCTCTCTTTCTCTCTCTCTCTCTCTCTCTCTCTCTCTCTCTCTCTTTCTCTCTCTCTCTCTCTCTCTCTCTCTCATTTACTTCTAGGTCTGCAAAATTCCCTCTTCCAATTTGTAAACTGTTGTTGCTTTGTTTATGGAAGTTCATGACCCCTAACCACTAGCCATCCTTTCCTCCTCCCACACCAACAGAAAAGGGAAAAGACATGGAGGAAAGAGGCAGAGAAATCTCTAGTTTCCAAAACACATTTGCATGAAAGCTCTAATTTCCAAAACACATTTGCATGGTTACATTTAAGGCAGATTAATGTTAAAGTTTTGTATGCCAGTGTGTGAATGAAATAATTGAGTTATCAATTAAACATAAACAATACTCATATTCAAAAAGACAAAAAGACTACATTATTTTAATCTTAAGATTAAAAAAAGGAAAATATACTAATGAGAATGGTACTTAATATTCACCAATTGTTGAAATGATACATGATTTTTTAATTGACTTTAGAATACATAAGTGTATACTGTGTGAGAATTCTTCTATTATTACTCCATTAAGAAAGAGAGAGAGAAAGAGAAGACCACTATCCATCACTAGTATTGTGTACCACTATGGAATCTAGTACAAAGTCTTGACCATTGCAGTCTCTCTAGCACTAATTTAATTGGTTTCAGGTGAGGTTTTATTTGAGGAAAAATAACATAAAACAAATGAAATCCTTGAAATTTCAGTAGTAACAAAGATCTATGTAATGCTTCAGGAAGAATGTTTGGCTAGAGAAGAAAAATGAAGAGCTGTACCAGCAGGATCAGGTCTGGAAAACCATAAATATATCAGCTATCTTAATGAAATTTAGTATAGGAAATTGGTTAAACAAGTACTGAAGTACTACAAGGATAAAAAAGGAAAAAAAAATTATATTGAGATTCAATTGCATTGAGAACTAATGAAAGAAAAGGAAAGATTGGCCATGAGGCTGTGGAAGTTGGAGGTGCTCTTCAGGGAGTCCTAATGAGCATCGTCTAAGGAGCGGCTCTGTTCACCTGGGAAGGTACATCAGAATCTCGGAGGAGGAAGCTCATGATGCTGAACCTACCCCTCTGAGCAGCTGAGCACCCTGTGGCTGCTGTTCAACTCTGATATTTAGGGTCTATATGTAAAACAAACAAAGAAAGAAGTGGTCGTCACTAGTACCAACAAGGGGGATGAAGTATTGTTGCTGACAGATAGCAAGAAAAAAGGAAAAATTTCTCCCTTCTTCTTCCTCCAATTTCTCCCCTTGTACAGAACCTAACAGGAGATGCCATTTGCAGAGGCCCAACTCCTCAGTCACAAAATAGAATTTACAAGACTGTGAGAGACAATAGCTTAGTAATTAATACAAAAGAGTTAAGGGAACAAACAGAGCAGGCAGGATCTTCCTGGTACAGGCCTGGAGCAATGTCTGGGTGTGTGAGTGATCATCAATGTGCCAGGGAGGCTGGGGACGGGACAGAGGAAATCCCAGGGGTCAGCAGTCCTTTGTCCTTCAGAGAACCTTGGCATCTGGTCCAGACTTCCTTCTCCATGTCACTGAAGTCACTACTTACCTAATCCCTTTGCTAAGTTATTAATGGTTACTCATTGCCGACAGATTGAAATTTAGCTATTTTAGACTCATAATTTTCATGATCTGGTGCCTTCCTTTCCCATCTTCCCTTCCCTTCCTCAAAAGGGCCAAGGTCCCGCAGTTATATAAATCTATTTGGTGAGTTTCGACATGTGGACACATTTGCACAGACTCTTCTGCCTTTCCAGTACACTCCAATTTAATATTCAGAACAGTTGAATTGTCTACAGGTGACCCCCATCTGTATGGTCCAGCTCTTGGGTCCCATTTATTATTAATGATCTGTGGTCCTTATTTTAGTTTTCTGACATCATAGCACTTCCTTCTCCCTAGTTTACTCTGCCTCAGTCAGGCTTGCCTCTATGTTCTTGTCTCAGGATTTGGCACTGGCTTTCCTCCTTCTTCAAAATTCTTCCCCTAGATTTCTCTATGAATCACTACTCATTTCCTTTAACTCCACTCAAATGGACACTCTCAATGAAGTTTTTCTTGAACATTGTTAAGAACATCACTAACCCCAAGGCCCTTTACCCTTTACTCTCTATCCTTTCTTTGCTTCATTTTTTTTTTTGATCACTTAATCATGTACTATAAAACTTACTTCATAAGCATCTGCTACATGAAGGCAAGTTTTGTTCTATTTCAGGTGTGGATGTCCAGGAATAGGGTCAGCTCCAAGGTAGGCCTCAGAAAAGATTGTTGGATTAATGAATTGGGGTTAAATAAAACATTGCCAAACACTGGGGTGATGTGTTTTTGTCAGCTTTCCATCTCTGTTATCAAAATATCTCACAAGAACAACTTAGAGGAGGAAAAATCATTTTGGCTCATGATTTTAGAGATTTCAGTCTGCGTTCTGCTGTCTCCATCCCTCTGGGTCTGAGAAGAGGCTGAACATCATGGCAAAAGGGCATGCTGGAGGAAATCTTCTCAGTTCATGGCAACCAGAAAAACAGAGAGAGAGAGAGAGACAGAGAGAGAGGGAGGGAGGGAGGGAGAGAGAGGAGGCACTAGGGATAGATGTAGTCCACAGGCCATGGCCCCAGTGGCCTACTTCTCCACCATGCCCCACCTTTCTATAGTTTTTACCACCTTCCAGTACGTCCATTCAAATTATTAATTCATCAAGTGGATTAATCCACTGAAGAGATGGTCAGCACCCTCCTGATCCAATCTTTTTACCTCTGAACATGGCCGCATTGCCTAAAACATCAGCTATTGGGGGACAGTACAGAGCCAAGCCATAACGGATGGTGAGAAAATGCTAGCTGCTAAAGAAAGATAATGAAGAGAGAAAACAGAAAGAGGACAGTGGATTCAAACTCTTTTTAAAGAGATTATTTCCTTTGCCAAAAGGCATGGAAAGGAAGAGTAAAGCTATCTTTTCTTTCTTTCTTTTTTCCTTTTTTTTTTTTTTTTTTTTTTTTTATGAAAGGCATTTGGGAATGTTTTTAGGTTGAGGAGTAATAAAAATAATTTTATAGTTTTTAGAAAATTTTGTTGATGGAAAAGGAGGCAGTTGATTGTGAGTATTGATAATATGGTTAAGCTTAAAAAAGAAATAATGTACTCTGAGATTGGAGGAAAAGCAGAAAAGCGGTGGTAAAAAATTTTGTTTCACATACATTGGAGAAAAGAGAGCCTCTTCATCAAATGGGTGCTGGGAAAACTGGAAATCCATATGTAGCAAAATGAAATTAAACCTCTATCTCTCATCCTGCACAAAACTCAACTCAAAGTGAATCAGGGACTTAGACACCAGAACAGAGACCCTGCACTTAATAGAAGAAAAAGTAGGTCCAAACCTCCACCATGGTGATTTAGGAACTGACTTGCTTAACAAGTCTCCTATAGCACAAGAAGTAAAATCAATAATCAATAAAGGGGATGGAATCAAACTAAGAACTTCTCTGCAAAGGAATCAAAAACATGAAGAGAGAGCCTGCAGAATGGGAGAAAATCTTTACCCCAGATAGAGCATTAATCTCCAGGATATATAAAGAACTCAAAAACTTAACACCAAAAAACAAATAACACAATCAATAAATGGGCAAAGGAACTGAATAGATACTTCACAGAAGAAGAAACGCAGTCAATCAAGAAATATGTGAAAAAATATTCAACATCTCTAGCAATTAGAGAAATGCAAATCAAAACAATACTGAGATTTCATCTCACTCTAGTCAGAATGGCAATTATTAAGACTACAATTGACAATAAATATTGGTGAGGATGTGGGAAAAAAGGTACACTCATACTTTGCTGGCGGGACTGCAAATTGGTATAACTACTATGGAAAGCAGTATGGAGATTCCTCAGAAAACTTGGAATGGAACCACCATTTGACCCACTTATCCCACTCCTCAGTTTATACCCAAAGGACTTAAAATCAGCATACTACAGTGACATAGCCACCTCAATGTTTATAGTAGCTCAATTCACAATAGCTAAACTGTGGAATCAACTGAGATGCCCTTCAACAGATGAATGGAAAAGAAACTGTGGTTCATATACACAATGGAATATTACTCAGTCTTAAAGAAGAATGAAATTATGACATTTGCAAGCAAATGGATGGAGCTGGAGAATATCATGCTTAAGCAAAAAGAATGTTTTCTCTGATATATGGGTTCTAATTCACAATAAAGGGGCAGACTAGGGAAGAATAGAGATAAATTGGATTAGGCACAATGGAGTGAAGGGAGGGGAGGGGGCATGAGGATAGGGAGGATAGTAGAATGAATCGGACATTATTACCCTATTTGCATATATGATTACATGGCCAGTGTAACTCTACATCATGTACAACTAGAAGAATGAAAAATTATACTCCATTTATGTATGATGTGTCAAAATGCATTCTACTGTCATGTATAACTAATTAGAACCAATTTTTAAAATCAAAAATGTATATATGTGTATATACCAAAGCATCCATTATTGCAAGAAATAGAAAATAAAGGAATAAAATGAGCAAAAAATTTTTTTGTTGTTTCAGAGGAAGCAGCAGAGTTGCCAAATGCCTGTGAATGAAGTAGAAGGTTACACTGTCCAGTTATCCCACTGTGTCAGAATGAGAAGGAACAGGGGCTCTGAAGCAGCGGCAGGAGGGGCTGGAGAGAGGAAGGCATCACATGCAAAACCTTCTATCCAATCTTTATTTGGGATGGTAAGTCATCTATGGACAAATTATATCTTAAAAATCAGAAAGAACTCAAGACTTTCAGATTGACTTGTGAATAGTCTAAAATAAGGTAAACTACACTTCATTATTATGGCAGTTCAAATTTAATAATGTACATAAGATAATCCACTTTGCTTATGTTTTCAGTCTTATAAACTAACTTCCAACCACAAATCACACAGATTATAATATTTTAGAATTCAATGGGAAATGTTGAAAAGATCTTTAAAAATTCATGCACATTAAAGAGCAGAAATATTCATAAGACTAAAGCCATTGATGTAAAATGAAGTATATATAGGAGTTATCTTCTAGTTTAAGAGTTTAACTCTTACAGACAATTCTGTGTTCATTCATTTCAAAATAGTGTATCTATACTGTTAATATGTCAGCTACACTTTTCTATTAACATAATTCTGTACACTCAAAAAACATGTTCTTTAAAATGGAATCAACTTGTAACCCAACCTCAGTGCTTTTAGAAGTGCTCTATCAGGGGAGGAATTGAAAGAGTACACCAAAATGTATGTAGCCAGCATCGACACGTAACATTTGACTTGATTTGATTATGACTGTTGAGCTAGTCTAATTATCTACTTCTCTTCTGTGTAAGTTATCTAATATTTGCCCTTCACATTTTAGTAAGACATGCTGCCAGGATATACCTGTTTACTTGCTAAATGTCGACTTGCTCCCCTAAACTATAGCTGAAAACCATCCTTTGAAAATTTAGAACAGTTAATGTAATAAGATTATAAAGAAGATAAAGAATTTCTGATGCTCATGGTCATAAGTTTTTCTATAAAGACTGAAAGGATAAGTGACTACCAATCAAAAAGAAAAAGAAGGAAATATACATAAGAATTTCTAATTCATAATTTTTTGTTTTTAATGAAATCTGTATTATACTGGGAATGATGATAATTACTTGGATCTAAATCCAGATGGACACCATGCCCTATCAAGTTTCTTTGATACACTTATCAAACACATAGATGCTACAGGTGTCTGTTCAACTGCAGACTCCCCCACTAGGAAACATGCTTCCTGAGGACAAACACCTTTATCCTTTATTTCTTGTGATAATTCATCATTGAAGCTCCATAGCTTAGTACAGTGGTCAGTACCTATTGTAGAAGGTCATAATACATATATATCTGAATGACACCAAACATATCCAGATAGTATATTTTCTGATATAGACTAAAAGATCTTGTTAGAATCAAAATTAGTGAAATATTGGAGGAATTTTGACAGTAAAATCCATGGAAATTTACTTCATTGATCTTTTTAAAATTCTAATGCACCGCACATCTACCACAGGGAAGCATCT
Organism: Sciurus carolinensis; assembly: GCF_902686445.1. Lineage (NCBI taxonomy): Eukaryota > Metazoa > Chordata > Mammalia > Rodentia > Sciuridae > Sciurus > Sciurus carolinensis. Next base: position 60,299,010 of record NC_062213.1, on the reverse strand, counting down.
CCCTAGGCTCTGGCTGCATGACCACAGGTGACTTGGATCAGTGCAGAAAAACTGAGTGAAGAATTCAGTGGGTCTGTTGTGCTAAGGACTGCTGAACACATCACAGATGTCAGGATGGCTTCTTCTAGTTCCTCACCACTGCATTCAGGCATGTAGCTGAGTCACAATTGACTGCTTCCAGGCACTTTCCAGACTTTCTGATTCTTAGTTTCAGTACTCAAACTCTGATCTGTGATATTCATGAGCATTTCATATTATTCACCAAAAATCTAAAAGCAACAAAGTTACACTAATACTTAGAAATATATTCATCATCCTTTAACAGCAGGTTGAAAGAGAACACAATGACTGGTTTCAGAGGTCAATGAAAGTGGCTTTTCTGGCTTAAGTTCTGATTTTCAACTTAATTGTTTATGTTCAATAACTTTAGATTTTCATTCTAACACCCTGAAACAAATACGTTGCCTTCTAGGGACATAAAAAAAAAAATAGCATCTGATTATAAAGAAAGACAATCATAAAGAGTATTAAATTATCATGTCCTTGAATAATCTACATAAAGCCAGACTGCTTTGCTCATGCCTGGAAGCCTGCCTTAGGACAGTGTTTTATTAAAAGAACTGAGTTCAGCAATAGTAGCAGATTAATTTTAAATAAATTGTCCAGTGGTCCTTGATGGGATCCCAAAACAGAAAAAGGATATTAGGGAGAAACTAATAAAACTTGAATTAAGTTTGACATTCAGTTAATAATGATGTATCAATATTAATTAATTAGGTATAACAAATATACCATAGTAATGTGAGATGTTAACAAGAGAGGAAACTGGGTGTGAGGCACATGGGTTCCCTCTCTGTAATAATACTGTAATGTTAAAACAACCTAAAATAAGATTAAGTTTTGGTTTTTTTTTTTTTTTTTTTTTTTTTTTTTCAGTGCTGAGCAATGAACCCAGGACCTTGTGCTTGCGAGACAAGCACTCTACTAACTGAGCTATATCCCCAGTCCTAAATTTTAGTTTTTAAACCAAATTGTACATTGGCATTACTCTTGAAAACACCAAAAGGACTATTCATTGTTCTTGCCTAAAAAGAATTTAATTTAGCATTTCATTTCTTTTGTATCTCACATCAGATGGCCTCAATACTCTCTACTATGCCACATAAAGATTCCTAATTTTTTAAGCTCATAATATAGATTCCTGGAGTTCTTTCTCTTCTTCTGTTGATTCTTTTCCATTTCTCCTATTTTTCCTTCTTACAGTCAGGATCTCAGCTTCTTTGTTGCTCACTTTACTTTATTTCTTAATTATACACTAGAAGGTCCTGTAATCACTGAGCAACACGAAATTTTTGGTTGCTTTTTCAGACAATGGCTACAAATACAATGGCATTTGTATTATAGAAGGTAATATATCCCAACAGGCCTTTATAAAAAATTAATTATAAAATAATTTTAGAGGTTTATTAATGACTGAGAAGCAATGTGTTTTTAAATTATCTAACTATGTCTTGATAAGGAAACAAACCTGCATATCGGGTTGCCATTTCTTCTTCAAATTAATGTATGTAGCCAATGAAATGCTAAAGAAATATCTTCAAAATGTTAATGGACCTTGAAAACTGATCCTAAAATTCATAGAGAGTAGAACAGATTAAGTAGTAACTCAGATATTTCAAAAAAGAGTAGAGTTGTCCTTCCAAAATAGGCTTATTGCTATCTGCTCCACCTGTGTTTTGTTTTGTTTTGTTTTGTCCATCTTCTATAAGTAAAGTATGTTCTGAATATTGTCTATTTTTTCCCACACTTCCATCCCTTATTTCTCTAACAGAACCTGGCACATAATACAACCTCATTAGTGTTTGTAGAATAAAACAATTGCAAATCTATAATCTCTAAAGCAGTAGTATAGTACTTGTGGAGGGACAACCAACCAGCAGGACCAAGAAACAAACCTAAGTATACCTGGGAACTTAGGATATGTCAAAGCAGATATAAAGAATTAGTTGAACTCAGGGAACTCAAGGTTTCTTTGAGAGCCCTGTCCAAATACATTTCTTGGACATGAAAAGGAAAAAGAAAATAAAATTGAAACTGTTTAATACTTTTTGTGCCATAACATAAGTTCCCAAAGAATAATCAAGATATATGTAAAATCACAGAAACTATGTTGAACAGACTATGCATCAAAATAATGATATTAAGGGATTATAAACTGATGATTCAGTTAAAAACCCACCAATCAACTTGGGTATAATGAATGAAGAAAGAATGAATGAATAAGAAATATTCTTTCTTGCCAACTCATAAAGATTTAGATGCAAGAAGAGATTAATGTAAATATATGGGTGAACCTAAATATTGACTACATAAAAATGGTAGTCTAAATTATTGAATTAAAATTAAACAAGACAATAGAAATCCAGGAAAGGAGCATAGTATAAAGCAGGCAATGAAGATCATCATTAAAGCATACTAAATTCTCCACATTGATCTGAAGGAAAATGGATAAAGAGTGGTTTTAGAAATTAAGTTAAATATGCGTTATAAATTAAGCATGGTGGCATAATCCTGTAATTTCAGCTACTCGGCAGAAGAGTTGCAAGTTCAAGGCCAATCTGAGTAATTTCATGAGAAAGATCCTGTCTCAAGAAATAAAATAGAGGTTGAATTTATTGGCATATACTTGTTCATAATATGATTTTTTATGCTAGTTTCTCTGCATAATAAATTACTACAAACTTAATTCTTTAAAACACACTTTTCTCACAGCTTCTGTGGGTCAGAAATCAAGACATCTTAGATGTCTGTTGCTTCAAAGTTTATCATAAGGCTTCAACCAAGGTGTCAATTTGGGTCTCATCTGAAAGATCTTTCCTCAGATCTGCTTCCAAGTTTACCTACCTGGTTGAAAAATGTAGTTCCTTTCAAACTATTGAATTAGTGATCTTCATTCTTAGTGGGCTATTAGCCGGAGTCTGCCCATAGTGACACATGGACTTATCTGATAAAGCCATTTATCTCATCTAAGCTAGAAACAAAAAAATATCCTTTGCTAGGAAGTAACAATTTCCTATTACAGAACAATGAGGTGAAATGTCTTAATGTTGAAATGCTTTACTGGATAGAAGTAAGTTATTCAAGAGGAGAATACCAGAAGGCAGGAATCATTGAAGGCCATGTTAAAGCTACTTATGAAAACTTACTATAACTCAAGTATCTGAAGAAACTGCAGAGGTATTCCTGCTCTCATTGATAAAATCAGTAATTTTTTTTCTTTTGCTGCTTGATCTAGCTAAAATTTTTATCAATTTCATCCGTCCTTTCAGTGAACTGATTACATTCATTGCATTGGTTTTTCTCAATTGTTTATATATTATTCCATTTTACTTATATATTTCTCCTCAACTTACGATGAGTTAAGTTCCCCAAAATGAATCACAAATTGTAAATATCATAACATGAAAATGGATTTAACAGACCTAACATACCAAACATAGCTTAGAAACAGTAATATGAACAATATTGGTCATTTACCCTCATGATAACATGGATGGACCAAGGATCATACCACCACGGCTCAGCATCACAAGAAAGTGTCATATTACATATCACTAGCCAGGGGAAAGAACAAAATTCAAAATTTGCAGTATGTTTTCTACTAAATGTATACTACTTTCTTTCATAAAAGCAAAAAATTGTAAGTTGAACTATCATAGGTCCAAGATTCTGTCTGTATTTAGAAATTATGCATTCTTATTTCCATTGTTCTCAATATTTTAGTTTAATTTTTTCCAACTTCCTATAATGGAGATTCATATAACCTAATTTTAAACATTTGTCTTACTAATGAAAAGCTGTAAAGCTATACATTTCCCTCTAAGCATAGCTGTAGCCATGTAAAATAATTTTAATAAATTTCATTTGATCTCCATTTACTTCAAACTATTTTCTTTTTTTCCCTGTGATTTCTTCTTTTAACCAGAAGCTATTTGGAAAGGTTTTTAAATTTTCAAATAGTTTGGTGTTTTTTACTTCATTCTTGGTGATTTCTAATTTAAGTCTACTATAGTCAAAAACCATATACTATGTAATATTTAGCTTTTTTAAATATACAATTAGATTTATGGCAATGAATATAGTCCATCAGTACTGACTGAAAACAAATTGCACTCTGATGTAATGCATCAGAATGGGTGGAATATTGTATAAAAATTATTTATGGGATCCAAGATGGGGGACTAGAGGGTGACGTCATCTCCCATTGCTCCAGAACTCAGGATTCAAGAAGGGGAGGTATTGAGAGACTCAGACCAACATAGATCTGCAGGGTGAGTCTCTCCCACTGAGTGAAGCTCAGCCCAGGCTGCAGGCCCAGACAGGGGGCAGCTTCTTGGACCAGGGCAGGGCAGCTAGAGTCTTCCCCAAGCAGGGCTGCTCTCTCTGGTGGCAGGCGGGATCCACAGCCAGCTTCTTGGAGCAGGCCTGCCTAGTGAGAGCTTTTCCTCATAGAGCCAAACCCAAGCCCCAAACGCAGCAGCGGGCCCTGGCCAGCAGGCGGCTTCTTGGACCAGGGCAGGGCAACAAGAGACTTCCCCAAGTAGCCCGGCTCCCTCTGGGGGCAGGCACGATCCACAGCCAGCTTCTTGGAGCAGGCCCACCCAGTGAGAGCTTTTCTGCACAGACCCAACCCCAAGGCCTGAACCCAGCGGCTGGCTTCTGGGACCCAAGGCAGGACAAGGAGAGGCTTTCCCTGAGCAGCATGGCTCCCTCAGGCAGGGGCAGGCCAAGTCTATAGCCAGCTTCTAGGAGCAGGACCACCCAGTGAGAGGATTTCCACACAGAACCAGCCCCCAGCCCTGGACCCAGTAGCGGGTTAGGGGCAGCTTTCTTCGGAAGCACTGCATTATCAAGTTCCTCCAAGACTTCAGGCTACTGAAGGCTGGGAGGTGATATACTGGAAATCTACAGGGACACGATAAGCTAATAGAGGAAATCTACAATATCTGAGTCCCACTGATATCTGACCAATATGAGAAAACAAGGGAAGAAAATGTCCCAAACAAACCTAGATAGTATATCAATAAAACCCAATGACAGCACAGCAGAAGAAATGTCAGAAAGGGAGTTCAGAATGTACATAATTAAAACAATCAGGGAAGCAAACGAGGAGATGAAAAAGCACATGCAGGCATCGAAGGAAGAAATGAAAGAGCAAATGCAGGCATTAAATGATCACACAAATCAACAGTTAAAAGACCAAATATGGGAAGCAAAAGATCATTTCAATAAAGAGTTAGAGATACTGAAAAAAAAAAAAAAAACAGAAATCCCCACAATGAAGGAAACAATAAACCAAGTTAAAAATTCCATAGAAAGCATAACCAATAGGATAGAACACCTGGAAGACAGAATATCAGACATTGAAGACAAAATATTTAATCTTGAAAACAAAATCAACCAAACAGAGAAGATGGCAAGAAATCATGAACAGAATCTACAAGAATTATGGGATATCATGAAAAGGCCAACTTTAAGAATTATTGGGATTGAGGAAGGCATAGAGAAACAAACCAAAGGAATGAACAATCTATTCAATAAAAATATCAGAAAATTTCCCAAATCTGAAGAATGAAATGGAAAACCAGGTATAAGAGGCTTATAGGACTCCAAATATACAAAATCAAAACGGACCCACACCAAGGCACATTATTATGAAAATATCTAACATACAAAATAAAGACAGAATTTTAAAGGCTGCGAGAGAAAAAAATCAAATTACATTCAGGGGGAAACCAATAAGAATATCAGCAGATTTTTCAATCCAGACCCTAAAAGCTAGAAGGGCCTGGAAAAATATTTACCAAGCCCTGAAAGAAAACCAAGAATCTTATACCCACCAAAACTTACTTTCAGATTTGATGACGAAATAAAATCCTTCCATGATAAACAAAAGCTAAAAGAATTTACAAAAAGAAAGCTGGCGTTAAAGAACATTCTCAGCAAAATATTCCACGAGGAAGAGATGAAAAACAATGATGCAAATCAGCAACGGGAGGAACTAGCCTAAAGGAATAGCCAAATAAAGGAGACACCAAATCATGTCAAAAAACAAATATGAGTCAAATGACTACGAATACAAATCATATCACAATAATAACCCTGAATGTTAATGGCCTGAACTCATCAATCAAAAGACATAGACTGGCAGATTGGATTAAAAAGAAAAATCCAACAATATGCTGCCTGCAGGAGACTCATCTCATAGAAAGAGATACCCACAGACTAAAGGTGAAAGGCTGGGAAAAAACATACCATGCACACGGACACAGCAAAAACCTGGAGTATCCATTCTCATTTCAGATAATGTGGACATCAAGCCAAAACTAGTCAGAAGGGATAAAGAAGGACATTACATACTGCTTAAGAGAAGCATAAATCAGAAAGACATAACAATCATAAATATCTATGCCCTGAACATTGGCTCATCCATGTACGTCAAACAAATCCTTCTCAATTCCAGAAATCAAAAAAACCACAACACAATAATACTAGGCGATTTTAACATACCTCTCTAACCACTGGATAGATCTTCCAAACAAAAACTGAATAAAGAAATCTTGATCTCAATAACACAATCAACAATTTAGACTTAACCGACATATATAGAATACACCATCCAACAAAGAACGAATACACTTTCTTCTCAGCAGCACATGGATCCTTCTCTAAAATAGACCATATTTTATGCCACAAAGTTACTGTTAGCAAATACAAGAAGATAGAGATACTACCCTGTATTCTATCAGATCATAATGCATTGAAATTAGAAATAAATGACAGAATAAAAAATAGAAACTTCTCCAATACCTGGAGATTAAATAATACACTATTATATGATGAATGGAGAACAGAAGACATCAGGAGGGAAATAAAAAAAATTCTTAGAAGTAAATGAGAACAAAGACACATCATCTCAAAATCTCTGGGACACTATGAAAGCGGTACTTAGAGGAAGATTTATTTCATGGAGTACATTCAACAAAAGAAGTAAAAATCAACAAATAAATGACTTAATGCTACAGTTCAAAGCCCTAGAAAAAGAAGAGCAGACCAACACCAAAAGTAGTAGAAGACAGGAAATAGTTAAAATCAGAGCTGAATTCAACAAAATTGAAACAAAAGAAACAATCAAAAAAATAAAGAGTTGGTTCTTTGAAAAAATAAACAAAATTGATAAACCCTTAGCCACACTAACAAAGAGAGAGAGAAAACTCAAATTACTCAAATTCGGAATGAACAAGGAAATATCACAACAGACACGAGTGAAATACAAAACATAATCAGAAGCTATTTTGAAAATCTATATTCCAACAAAACAGAAAACCTTGAAGACATCAACAAGTTTCTAGAGACATATGAATTACCTAAACTGAACCAAGAGGACATACACAACTTAAAGAAATCAATTTCAAGCAATGAAATAGAAGAGGTCATCAAAAGCCTACCAACAAAGAAAAGTCCGGGACCAGATGGGTTCTCAGCCGAGTCCTACAAAACCTTTAAAGAAGAGCTCACTCCAATACTCCTCAAAGTATTCCATGAAATAGAAGAGGAGGGAACCCTCCCAAAGTCATTCTATGAAGCCAGTATCACTCTGATACCTAAACCAGACAGAGACATATCAAGGAAAGAAAATTTCAGACCAATATTCTTAATGAACATTGACACAAAAACTCTGAACAAAATTTTAGCAAATTGCATACAAAAATATATTAAAAAGCACCATGATCAAGTGGGTTTTATCCCAGGGATGCAAGGTTGGTTCAACATCCAGAAATCAATAAATATCATTCACCATATCAACAGACTTAAAGTCAAGAATCACATGATTATTTTGATAGATGCAGAAAAAGCATTCAATAAAATACAGCATCCCTTCATGCTCAAAACACTAGAAAAAATAGGGATAGTGGGAACATTCTTTAACATTGTAAAGGTCATCTACGCTAAGCCCATGGCCAATATCATTCTAAATGGTGAAAAACTGAAAGCATTCCCCCTGAAAACTGAAACAAGGCAGGGATGCCCTCATTCACCACTTCTATTCAACATTGTCCTTGAAACTCTAGCCAGAGCAATTAGACAGACCAAAGACATTAAAGGGATACGAATAGGAAAAGAAGAACTCAAACTATCCCTGTTTGCTGATGACATGATTATATATTTAGAGGCACCCAGAAATTTCACCAGAAAACTTTTAGAACTCATAAGTGAATTCAGTAAAGTAGCAGGTTACAAGATCAATGCTCATAAATCCAATGCATTTTTATACATGTGATGAATCTTCAGAAAGAGAAGTTAGGGAAACTACGCCATTCACAATAGCCTCAAAAAAAATAAAATACTTGGGAATCAATCTCACAAAAGAGGTGAAAGACCTCTACAATGAGAACTATGGAACACTAAAGAAAGAAATTAAAGAAAATCTTAGAAGATGGAAAGATATCCCATGTTCTTGGATAGGCAAAATTAATATTGTCAAAATGGCCATACTACCAAAAGTGCTATAAAGATTTAATGCAATTCCAATAAAAAATCCCAATAACGTATCTCACAGAAATAGAGCAAGCAATTATGAAATTCATTTGGAAGAATAAGAAACCAAGAATAGCTAAAGCAATCTTTAGCAGAAAAAGCGAAGCAGCGGGTATCGCAATACCAGATCTTCAACTCTACTACAAAGCAATAGTAACAAAAATGGCATGGTATTGGCACCAAAATGGACAGGTAGATCAATGGTACAGAATAGAGAACATGGACACAAACCCAAATAAATACAATTTTCTCATATTAAACAAAGGTTCCAAAAACATGCAATGGAGAAAAGATAGCCTCTTCAACAAATGGTGCTGGGAAAACTGGAAATCCATATGCAACAGAATGAAACTAAACCCCTATCTCTCACCCTGCACAAACTCAACTCAAAATGGATCAAGGACCTCGGAATCAGACCAGAGACCCTGCATCTTATAAAAGAAAAAGTAGGTCCAAATCTTCAACATGTGGGCTTAGGATCAGACTTCCTTAACAGGACTCCCATAGCACAAGAAATAAAAGCAAGAATCAACAACTGGGATAGATTCAAACTAAAAAGCTTTCTCTCAGCAAAGGAAACTATCAGTAATGTAAAGAGAGAGCCTACAGAGTGGGAGAAAATCTTTGCCAATCATACTTCAGATAGAGCACTAATTTCCAGAATATATAAAGAACTCAAAAAACTCTACACCAAGAATACAAATAATCCAATCAACAAAGGAGCTAAGGAAATGAACAGACACTTCACAGAAGAAGATCTAAAAGCAATCAGCAGATATATAAAACAATGTTCAACATCTCTAATAATAAGAGAAATGCAAAACAAAACCACCCTAAGATTTCATCTCACCCCATTTAGAATGGAGATTATCAAGAACACAAGCAACAACAGGTTTTGGGGAGGATGTGGGGAAAAAGGTACACTCATACGTTGCTGGTGGGGTTGCAAATTAGTGCAGTCACTCTGAAAAGCAGTATTGAGGTTCCTCAGAAAACTTGGAATGGAACCACCATTTGACCCAGCTATCCCACTCCTTGGCCTATACCCAAAGGACTTATAATCAGCATACTACAGAGATACAGCCACATCAATGTTCATAGCTGCTCAATTCACAATAGCCAGATTGTGGAACAAACCTAGATGTCCTTCAATTGATAACTGGATAAAGAAAATGTGATATATATATACAATGGAATATTACTCAGCCATAATGAATGATAAAATCATGGCATTTGCAGGCAAATGGATGAAATTGGAGAATATCATGCTAAATGAGATAAGCCAATCTCAAAAAACCAAAGGACAAATGATCTCACTGATAAGTGGATGATGACACATAATGGGGGTTGGAAGGGTTAATGTTAGGGTCAGGGTTAGGTTTAGGGTTAGGGTTATGGAGGGGGGCAAGAATGGAGGAAGGAAGGACTGTATAGAGGGAAAAGAGGGGTGGGAGGGAAAAAATAACAGAATGAATCAAATAACATTACCCTATGTAAATTTATTACTACACAAATGGTATGCCTTACTCCATGTACAAACAGAGAAACAACATGTATCCCATTTGTTTACAATAAAAAAATTATTTATAATAAGTTGTTTCATAAGTTAATTTAAGTCTTTTATGTTCAAATTAATATTTTCTCTGTTATGTCAACTACTGGAGAGGAATAGTAGAATTTTTAGGGTTGGGGATATAGCTTGGTTGGTAGAGTGCCTCGCAAGCACAAGGCCCTGGGTCCAAATCCCCATCACCAAAAAAAAAAAAAAACAAAAAAAAAGAGTTTTTACCTGTGGTTTTTGATTTGGTTATTTCTTCATTCAGTTCTTTCAGGTTTTATATCATATATATTTTGTAGATCTGTTATTAGGTGTCTATATCTAGTTAGTACCATTTTATCTGTTTGGTATATTAATCCTTTCATCATTTTGAAATACTCTTTTCTTTTTTTTCCCTTTTTTTTTTTTTTTTTTTTTTGCCATGCAAGAGAATGTTATTATAAGTAAAAGTAAAGTAAGGCTCAAACAGAGTACTCTCAGGATTGTGGGCCATCTCCCAGCAAAGAATGGCAAATGAAACAGTGCTCTCTCCAAATTTATTGGTGTTTTATGGTTGCCTTGAAACATAGGTTCAGCTTCAGCACTCTTTGCCAATCAGGTGTACAACTCCTTCATGTCAGGCAGTAGAGTTTTTGACCCTAGTTGGTCCTCTCCAGTACTGTCATGGTGGCCATCCTTTTAAGCAGGGAGGCTTCCTTTACAAGTCAATCATGTGTTAATGTGAGAACTGGGGTCAGTGACCAGATAGAATTTACCTCTGTGCTCCTGCACTACTAAGAAAATTTCTCTTCTGAAATATATTGAGACAACTATTGCCATAAATTCTAGCTTTACAATAACCCCAACTCACTCTGTCAAGGGTTAGGAATAGCCCCATTAATCTTTCTTGATTTGAAATACTCTTTTACTAGCAATATTCCTTAATTTAAGAGTTATTTTATTTTTTATTAATAAAGCTACCTTAGCATTTCTCATGTGAACTTTTTAACTTCAACATTTTTGCATTCACTAACAAAAACAATTGGTGGGAGAATCTTACAATATTGACACCTATAATTATTATATGTGCATAAGATGTAAACAACTAAAAAATATATGGGTAGCTGAAATTACCAAAAAAAATTTTTTATAAACTTATTTTAAATTAAGTGTAACTCCAGTGTGAAAAGAAGATTGGGGTTACCCCAGAGAGAGAGAAAGAGAGAGAGAGAGAGAGAGAGAGAGAGAGAGAGAAAGAGAGCAAATGATGTTCAAAAAATAATCATGTTCTTTAAATCATTATGGCTTATCATCATGATGGAATAACCAGTCTTGCAGAGAGTGCTAAGAAGAACCTGTAGCAAATCATTGTCCAACATCCTACATTTCAGTCACAGCATTTTAGTATAGTTTATGTTTAAAAATCCAAAAATTGTCTGGCAGTTTAAACCTTCCCTAAACTGACAATCATATCTTTGAAGACTATGATGTGGAAGACAAGAGAAAGGGAAAAAGGGGTATCAGACTATATAGAAACATACAAATGTTTGAGGAAAGACAGCCTTGGTTGAATCACCAAAGAACATAGTTGGAAATGTTAATGCACACAATAATCATGCCTCAAGCTGTGTACCACAATGTTAAAAAAATATTTATAAGGATACAGAGTCAGCATAAGTAACCTGGGTGTTCATGTAAGTACGTGCTTGTACAAGTTATTTTTAGTTCTTTTTACTCATTTTGATCACAACATATCTTTATTCTTTCTCCCAACGTTATCAAGCAGAAAGGAAGTCAGTACTATTACAGATATTATATCCTACATTTCACTCTTGGAGTTATACATCCTATAGATTTTTACGAATGTATAAAGACATACATACAACACCATAATTGTATCATACAGAATACTTTCATTGCATTAAAAATTCTATACTTTATTGTCATGTATATCTAAAAGAACAAATAATACTTCTGTCTTTAACCTAATCTTTTCCTTTTTCTATTTAATCCCTGGTAACTACTGGTCCTTTTCTGTTCTACAGGTTTTTTTTGTTTGTTTGTTTTGCTTTGTTTTTTGCTTTTTTCCTCTCTAGAAAATAATATAATTGTAATTATACAGTATGTAGCTTTTTCAGATTGGCTTCATTCACTTAGTAATATGCATTCCTCCATGCCTTTTCGTAACCTGATAGTTCATTTTCTTTTTAGTACTAAACAATATTTCATTGCCTAGATGAGCCAGAGTTTATCCATTTGACTACAGAGGACATCATGGTTGCTTCTGAGTTTTGGCAATTATGAATAAAGCTGCTATAAACATCTGTGTGGGGGTTTTGGTGAGGACCTACAGTTTCACCTCATTTGGTAAATTTCAAGGAGCACAATTGCTAGATGTTAGAAATATGTTCAGTCTTGTAAGAAACTATCACACTTTTTTGGCAAAGTTTTGCATTCTCTCTAGCAATGAAGAAGAGTTCCTATTGCTGGCATTTTGATGTTTGTATCTATTTTTGTCCTTTACTCTTTTCCTGTCTTTTATAATTTTAATGAGCATCTTTTTTGATTATAGTTTTTCTCCTTTCTTAGTATCTTGCTTTTTCACATATTTTAATAGTTGCTGTAGAATTTACAACATACATTTATAAGTAATGTAAGTCTACTTTTAAATAACACAATACTCCTTCACATATAGTATCATTCCTATGTAAGAGCAAAACATTTCTAATTCTTCCCCCTGTTCCTTATATCATGGCTGTATCAGTGTCATTTGACGTATACCTAAGCATACAAACACACAAGTATACACATAAGCAAGTTCAATTCAATACATTGCTGCTATTATTATTTTTGAATAAATATTAGATCAATTAATAAGAAGAAAAATGACAGTTTTTTTCTTCACTTATTCCTTCTCTGATGTTCTTTTTACTTTTGCAATTTGAGTTTCTAACAAAAAGTCTTCTATCTCTCTGAAGAATTCCTTTTCATATTTATTATAAGTCAAATCTCCTGGCAACAAATTCCCTCAATTTCTGTTTAAGAAAATATTTCTTCCTCACTTTAAAGTTAATTTTGTAGAGTACAGACGTCTAGGTTGATGACATTTTCGTTGTCAACACGTTCACTCTATTCTTCTTTAATCACATGATTTTTTAATTTAGATGTAATTCTTACCTTTGCACCAAAATAGTCAAAGCAGTTCTGTTTTTCTTTGGCCTCTTTCTAGATTTTTCTTTATGTTTGACTTTCTGCAATTTGACTATGACTTGCTGTTATGGTTTGGATGTGAGGTGTCCCTGAAAAGCTCACGTGTGAGAAAATGCCAGAAGGTCCAAAGGAGAAATTATTGGGTTATAGCCTTCATGTAACCTGTGAATTAAACTCTGATGGGATTAACTGAATGATAACTGGAGGAATGTGGTGTGTGACTGGAGGAAGTAGTTCATTTGGGCCATGGCTATGAGGCATATACTTCTACCTGGCTAGTGGAGTCTCTGTCTCTCTGCCTTCTGATCATGATGTGAGGTGTCTCCCTCTGCCACACTCTTCTACCATGTTATTCTGCCTCACCTTGAGCCCAGAAGAATGGAGTCTGCTGTTTATGGATTGAGTGGAGTCTATGAAACTGTGAGTCTCACATAAACTTTTCCTCTCCCAAAATTGTTCTGATCAGATCCTTTAATCAAAGCAGTAAAAAAGCTGGCTAAAACACTTACCTAACTACACCTATTTTTTTTTTTTTTTTTTTTTTGCATTTATTCTGTGTGGTGTTCTCTGATCTTTCTGCATTAGGGGTGTGGTGTCAGACATCAATTTGGGAAAATTCTCAGTCATTATTTCTTCAAATATTTCTTCTCTTCCTTATGTTTTTAGTATTGTCATTATACAATGTGTTATAGTTTTTCCATAATTTCTGAATTCACTGTTCCATTTTTTTCTCTTTGCTTTTCCATTTTGGAAGTTTCTATTAACATGTCCTCAGACTCAGAGGGTCTTTCCTCAGTCATGTCAGTTTATTAATGAGCCCATCAAAGTCATTTTTCATTTCTGTTATACTGTTTTTCATCTTTACCATTTTATAAAAATTTTCCTTATAATTTCCACCTCTGCTTTCATGTTGTCCACTTTTTCTTAAAGTTATTGGCATACTAATGAGTGGTTTTTAAATGTTTAGTCTGGTAATTTCAACATCCCTACCAGAGCTGAGTCTGATTCTGGTGCTTGCTCTGTCAGTTCCAACAATGCTTTGTCATTATTGTATTTTAGTGTGACTATGAATTTTGAATTGACAGTCAAACATGACAAATTAAGTAGAATGAACTGTGACAAGCAGGCTTTCTGCCAAGTAGTGGTCCAGTGTAGGAAAGCTGAGTTCTTCACAGTCCTGTGATTAGGTCTCCATCTTGTAGGGAGCCTATGACTCTGGATGATGAGTTCCACAAGTGCTTCTTCGTTTTGTGACCTCCATAGGTGAAACAGAATGGTTACAATAGGCAAGATTTGGGCATTTGTCTTCCTCCAGATGGGTTGGGCTCTCATAAAAACCATGATAATTTTGACTCTAGTTAAGTAGTCCCTCCTTGAGGGTAGGACCTGTTAAGAACAGAACACTCTGTTATATTTCAAAATAGTTCCTTTTCCCTCTGTCGTTCAGAAGCACAGGGAGTTTTTCTCTGATATTTGCTGTGAAAACCAGGTCTACTTCCTAGAGGTTAAACTCACAAAAGAGAAGTATCCCCCACTGTGACTATATCCCTTTGAAGATTTTACCTCTTAGACTTGTCCACTCTAAGCCTCCAGCAATTCCCATTTACAGTTCAGGTTTTCCTGGTCTCACCCTGGTTCCCTTGGGCATTTCCACTTGACAGTTTCAGTTCCTGTGATTTGTGATTCTCTGTATCCACGTGGCCTTCTCCGTAGCTTGTGGAGACAGTGACTTGCCCTGTGACCTCATCTCTCTGAAGATCTAAGAGAGCTGTTGGTTTGGTTAGTATTTTACTTGCTGTTGGGGTAGAAGAATGAGTCCTACATTCTTTACAAGAAGCACTGGAAACTGGAAATCTCCCTAGTTATGATTTTAGTTTTACTTTTTCCGTCTGTACTTCTTCTACTCCAGGCATAAGAAATATTAGTTGCAGTTTTTCTAACATTCTCTGCTTTCATGTGTGGTTCCATCTGAGGTGGCAAAACTCAAGAAAAAATAGCCATAAAGAGGAAAGAGAGTTAGAACTAATGGAGGAAAGATAGACTAGGGTTATGGTTTGATGAAATACTAAAAGGAATGAAGTGAAGAAGAGTTTGGAAGTGACTGGGCAAAAAGTGTCACTGATGGAAGGAGACCCAGGGGGAAAAATGAATTAGGCACAGATTTCCTTCAAGAATTAAAAAGTTTAAGTGTTCATTATTCTTAGGCAGAGATTATGGTTTATGATTATAGGGAAAAGGAACCAGAGGTTCAGAGAGGTTTAGTGATTTACTCAAAGTTGCAATGGCTAATTACTGTAAGAAGATGCTGGCATTGCCAATGCACCAATGACTATTAAAATTCCATTTTAAATATTTTACCTCCCCACAGAAACATTAGGTCAAGAAGTTTTCTTTACCAGAATGTCTGTACCTTATAACCACTACTATACTTTTCAGAAGTGTGGTTGATTTTGCAAGGTTGTTTCTAACAAAATGGTTTCTGACAGAAATATTTTTAAGAAAACCATTGGTACATCATATACATAGTGCTATATAGCTTTAGTTTAGACCTTTGTTCTATAAAGCCATGTCTTTAGAATGTGAAAGAACTTTTATATGAAGCACTGCTTTATCTCGATTTTATTGGACATGATATAAGTATACATTTACAGACAAGAAAGTAAGAAATAGCATTTTATTTCAAAATTATCATAGTAGCAAATAAAATATAAATAGTGGGGAAACTACATCTAATATGAAACTAGCACCTGAAACCATGGTACTTCAGTAGATTCACTTTTGCACTATAATGATGGAATTGTGTGGGTGCATCACACAATAAATTGAATAATATATCAACTAAGTACTATTAAATCATATTTAAATATACTATCCTTGATTGCTAGAGTGAAGCTCAGAGCATCCACCAGGGAAATCAAGTTGTTTTGAATTTTGTTATATAGTCCTTAAATAAATTATGCTTTGCTAATGCACTTATTTTTGAACAAAATTTTGCTCTAGACAAAAGATTTTAATATAAGTCTTCTATTTAAAATATGATTACTGAAATGTGCCCTTATCACACTGGGAAATGTAATCATTCTCCAGGTCACAAATATGATCTTCGTAGTACTCAATTTTGAAAGGAGACACAATTCCGAAATAAAAGGGGCATTACATCTTAATAAGAGAAGTGGATTATAGAATGGTCTTTGTAGCTAAGTAATGATGTGACTTTGGGCTAGTCATTTAGGTTTGTTGAACTGCAGTTTTTCAATAAGAGAAATGAGGGTCATAATTTACTGTAAGGTTTCTGGTTTTAATGTTTAGTATCATGCAGAGAGACCTTACCATGGCCTAACCAAATTTTAATTTTTAATGTAACCTGTAAGGGAGATATCACTCTCTTACAGATGAAAAATTAGAAGTTCAGAAAGGTTAAGGACTTATTTACAGTCTAAGAGTCAGTTGGTGGAAGGACCCGAATCGGAAATTTGCCTCTCAATCTTGAAAACCCATCTTTTTCCTTGACTGTCTTGATAGCTATCACTTTTGAGTAATACAAATTCCTGACTGACCCACCTTTGGGTTGACACTTTAATAAACATGTGAAAAAGAGAAGTAGCAGAGGTATTAATTCTTGCCTTTTCTAAGGAAACAACAAAAAATACTTATAACCCATAACTGAAGGAAAGCATCACTGAAGGCCTGCCCATTGACTTATCTATGGACAAGGTTCAGACTCCCTCATCTTCAGAAAGTACGTAACAATGTGTTGCTTTGGAAGATTCAATAACTGCAGATGAGAATATCACTCCACATGCCACTCCTATACTTAGCAAATCTACTCAGTAGCAGGACAGGCTTAAAGTTATTTTCAGGCACCATCTGAAAATTACTTGCTCCTAGTAACAATGATGGAGGGGAAAATGAGTTGAACTTGAGAGATCCAGTGACTTGTCCATGGCCACGACTTTTACATAGTGTAGAGATTCACTCCGAGGACCCCATATTGTAGATTGTCTTCAATTAGTAAATTAAGGAGCTGAGGGAAACCTAGTTTTGTATGCAGAAACTCTACTTAAAAATTTCAACACAATAATTCACAGAAAAACAACTGTGTTAGGAACTCTTTCTGTGCAACAACAGGAACAAAACTAATAAAATAAAATCAAGAATGCAATCCTGCTTTGAGTTCTTTCTAGGTTCATCAAATAAAATAAATTCAGTGAGGAAGCAGTCTGAAAAGAGTGCAAGCTCTTAAAAACAATATAACTAGTATTCAAAAAAAATCACTTCAAGAAAAAAAAGAAAGAAAAATTCAAAGACCCATTGTACCTTAAGTATATTGTTGGCTGAGATTTTTAAACCCAAATTCTAGAACTGAATGTTCGAGCTACTGGAGGGAAATGCCTAGTAGTAATTGGTCTGGGTCTGGACCACTTCTCAGAACTCCATATTGGCAGTGAGTAGATGGTGGTGAAGTTGTCAGCACAGTTAAAGGGATTTTCGGGAAAGCCCAAATTGGAGGTGAAGGGAAATGAAATGGAGGAAATGAAATGGCTGTATTATTCTAATGTGCTACAGACAAATCTTCAGTTCTGGAAAAATGCACTCTACTCCAGGTAATTGTATTAGGTTAACCGATTCCAGGTGGTCTTAAGGATAATTGATCCACTCAGCAAACATTTTTTAAGAGCCTACTATGTAAAAATTAATAATATAATACAGACAGTATAAACAGCTTTTATTTGGTTTGGGAACTCTTCCCAGTTCCAAAGTATCAATATTTTATTTTTATACATTTGCAAAATCCGCATTTTTCTCCAGTATAATTATTGGCTAAGAAACTGGGAGGTTCATATGTAGTCTATTAATAATCTATACCTCAGAGGTGTTCTATATCACCCTCCCCCAACAACTTGAAATAAATTTAGTCAAGTAGTGTTTGTGGGAAAATTCCATGTCTAAAATGATTTTTTTTTTTACTTCAGCCTTTTCTACAGAGAATTTTCCAGACTTTACCTACAGAATGGTAAAATAAAGCCCATAACAAGCACTAGGAGAAAATTTCATTTTAAAACATTGTTTCCTGAAGTAGAAAATCCCATAATCTGGAAAAATTAAAACCATTAAACATATTATTACACTTTGTCCTCCATTTTTTGTGAGTGTAGGAAAATAATCAATATAACCAAAATTGAATAAACTTATCATTAAAGCAGCTACACCAATTTTGTTACTCTTACTTGCTCATTGCTTAAGCATACTTGTACTGAAAGAAAACCCAGCAGAGGACATCCATCTTCTAGGACTTCAGCTTCATTTCTTTGTGTTGGCAATGGAATGTGGAGTAGAAACCTTGTAAGTGTACTATCTATGAATATCCTCAACTTTATATTTTAAATTAAGTATATAAGAGGAGACCTAGTAACTTTACCTCACATCAATATTCACATATGCATAAAAATAATATCATATCTTCCATTGAGTCTCTTAGCAGTCATGCTTTGTTCCTATGACTCTACCCACTTACTCTAAAGAAAATAAAAGGTCCATGGAACCTTAACCTTACTCTGTCTGATCACTAAAACAGTCCCAGGAAAGGAGCGATCACCTGGATCAGCCTCTCCCCCCAATTGATGTGCACTGGAAGAAGCCAGGAATATGGTCCTGTTTTATGAAATCGAATAAGAAGCTGAGGCTGGGTTTTTGCTCTTTTGCTCTCTTCTCCCTCCCTCCCTTCCCTTATCTAGCACACATCTCCTGTCTGCATCAAAACTTCAGGATAAAGCAGGGAATATACCTTCATTCTTCCTCTGCTTGCCTCTCTCACCATTTCTAATGCCAGGAACAAAGGTGAGATTTTCTATCTTTTCCTTTCTGTCAAACCCTGTTAACTACCTTGTAAGCAGCCCCAGAAGACAAGAGATGTATCTTTTCCACCTGTGAGACAATTATAAGAGCTGTGTCCTTCTACATTCCTTACCAATACACTGGATGGGGAAAGGAGAAAAAGGAGCAATGGGGAATCTTCTTTGGACTGTATCCTTGCTGGAGAATTCCATTTTGATTAGCAAACCCTGAACATCACCTCATTCTTTTCTTCCTCAAACCCTGTAATTCTTCCCCACTCTCTACTCTATCAGGGAGAGGGATAAAAGCCACTGACTTGCCAGAAAGAAATCCCTCTCAAAGGGAAAAAAAAAAAAAAAAAAAGAGGTAGACATTAAGGTTTTTCAGACTAAAAGTTCCTGACAGTTAAATGCTTGGGAATACAGTACATTCACTGGAGAGTCCATATGTGGTACCTTCCAAAGACTTTACTCTTGACATGAAATTTTCACCTTCAAGGCCAAATTATTTTTCTGTTTTTCGTCTTTTTTTTCCCTGTAATCGGCATGATTAAAATATTCTTCAGTGTAATCTTTTATTTTTAGCAACACTTTCTATAGGTTCATTGACACAAGTTTGGAAATATTTGTTTCCCTTTACCACTTAATTTCTACTACTTTTAACCAGTTTGAGCTTGAGTATTCTGCTCTTTATTGTTACAGGCGGTTCAACTTATGCAAAATAGAAATAAAAGGGGCTGAAGATGGAAAGATATGTGATAGGAGCATGAATCCTTTTTGACTTACCCAGTTAAACTCCCTCAACATGGTATGGAAAGTCTTTCACGCTCCAGGGACGCCTCTCCATTATACCTGTCATCCCTCGTTCCCGTTAACAGGGTCTTCTACTTTGGAATCCACTTTAGTGATTCATGCCACAAAATTTGTCTATTTTCAAAAATATATTCACAATTTTTTGGATTTCTTTTTTTTGTTGGTAGTGGTTTGTGCAGTTCTGGGAACTGAATCCAATGGGGCTTTATCACTGAGCGACACCTGCAGACCTTTGCACTTTTAATTTTGAGACAGAGTCTCTAGTCTCCCATCTCAGTCTCCCAAGTAGATGGGATTACAAGTGTGAGCCAACACAGTTTTTTGAGAACGTTCTTTTCTTCTCTGCCAAATCAATGTTGAGTCTCAAGGCTTAGCCCAAATTTAATATCTTAACAAAATATAATTTACCAAAAGCTGAACTTACCTTTCTGTTTGTCTTCTCTACAACATTTTACAACAACTGTAGAAAGAAAAATCTTACAGCCAACCATAGTGGGTTATACCTGAAACTCAGTGACTCTCAAGGCTGAGGTAGAAAGATCCCAAATTCAAGGCCAGGACAGCCTCAGCAATTCAGTGAGAGAGAACTTGTCTCCAAATAAAAAAGAATAATAAGAAATAAATTAAAACATTTTTATAGTAAACTGCTTTATGCCAGGTATTGAACTTAACCTTTTGACATATGATAACTCAATCTCTCCAAAAAAATACTAAAATTTTCTAGTACATTTCGATAAGGAAAATGAGGCACAATTAATTTATGTAGCCTACCCACATTTATACAGTTAGTTCAACATTGTTTTGTAGAATTTTATAACCAGGACATATCATACTTCAAGGAAACTATGACCCTTATGAAAATACATGAATAATTTTGTTCATCTGTATAAATTAAGGATCTCTTTCTTTATAACTTTTTTTTTATTTGTCGATGGACACGATACCTTCATTTTATTTATTTATTTATTTGTTTGTTTGTTTATTTATGTGGTGCTGAGGATTGGGCCCAGTGCCTCACATGTACTAGGTAAGTACTCTACCACTGAGCTACAACTGCAGCCCCAGGATCTCCATCTTTATGGATTTAAAAGTATTATTTGTTCTATAAAGTGGTTACCAGCTATGCTATTGTGTGCTAAGTACTGCTCCCTAGTGATCTAAAAATGTACTTTTTTGGAATTCTTTACAGTGTACATTAGGAATCCAGCTAGTATTTTTGATTTGACAGACGATCTTCCTGAGAAGAAGCATTGGAGGTGCTAATAAGAGAGCAAGTAAACTAACAGAAATAAACAAAATCACAGTTCCTTCATTAATCATCCCTGCTGAATTGTAATAATAAATGGAAATCTAGAAATTCCTAGACATATAACAATATCTATCTCAAAGTAATAATAAAATCGTATTTCTCAAAAGTCCACAACAAAAATACGTGTTTTTAGATTAAGGCCAATATTTTCAGCTAGAATAACAATAAATTTATGGAAACTTAAAATAACCTTTTACTTTTAAAATTGAAGATTTTTCTATATAGAATACATATGGCAATGATTATTTATTTGTTTGGAATTATAAAAAGAATTTAAGTCTCTGTTGTGAGGTTATTTGGACTTTTTTTTTAACACTTATTTGGCACTATGTTGGCATGTCAGCAGATACAGTTTAGGTACTTTAGGTCAGATTCACACACATGCTCACATGGACATTTCTAGTGTCTAATCATTTTAAAAATACATTTCATAGTATCTTCTCTAGAATTTACTTATTTATACATACATCAAAATGTGGGCTCAAAAACCATACTTTAACAAAACAACTTTAATTCTTTTCAAGTTGCTTGGGTGGTTCATAAATATTCAAACCTAGTATTCTGTGTTGACACTATTTTCTTCAATAAAGTCGACAAGAATAATACTCATTTATTTTAGAAACGGTTGGACCTGATAACTAGACTGGTCAAGAATATCTGAAAATATGAAATGAGTCATTTAAAACAACTGAGGCCCAGGTGTGACATCTTTGGAGGGCAAGATTACAGTCCTGAGATGGCAATGAGAATGGTTTATGTTTACAATTCTTCATGATATTGCAGGCTTGTCATGAAAATAAATTGCTTGTAGTCCTCTGCCATTTTCCATTCCTGTCTCATCATGATAATAAGGCATCAGGTTTTTAACATTCAATATATTCTGAAATGCAATTTCATATAAAGATGTGTAGGGTACTAAAACATTTGCTACCTATGTTTGCTTGTAGATTCCACTTACATTCATATTTCTGAAGGTATTGCCTGCTCTGTCTAGTAATAAATGAAAATTAAACCATGGTTCTGAAATATGGATGGCTCATTGGAAATAAGATAGTAACCCCCAGTATCACTTTCATCTCTGAGATGTGAAAAGTTTCTTTTCAATTTAGAAAACACAAAAAGTTTATCCTGTAACCACAGGAAATCATGAAGTAGGGTGGGGGAAAGCAGGATACTATACTATTTTTTTCAAGGAAACTTGAATGTTTCTGCTTGGTCAGGTCACTTGCTGTTATATTGTCACTGCTTATGCTTAAGCATTATAATGCACTCTACCCCATGGTTACCAGGACCTGGTCTTAATATGTAAGATAATTTTCCAGCCAGTCAGAGTCAGGCTGAATTATATAAGTGCTAACCTCATCATCCTAATAAAAACAGTTGAAATAGAATATTCTTGTATTTCTTAAGTATAAGGAGTTATTGTGTTTGAAAACTTTAAGAACTATCATAAAGTTCCAAAAGATGGATTTGTCTTTCAGTCTAAGGTATGGCTGAATATTCTGGGAAAAAATAAAATTTGAGGGACAAAAAAATAGGTTAAAAAAATCAGGAAAGGGGCTGGGGAGATAGCTCAGTTGGTAAAGTGCTTGCCTTGCAAGCATAAGACCATGGGTTCGAGTTCCAGCACGACAAAAAAAAAAAAATCAGGAAATTTATAGACATTTAAAAGTGCTTTGGAATTATATGAATAAATAAATGTCAGGATTAAACAATCTTAGTAAGTTTGGATAAGAGCAAAGTACTCTGTACTTTCTTTGTTATAAAACATCTTATAGGCTAATCATTTGGTTAATTCTGTTCTATACTATATCATCAGTCTCCAGAGAACATCTTACACATGGCTACATCTCTAGTCTCTGACACTATGTTCAATATATATTGGGCACTGAATAAGCATTTGCTAAATTAATGAGTATTTATCTTTAATATTCGGAAAGAAAGGTAAGTGGAGACTACAAGCTATTAATAGGCTGTAAAAGTTAAAATAATGCCATTGTTATGAAATCAAATTTTGAGGTAACCAGAGAATAAAATATTGTGTTTCCAATATAAAATAAAAATATAATATTAAAATGTAGGAAATTTTTGAGTGCCATTTGGAATCCTTTAGATATAGCTCTAATATCTCTCCTCTTTTGATTATTGCTTAAAAAATTTTTAATCATGCTACAATATTCTTTTTTTTCCCCCTCAGTACTGGGGATCACTCCATCACTGAGTTACATCCTCAGCCCTTCTACGTTTTTATTTTAAACATGCAGTCTTCCTGCCTCAGCCTTCCAAGTACCTGGGATTACAGGCATGTGCCATCATGATAAACATGTTGCTGTATTCTTACTCCATATTTCCCTTCTTACTCCTGAAAAATATGATCAGAAAAATGAATGCTCATTTTTCTCTTACATGGTCAGGGCTCAACACAACACAAAATATTTCTGGTCACCAAAATGTCAGAATATTTTCCCATACACCAAGCGGTTCTCCAATGGACACCAACTGGAAGTCCTATAATTTCATTCAATTCTGCCACTGTCTACCTGTAGTGAGAGTCATACCTCACAGGTTTAGGGCTCAATCCCTCAATAGTGCTCATCTCTTCAGATGCTACTCTCAAGTAGTGGGTTGTGCACATATACTACTGATAGACCAAATATAGATCCAAGTTCCCATGACCAGATCCTTGATTTTGATCAATTTGCTAGGATGCTAGCAGAACTCAGGAAAAAACTTACATTTATTAGTTTATTATATTAATAAAGTGCATAATGAATGATATAGATGAAAAGATACATAGAGAAAGGTCTAGAAGTGTTCCAAGTACAGGAGCTTCTGTGCCCATGGAATTAGAGGGTTCCACCTTGTCAATACCTTGATGCCTTCACCAATCTGGAAAAGCAACTGAGAACAACAGTGTGGGATTTTTATGGGGGATTCATCATATGGGTACAATTGATTATTAACTTGATTTCCAGCTCTCTCTCCTCAGAGAATGATCAGTGGGCCTGGAACTTTTAAATTCCCAGGCAAGGCCTAGCCTTCTTGGTGACTGGCCTCCATCCTGAAGCTATCCAAAAGCCCACCAAGAGTTGCCTCATTACAACAAAATATCCTCTTATCACCCAGGAAATTTCAGAGAAATTAGGACCTCTGTGTCAGGAACCAGAGACAGACAACAAATATGTATTTCTTATCATATTACAGTACTAAATTGATAGTCTCTTAATAGTGGCAAATTAGCTTCACCTCCTTTGTCAATTACAACTGAATAATATTGATTTTATTGTGAAAGATCGCAACACTACTCTGGTTTCCTGGAGATTCTAATATCAATGTCTGCAATGGGTAAAATTATTAGCTGAAAGAGCTGTAGTGAAACCTGAGTTTCTCTGCTTCTGCTGGTGGAAGGGTTCTGCTATGCTGCAGGCGAGAAATGTGTTACAGCTCTTAATGGTGGGCTATGCCCTCCAGTGTTGCAGCAGACCCCAGAAGATCATTGCCAATTTCTTTTTTCTGAGTTCTTGTTTCACAAATCCAAAAAATGAAGCTCTATAGAAAACAGAAGGCAAGAGTGAAAGGAGTATGATTTATTCAAGAAGAGAAACAGTGATCTCACAGGGCAAGAGTGGACCTCATAGCAGGTTTCTGTCTGAGTGTGCTAGTCTAGAGGTTTATATAGCACTTGGATCAATGTTATTCATCCAAACTTATGCTAACCAGGGTTTGAAAAAGTACCAATGCTGCTAATCCAAAATTATAGGGTTTCGAAAAGTATTAATCTATTGGTTCAAATTATGCTGACTGGGATTTGAAAAGCACTAACCACTACTGATTAACACTTGAATCGAATTTCCATTCAGGTCTGTCCCACTTCCCCTTTCTTGCTGCTCATCTGCAATTCCAGCTCCCCAGGAGGTTTCAATCAGTGGATCCTGCATGCTCTGGGGTCCACAGCTGCAGCACTGCATGGAGTAGGTGTCCGCACCTGACCAGGCTATGTAGGGATGACAGTTCATTGTATGCTGGCTTGCCTTGGCCCTCTTGCCTCAGGCTTGGGCTGGCATGGTGGGGTCCACAGGGCTGCAGCCCCTGTAGATGCACAGCACCCAGGACAGACAACTGTACTTGGCTAAGCGCAAAAGGAAGTAGTCTATGATATATGGGCTCTGGTGTGCTCCAGCCTGCCCAGATCACCATTCTGTTGCACTTTGTTGCTCTGCTGTGGCTTCTCAGCAGGGACCAGAGGGTCAGTTGACTGGGGAGCCAGTCAGTAATATAATATATTTGCTGATGTCCTGCAGTCTTCTTTGTCTGCAATGGTTCCTCTTTATATTTATTCACGTCACCAAATTTTCATGGTCCAAATTACAAACAATCTTTTCTACTAAAGCTTTATAAAACCATTAATCTTAGAATAATCACACACTTCTATACCCTATGAGATATGCTTGCCTTACTTTGCTGTTGCAAATCTCTTTAACGTCTAAGACTGCATTACACAACAGAGAACTGTAAAGATTAAATGAGGAAATGCATGAAGATGTAAATGAGTGACTATTCCAGGCACATAGAATGCTTTAGAGAATTTTTTTTCTTGTTTTTGCCATTATAATTGTTGTTTAATGCAATAATTATTCCTTTAAGTGACTAAGCCAAGTTTTGTAAAGTTATGCTTAAGAGAAGTTCTGGTTAACAGACAGACCCCAAAACTCTGCATTCCTCAATCTCTCTTCTCTATCACATAGGAGTTGAGAAGATGGGGAAAATGTGGCTGGTGGTGAAGAGGATGAAGGGTTGGAGTCAATTTAGGAATAAGCTGCTTCCCAGTTGATATAGAGGATGATCTCCTGTCCTTACACATACACTGAGACCAAGACACGACAGCATTCAATCATTAGGTACTGCATTTTACTGTGTCAGAAGTGGGAATCATGTTTGGAAATGATACCAAAAGTTGAAGTCTGTAACAGATTGGCAACCAAAGGGATAAATTACAAACAAAGTATGATCTGAGAAAGTAGATCAGCTGAAAAATGAGAAGGTCTCAAGTGAA
The DNA here is from genome assembly GCF_902686445.1 of Sciurus carolinensis. Lineage (NCBI taxonomy): Eukaryota > Metazoa > Chordata > Mammalia > Rodentia > Sciuridae > Sciurus > Sciurus carolinensis. The sequence goes on along the minus strand of NC_062213.1, from coordinate 60,272,656 downwards.
AACATGAGAAATGGGCCTACAATAATATCAAGAGTACATGTGATACTACAGGTGGTGCTTGATTGTTTTCTTGGGTATTTTTAACCATGAATGCTTGTTCTGATCAATTAGGACATGCCTACCTATTATACATTCATCTAAAAAGACTGCCGATAATACTGAACTTTGATTTACTATCTTCATCCAAATAAAAATTTTTAATATTTTCAATTTATCTTTGAAGTACTCAAGCCCCTTCTCAGTTTAGCAGTCAAGGAAAAGTGTATATGGATTACCTATGACATCTCCAGCCCATGATGGTTCTTCAGAATCTAACAACTCCAAAAAGGACCCTTATGTGGTCAAGTTGATCAGATCATGGCACTCATGAAATAGATATAAAAGACATGTTTTTGATATTATTAATTAAATAACTTCAATTAGGTAACTTTCTCAAATGTATTAGTTTTCTGACTTCATAAACAGAAGACATTTAATGTAAACAATATATTCCTAAATATCAGCATGATGAATGTAAACATCACTGTCGGTTCTGTTATAATTCCGGTACTCAGCTTTTCTAAAAGCAGAAACAAATCTTACTCATTTACATATATTTTAGGCATATACAGTCATTGAAAAAGTTTTGAATTAAAGAGCAAGGAATATCTTCTATTATATTAAAGATTCCTAGTGAGATTTTTAAGCTCTTAAAAATTTTCTTTAAAATAAATTTTCCATCTTTTTGGTAGTTAGCTCATATATCTAGCTTTATAGTACCTATCACAATCTCTGTCTTCATCCAACCCCCTTTTCCAAATTCTGATTCTAATTTACGGTGTCCTAGGAGATAAGACAAATGGCTTTATTAAAATTCTTCCTAAATTCAGTTTTTACATTTCCAGTAAGTAAAGTTTATAAACATCAGCTTAGAAATTCTGTTTTGGTTTTTAGTCTTTTTTTCCCTTTCTAATTGCCTGATTTCCAAATACTTGATGTTATAAAATAAATATAATGTCTGAAAATTACATGCATTTATTTAAAGTATATGATTAAGTGTGAAGCTTTTTGGTACAAGCTCTATAATTTATTGAATTCCAAAAAGAGGAAAGTCTACAAAGTTTGCATAATGACAGAAAGCATTCAGATACAATAGCTATTATGTCTCAATTAAGTTTCCTTTATTTTACTCGGGATGAGGAGAATGTGAATATATATTAAATCAAAAAAATCTGTGCAGCACAAAATTTCAGGCAGATAGAACTGCATGTAGGAAGGCACAGATTCAGGTAGTGAGAGGTTTGGTAAACTCCAGGGATGGCATAGAAGTGGTTTGATTGGAAAAGAGGTCACATAAAGGGAAACAGATGGTAGGGTAGACATAAAGTGATAGAGATAGGATGGATCCAAATGGCTAAGGACTTCGAAGAATCTACTTGAATTGTGGATGTTATTCTTCAGAACAACTGCTCTTAGATATGAGTATATTTCACACCATTTGACCCAGCTATCCCACTCCTTGGTATATATTCAAAGGATTTAAAATCAACATACTATAGTGACATGCCACATCAATGTTTATAGCTGTGCAATTCACAATAGCTAAGCTATGGAACCAACCTAGGTGCCCTTCAACAAATGAATGAATAAACAAAATGTGGTATATATACACAATGGAGTATTGCTCAGCCTTAAAGAAGAATGACTTTATGACCTTTGCAAGTAAATGGATGGACCCAGAGACTATCATGCTAAGTGAAATAAGCCAATCCCAAAAAACCAAAGCTTGAATATTTTTGCTGATATGTGGGAATTGATTCAAAACAAGGAGGAAGAGGGTAAAAATTGATATTCAGTAGATTAGACAAATGGGAATAAAGGGAAGGGAGGGAGGTCAGGAAAAGGAAAGACAGTGAAATGAATATGTAGTAATTTCCCTATGTACATATATGAATATGCCACAGTGTACATCCATAAGAATAGGGTCCTAATTAGAATAAAATATAATCCATACATACATAATTCATATAAAAATGAATTCTACTATCATGTATAACTAAAAAGAACCAATAAAATTTAAAAATTAAAAACTTAAGATTACCTATAAACTTGTTCAAAATTGTACCTGCAGTTTTTGCTGAGTCCTCCAAATTTAGAATCACTGCATTAGATTAAGAAGGCACCAAAGATTTAAGAACAAGAGATTAATGTGATTAAAGATTTTTTTTTGAAATTTGCTCTTTTTAAAAAATAATTGAAAGTGTAATGAAAAAGGGAATCATTGAGGAAGAAGGACTAAATAAGAGATTCACAAAAGTCATACCTGTAGAGGTAAAAACTACAAAACTTTGGTCTAAGTAGGCTGCAGTTTACATAACAGAAAGAGGAAAAGACCCAGGGAGAATAATTTAAAATTTTAATAAGTAAATGGCTAAAGAATAACCAAATAATAAAATTTTAACTACAACTATGTGTAAGTTGTACCTCTAAAGTACAATGTTTCTATTTTTTAAACTTCATGAACTTTTTCATGAACTGATAGTTGAAGTTACCAGAAGCTAGGAAACAATAAAAAGTAGAGTTTTTTTTTTTTTAATTTGATGATTATCAAAATAATCCACTTAATTTTTAACTTCTGCAATATCAAGACCTAAATAGAAATTGACTATGAACTTCCTTAAAAAGGAGAAACTTCAGAGTCTTGAAAAATTATAATTCTTTTGAAGGGAAAAGGCAAATTCTCTTCCAATGTTCCACAGTTTCCCACTATAACTAAATGTAGAAATCAGAAAATAAGTACTACAATTTTTTTCCATGAGAATAAGTGGCCTGTGTTTTCTTTGTTCATTCAGAAATTAATTCAGCTGCTATTTATTAATTACTTTATGCCATACATTTCAGTGAGTGCACAGATTTAATGTGAGCAAAACTGGATACATTTCCTATCCTCTTGAACTTGCTCTCCCTGGTGGTGAAGGGCTAAGAAGGGCTTCAAGGCACCTAGCCTAAATAACTGAAACTGGTGTGATGGCTTGGTATTCTAAATATCAAAGTGGAAGAAAGAAGTGCACTTATAAATGAATGATGTGTTTATACCAAAGAGAAAATTAAGTATTTGCAAATAATTTGGGATCAGAATTCCTTCATTTGAGTGTATCCTCGTTCTTACACTGTTTAGTTTTATATCCTTGGTCAACATACTTAATTCTCATGATTTACTTATCTGTAAAAGTGAGAAAAAATACAAATTTTTAAAAGAACTGTCAGCCTGGGACAAATAGGTAAAATGAAATAAGATAAAATGCATGAAAACATTTTATAAATTGTAAGGGATTACAGAGATATTAAGTGGCATATAAACAAAGTACTATATGAAGAGTTCACTGTTTAAACTCTGAGTTTCACCTGTGATTATGCATTAGCGAAGGTCTGTTTGAAGTGTTTATTACAACAAGGAGTACAGTTCTATAAATTGACCATCATTTTTTGTCATTTAATTATCACAATAAGATGATCAATTGTTAAAAAATTAAAGTCTGTAAAATGGCTGCACTTCTACAACTTTTTTTTGGATAGCTGTTGAAATCTGCCCTATCTGTTAACTTTGGAGGGTTTTTAAGAGCTATGCAGTTTGAAATCTCTACCCAAATAAACCTACCTCTAATGTAGCCACGGTTCCATACATTAAGTTATGGAGATAAACTCGGGTTTCCAAAATAAATGTTCCTCAACTAAAACAAAAATACTCAGGCTGTCCAACTTTTACAAAATAGGTCAAAATTAAATTTCAAGAGTGAGATGTTTCCTTAATGTTTCCTCAAATGAACTGTTGACAAGTCTCTGGAACACTGCAGTATTAAATTTGGCTTTGCTCACAATAAGGCTTCTTCTGTACAGATTGTTAAAATCTAGTCACCACACAACCATAGATCCAGAATTTTCGTTTTTGTTCCAAAATGTCACTGGAAGGGATTTTGTCCTTGCAAACTGCATAAAATTTACAGTAGAATATTTGTAAAAGCAGAATGCTGAAATAGATCTACTTTGATTCCTTAGTAAAGAGAAAAGAAGGGCAAGAAGCCTCTGCTTCTATTTACCCTGGCATTAACTCAAGATAAGCCTTAAAATTACTTTTTGGTGTACAAACAGTGTGGTTTCCCCATCAAAAGGTTATTTGTTATAAAAGGGCTTTATTCTGTAAGACATTGGGTACATTCACTTTTTAATTAGAGCTGCCAAACTCTGGGCCAGTGTGAGGTCAAAACCATGTCTTTTTATGATGCTCTTTTTCCTGATTATAAAAGTAATAACAAGTGCAACAGAACCAGTTTCTTTCCCAGAGATTTTTCTCAAGTTAACTGCACCATGAAAAAAATTAACCATAAACAGATGCCCTGATTTTGCCCTTTGAATGTCTTGGAAACTCTTTTAAACACTACAGTGTGGTACAGAGGGACTTTCTGGGGTAAGAATGGATGGGACTGTGTGGTATTGCTATTGTTGTAGTTCCTTTTCATACTCATCTTACGCTGACTGACTGACCGAATGAACACATGAATGAATAAGTGAATGAGCTACATAAACCAGAGTGCTTTATTTTCACTGGCCATTTGGCAGAAATGGTCAAGCAACAAAACACAGGAACAATCAAACACAAATTTTAAGCCACTTCAGTGTTTACTACTGAGAGTTGTGGAATAATATCAGGAACGCAGTGACTAAGCATGAGAATTTTTATCACTTGGTCTTAATAATGAAACAATGATAGTCTCTTTGAGATATTAAATCAATACTTTTTCTCCACTACAGATTCTGGTTTTCCATGTATCCCTACCAATTTATTTCTTTTAATTCCTTACTTCAAGTAGGAAAGGTGCACAGATCCTAAAATGAAATGATTATTGTTCAACTTTGAAATTCAAGTGAATCTTTTATGTATATATATATATATATATATATATACATAAAAAATATATATATGTATTATACATACATATGTATTATACTTATTTATGTTTATATATACTTATATATACACACATTCATAGAGAAATGAAAGTTTGAAATATTAGGCAATGTTGAAAGGATCATCTATTTTTCAATTCTCAGCTCAGGAGGCTGAGGCAGGAAGACCAAAAATACAAAGTCAGCCTAAGCAATTTAGTGTGGCCCTAAGCAACTTAGCAAGACCCTGACTCTAAATAAAATATTAAAAGGACTAGGGATATGGCTCAGTGGTTAAGTGCCCCTGGATTCAATTCCTGGTACAAAAAAAAAAAAGGGAACACACACACACACCCCCACACACACACGCATGCACACACACACACACACACACACACACTTCTTACTGCACAACCAGAGCAAATCCTTGAAAGGATTTCCTATAAAAGTCATGGTAGTGAGGATTGAAGAGTGTAAGGAATTTCCCTGCGCAAATCAAAGGGAAAAGACAACCCTTCAGCATCCACATGGGTTGGAAAGATTTGGAGAGGGCACTATAATATCCAAGCAGCATCCCATTCCTTGATCACTCAAGTCAGCCCCCAGAGAGGAGATAGGATGTTCTGAGAACAGAAGATAAAATAAAGAGAGACAATGAGGAACTGGAATGCACAGACCCTCTTTGTGTCCCGCTTCCTGTCTAGGGAGCTGAAAGGAGACCATCATAGGGCACATCTTAGCAACATGATTCAGCAGAAGCAGAGTAAAAGTAAACACTTCAAGTTGTACAGTGTGATTATACAGCACACTCCTAGCTGCTGCAGCTTCCCCTTCTTTTCTTTTTTCTTAACCAGTGAACCACATTCCGAGACTTCCCCTCTTCCCCTAAACAGGATGTGGCTAAGTTACTTAGGACCTGGCTAACTTGCTAAGGCTGATTTTGAGCTTGTGATCCTCCTGCCTCAGCCTCCCGATTTGCTGGGATTATAGGCGTGCTTCCTGCACCCAGCTTCCCAGGTTCTTAAGGGCTTATAGAGGGGATTTAGAGATGACGAGATGTCTGACAGATTATGATTTTCAGATGGGCACTACTGTGAAACACCCATTGGTATGAAGGCCCCAGGGTCACCTCTTTGGAGACATCATAGACTGAGAAAACAGAAAACAGCCAGAAGACCTTTCCTCCCCACTAAAGCTAGGTACTCTTTGCCATGCATTGAACAGTACCACGTTGGAAAAGAAAATAGGAAGAAAGTACCCTTCCAGATGAAAATAAGTTTGAAATGACCTTGTGAAAGACACTAGGAACAGCTGAGTGCAGTGGTTCACACCTGTAATCCCAAAGACTTGGGAATCTGAGGCAGGAATATTCCAAGTTCAAGGTCAATCTCAGCAATTTATCAAGAACCTAAGCAACTTAGTGAGACTATGTCTTAACATAAAACATAAAAAGGACTGGGGATGTGGCTCAGTGGTTAAGTGACCCTATTTTCAATACCCAGTACCAAAATAAATAAATTAATTAATTAAATAAAATAAAACAACTAAAACAAAACAAAATGAAAAACTAGCAACAGAAATAAACATTGACTTACACCACATTTAAGGTTTTATTTTTTTCTTTTCTCTTTCTTTTCTTTGCTTAAATCACTTAGATCAAGATGAGATCAATTATAGAAAACAAATCTCACCATAGTTAAACATTGCTGTGTTGAACTGTGTAAATTCTGACTATACTAAAGTGGAATAAACCAGAGACACTCTGTGATGCTCCCTGGGTTCCATTTCTGTTCACTGCTGGGAGACTGGAGTAAGGCAGTACTAATGTTCCAAGGTTAGCATTCGATTGTTTTTTGAAGGAGAAAAGGTAACTTGTTTGTTAAATCTCATAGTTGTTAGCATACTGAAATGTACTCTCCCACCAAAAGGAGAATATGGGCTGATGATGCTAAATGTCAGTGTCATTGGTTATAATTTTAAACACAATTTTATAAAGATGTAAGGACATATTCAAAGCCATATGTCCAAAATAAACTAATGAAAATGTTTGGAAATGGTCCAGAAAAATTATATTAAAATGAATATTATTTTTAGAAAATAACACAATACTAAATTCATAATATGCAAATATTTTTGAATACCAATTTTGTTAAATAGTAATTATTGGCAGAGTTGCAATAAGAGTTGCAATACTCTTATTTTTGCTATTTTTATGGTAGCATAAAGCTTATTATTTCTAAGACAATTATATTCCAGAGAAAAATATGTAGTAAGGCTTTATCATCAAATAATATTTTAGCCGGGTGTGGGAGTGTACTCCTATATTTCCAGCTACTTGGGAGGTTGAGGCAAGAAGATGGCAAGTTGGAGGCCGACCTGGGTAACTTAGTGTCAGCAAGTCTCAAAATAACATTTTTCGAAAAAGGCCTAGGAATGTAGCTCAGTGGTTGAACACTTCCCTAGCATTGACAAGGTCCTGAATTCAATCCCCAGTACCCCCCCACCAAAAAAAAAAAAAAAAAAAGTTTTTAGGCTTTGTTTTATTTTGCTTATTTTTTCCGTGTAAATGCACTGACAGAATGGAAGCAACATGTATAAATATAATTTTCTTAATAATTCAAAGAGGTGGACCTCTTATCACTTATTTGCAGAGTAGTTTTAGAGGTAATTTTGATGTCTTTTCCTAATCCTACATTTGAATTATCTGGCTAATGCACTTAGACTTTGCCAGTGAAAATAAGCCCAAAATGATGGAAAAACGAATGCCTTTTAGATCTCATGTTCTTAATCAGTAAAATTAAGACTTTGGACTAAAAGATAGTTAAATATTAAACGTTCGAAAGTTCTGTGATTTAGGGATTCTGTAAGATTCATCCTTGTCAATCTCCATTACTTATACCAAAATCAGAAGAAACAATTATACACACATATGTCACCGCATTAATAGCCATTATATCTTCATATTTTCAGTTATTTCAAAGTCCTATAAAGATTATGTAAAGAATTGCTCAAATCTTTAGTTCTGTAGGGGGAAAAAACAAAAAACAAACACAAAAACCCTTAACTAAGGAAGGGCCCATGAAGCCATCTGGTGGCTACTCCAGGAAATACACCTGTCTTTCCATCAAATAATTGAAAATTGGTATTTAAAAAAAAGTAAATAGTAATTCTTAGATTAATTTAATATTTTAAAAATTCCAAAAATCACATATTTTAATTTCTTAAAAGTACACATTTGCTTTTAAATGTTTTTAAAAGCATAGAGCTTTCCTCAATTTATTATGTACTTACCAAGAACTATACATTGTCATCCTTGATATTCATTATAAATTAAGTCACCATCACATTTCCAAGGTAATAGTTCCTTTAAAGTGTAAGCCCCAAATGCTTATACATAAAGTTATACAGAGTTCTTAAATAAATACTTATATATATGAATCCTATGCAGTTCCTTTCAACCAATATACATACATTAATGCGTAAATATGTTTAAGCTCTGGGATTTACAATCATATGAAAAAGCAAGTGCCAGTTTTTATCAATTGCTCAGTCAGATGTGGTGGCACACACCTGTAATTCTATCCTTTCTGGAGGCTGAGGCAGGAGCCTACAAGTTCAAGACCAGCCTAGGCAACTTAACATGGCCCTAAGCAATTTAGCAAGACCGTGACTCAGAATTAAAACTAAAAAGAGTTGTGGATTTAATTCAATGGTAAAGTACACCTGGGTTCAATTCTCAGTACTGTTAAAAAAGAAAGAGAAAGAAAAAAGGGAAAGAAATAGTATGTTGTTTACAGACAGGTAATTGCCCAGAAAAAAAAAAAAAATCTACTTCTACATTGCTTTCAGATACTATAGTCTGTTTATAACATTTCACATTCCATGTATGTTTTTTTGAAAGATCGATTTTCTTTTTGATACTGATATTTCTAAACATTGAAATAAAAGCAATTTTATAATCTAACATGACCATAGCAAAATGACAAACTTATGGATATTCTTACTGAGGATTTATAAGCAGAAGCAAAAGAAATGTGTAGATTTATCAGAAGAATATTTTGCTATATGTCTATGTAAAAAAAGAAAAGAAATAAAAAGCTATGAAAAACAATCCATGTGCTATATTTCCCCCCAAAGCAACAATATCCTCAATGTATTAAAATGGAAAGGTTGTTCAAAAACTGAGTTGATGAAGTTAGCAGTACATTTGCATAGCACAGTAATTTTACTGTTGGTAAAGTACTTTGCGAGGTATTTGTGACATCATTATATATGAAATTTAATGTGATGTTTATTTAAACAGGAAGAATTGTCTACACATATTGCCCAGATGATACCCTTGCTCAGAATTGATTTTCAAATGTGTAATATTTTTCTCATGTAATTTCATTGCTAGCTTTATGAATGGTAAATTTGTTTATGTCAGAGTGTATTGTGTAGCAGCAATGTACAATATTTTAGTATGGTGAGGACAAAAACTCAGAAGACAGTAAATCTGATAACTAAGGTAAAGATTAAAATAATCAACAGTACTTTTTCAACTCCAACGTGTTTAATACAGAAGTGCTAATTTAAATAATATTTCTCATTAATAATTTATCATTAAAACTGTGACTTTTAGAATCATTCTGTGGAAGTCACACATAACAAAGATCATCAAAACTCATTTCCTTAATTCCTGACTTCTAAGTATGATTCTCAGCCAAGAAAAATATAGAAACATCAAATTTTAAGGATATAAGCATAAGCAAATATGCATGGGAAGAACTAAAATCATATTTATGAAACAGTTATTGTTCACAAATAACTAAGGTTTCTGTCTAAAATATGATATGAATGTTCTATCACAAGAGTTTTGTGCATTTAATACTATTCCTAGAACCACAGGGTAGTTGTGTGTATGAATGTATTGTGCAAGTTTTAATAAATAGATCAAAGTGCAGATTCTAGAGTCAGATATTCCCTGTATGAATGTCAAATTTACTGTTTAAGAAATAGCCCACCTTGAGAATAATTTTAAATTTGGTATATCTTTTTTTGTTCTAAAATTAGAGAATATACATATGCACATATTTATCACACAATAGTGAATAATTATAAAGCGAACGCTCAAATAACTACCACACAGGTCAAGAAAGGGTTTTATCTATGAGCAAAGCTCTACCATTTACCCCTCCCATATTATCTTCTTTCATTTTCTGCCAGTTTTACCATCTCAGCATGAATGCTTCACAGTATATTTTACCTTGGATTTGATTTTCATATAAATGGAATCATAACGTATGCATTTATTTGTGTACTGATTCTTTCTCTCTCATTTATTTGTGAAATCTATTCATGTTGTGCATAGCTGCAGTGGGCTAATTTTCATGGCTGTATGGAGTTGAATGACTACATATATAAATGTATATGTTCATTCTATTATCAGTGGACTTGTGCATTATTTCCAGCTTAGAGTCATTACAAACAAATCACTATGAAGGCTCTTGTGCATGTAACGTGAAGAATATGTGCAAGACCATCTCCAGGACATGTATGTGGGGGTACTTACTGGTTTACCATATGTGTGTCTTCAGTTGTCAGGCAGAACTTTTTCTCCCAAAGTAGTTGCCCCAGTACATAGTCCCATTTGTCACTGAAGGAGTTTCCTTTGCTACATACCTTCCTCAAAATTTGCTATTATCAAACTTTTCAATTTTGTCTATTAGTTAGTTATCTAATGGCATCTCATTGTGGTTAAATTTTACATTTCCTTGACTACAAATAGGGTTACTTATCTTTTAATTTGCTTGTTGACTATTTATATTTCCTCTTCCATAAGGTGTCTCTTCATTTCTTACTGATTTATAGGTACTATCCATATAGTAGAGATACTAGAGCTTTATAAATTCTGTTGCAAACATCTTGTATCATACTGGAGCTTGCTTGTTTTACTTCTTTTTACAGTGTCTCTTGAAAAACAAAACAACAAAAAAAGTTTTTTAACCTAAGGTGTAATACGTACAGAGCTAAATGCTCAAACTTCCTCCTCTACAAAAGATTTTATGTAAAGCGAATATTATTTTTCCTTAAATTTACTACAGTAAGCTCAGTGGTAGAGCATTTGCCTAGCATGCACAAGACCCTGGATTCAATTCCCAGCACTGAAAAAGAAATCAAACAAACAAAATAAACATACATAGCATTCAAAAGGGACAAAACTATTTGGATTGAAAACAAAGCTCTGAAGTACTTGAAATAACCACATTAATTTATGTTATAGTATAAATGACTAACAATCTTATAAGAGCCTTAATATTTTAAAAGAAGAGATTATTTCCCCCAATGAGAGTCAAATTAATGAATTTTCAGGTATTATGACAAAATAAACTAACACTTTGTAGTCACAGATCGTTGTGTGGCTGAAATTCATGGGTATATTTCGATTGTCTTTCTGTCTCCATTCCTTTGTTTTCACACTTTGCAAGAAAATTGGTTCTTTTCTCTTTGCCAACAAAAACCTTACCACCTATTCAGAATCCTAATCAAGGTTTTAGGTTGCATGATTCCTTCTTTTATGATTCCATCTACTATAGACTAAATGTCCATGTCCTCCCTACTCCCACCAAATTTTTCTGTTGAAACCTAATCTCCAGCATAATGTCATTTGGAGGTGGGGGTCTTTGGAAGGCTCCACCTTCACTCATGGGAATAATGCTCTTACAAGATATTTGGAGAGTCCTTTTACCCTTTCTGCCATATGAGGACACAATGAAAGTACAGTCAGGAAGCAGGTCCTTACCAGCGGTCAAATCTGTCAGCACTTTCATCAGTCCCAGTATCCAAGACTCTGAGAAATAAATTCCTGTTGATTATAAATCATTCTGCTACAGCGGCTGGAACGGACTAAGACACCAACCTACACATATCCCTCACTTCTTTGAACTTTTATTGAACTGCATGATTTTATTATGTTCTCTCATTCTATAACTCTCCCATGTACATTTCAGATTTTGTATGATGACAATTTCGGTGGCAAGTGACAGAAATCCAACTCAAAGTCACCTGAGTATAAAAGAAAATATATTGACTCACAAAACCGAACCATGGAAAGACAGGAATGGAGCACATTTCAGCAACAACTAGAGTTTGGAATTCAAACAGTATCAGTACTCTCTCTTAAAATGTTTCTCCTGCTTTGTCTCTTCACCTACCACCCCATCACTAGTCTAGGTTGTTATTTTTGTATATCTGTCTCAGGTGTCTCTCTATAACAGAACTTGTCTGGGTTTGTATCTTAAAAGCTTGTGATTCAAGACAAAAGAACTGTATTTTCCCTTCGTCATGACCATTCAAGAAAGAGTTCTGATTGCCCCAGGTTGGGTCATATGTCTGCCTTTTGGATATTGTGATCAAAGTATCATCAGCCCAGCCTGACACATGTGCCTCTCAACCCACGGAGAATAGGACAAGCTGGGCAGAGTACTATGATTGGCTACCAATTGTAACCTTCTCAAACCCCTAAGGTGGGGTGAAGTGGGTCCCCAAAACTGTATGTGGACAGAGGTGGAAGTTACCAGAAAAGGGGAGGATTGCTGAGCAAATGAAAACTACAGTCTCCTAAGAAACTGGAATCTCAGCTTATCCTTCATCTGTCCCACATCCAGACATTTCTTTTCTGAAAAAAAGATGGTGGTTTCAGGAACTCTCTGATCACAGGAAATGTCTATGTGCTAAGAAATTTTGTTTTTATTTTGTATTTATGTTTAGCTGGAATGAAGGGATACTATTCTCATGGTTTTCAGATTAGTGAAATAGACACTGGTGTTGAAAAACCGAAGGAAGATAGAATGTTTAGAGGGTGAGGCAAAGATATTGAAATCAGAATATATGAATATTACAAAAATAGAAAGACACATTTGTGTTAGTGGTAGAGTTGGAATGAATTCTCTTTTCTGTTTCTCCAAATTTTATCCATAATTCCAAGTATGACGTATGCCTCCCTTTCCACCTCCATCCTCAGTAGATTTCCATTCATCATTGACCTCTTCTTTCAGTAACCCCATGCTGCTTACTTATTTTTCTACAAGGTAGCCGTTTGATAATGTATTTGAAATCACAGAATAATGAAGATTTATTTACTCAATAATTTCTTATGAATACGCTTTTGCTGTCTCAGGTTCTAGATTTTTTAATGAAAAGTGGCATGCCTTTCGCTTCTCTTTAGAACTATGCAATACCAATCATACCTCAAAATACACACCTCTTCATTCAATGTTTGTGGACGGCAAAGAAGCAAAATAGAATGTTAGGGACTTCCAGCAGGATTTATCTCGTTACTGCTCTGAAGGTAGTTTAAAAGAAAAGAATGGCCAGGTGCATACCTATAATCCCAGCTACTCCAGAGGCCGAGGCAGGAGGATCAAAAGTTTGAGGCCAACTTGCACAATTAAGCTAGAGACTGTCTCAAAATTAAAAATAGAAATAGCTGGGATGTAGCTCAGTGATGATATCTCTGAAAAAATAAAATAAAATAAGAAAACAGCATAATGTCTATTATGCATTCTCATTTAGTCTTACAGATGCCAGGTCACTACCATCTTCCCTGAGATCTGTGACCTTGCTAATGCACTAGATGAATTCTGAAATTGCATAACCATATTGAGGAAGTCTATTTCTCACTAACTACCAGGTATGTCTTTCTTCTATACCCCATGATACTTTCATATTTAGGTCACATAATTCTTCTATCTATAAAACACTTTGTAAAAGTCAAATAAGCCAAAATAAGAAAAAGATAATATTTAAGATTCCAAATATAGAGACCCAAGAATACAAAATAAAATGGCAGCGATGGGAGAGCAAACTTGGCCTTGACCTAAATTCCAGCGCAGAACACATCCAGCTTAGTCACTTGCAGATGTGCCGCTGTAAATTTGTAGCTCCTTATATTATAATGCAGACTAATTAAGCATAACCTGATTTCTGACTTAGAAGTTGGAATGTAAAATGCACTAGAAATTTTTTATAAACTTTATGCTTTTAGAAAATCACTTTGTAGTGAGAATAGGGAGGACAAAAATTTATGTGAGGGTTGAGTTAAAAAGTGATTACAATACCTTAGGCCTGAAATGAGAATAGTCTGTGCTAGATGGTGGCAGTGAATAGAGATGGGCAAGTGAATAGATATCCCAGGAAGCAAAAGTGATGGACTTCTATGTTAGGAGGTGAGGAGAGGGAAGACTCTGGGTTTCACCTTGAAAAACTTAGGGTTATCTACTCACTGGAAAGATACTAAAGAAAGACAGGTTCATGTGAGAATACCTGAGACTTACCAAAATGACTTTCAGGTCTCTGAGAGCAGATGAGTCCACAGCAGCTTGTATCAACTCTTTTAGTAATTTACATCCATATTTGTTCCTTTCAATTCATTTTTGACAGTGAAGCCAGAATCGTCTTACAAATCCCCAGTTTGATTTTAACACTTCTCCTCCTACTGCTTAAAACCCTTAAGTGACTTCCCACTGCATTTAAAATTAAACACACACACACACACCACACACCACACACACCCTACCCAAAATATACATATTCAGAACGTAGAGTTGGTTTCCAATTGCTTAAAACATGCAGACCTGTAGTTTTACCACAGCTCTGCGTCTTCCAGAGCATGGTAACTATCTCTGCATCTCTTCTACCCACAAAGACCCCCTCATCCTCAAGACCACTCCATCTCAGTGGTCTTTGGTTTCTTTGGATATGCCAAGTTCTCTCTCATGATAGGGCCATTTACATGTGTGCCAATTTCTTAGTCTCTCTGCCTGAAATATTTCTCTCTGCATCTAGATAACTGATTCTTGTTCATATCACAGATTAGAAACATATTTCTTCCAGAAAGCATTTTCTTCTCCTTATAAATACTCATACCTTTTTTAATGTTCAGGTAATGTTTGCACCTGTACCAAAATCCAGGTGAGTCTGATTTCCAAGCCCATGATTCTAATCACTAAGATAGTTGTCACGCTCCAGCTTATGAGTTTCCTTATCCACTGTCCCATAGTTGAGAATATATAATCTGTTCAATTTTATTTTCAGTAAGAACATGAACCTAAAGAACAAAAATCTGACAAAACTTGTGTATAAGAATGAATTTTATCTAAGAATAATTTAATTTCAGTAGTTTTTTTGTTATACTCAAAGCAGACACTTATTAAGTGAGAATTCATAGTAAGAATTTCCAAAGCTTTAGTGGTGCTTCAGAACAGACACACCAAGTGTATTAGTCAGCATGAGTGCCATCTGGGAGCAGGAAACGTGTGAACCCATGAGTTTGGAAGGTCTCTCACAGAGATTAACCTTTATGGGAAAAACTGTAAACACAATAGGTAACTTTTAAGACATCTCAGCAAGCAAAGGAGTAAGTCAGAAATCTTCTGTTCTTAGAAAAGAGGTGAGATGTACTAATGAGGCTGCTTAGAGAGGTTTGCATTTTCACTATTTGTACCATGTGGTAGAGTTAAAAAAAAAAAAAAAAAAAAAAACCTCCAGGTCCAGGGCTGTCACTCCATCACCCTCCACAACACTAAATTCCCTTTTTTTTTTCTTTCCACTTTAACAGCTAAGGATGTTATCATTTGTGTAGAGGTCACTGAAAGGGTAATACTACTCTTGGTTGATGCTAATGAAAAGGTACAGTGGTGACATGAGTTAATTGCGTAGTTACCACACAATTACCAATTTATGTTCTACTGATGTTAACAGAGAATGGAAGTGAACTAGCATTAGTGTGTACTGAGTACTGCATCACATAATAATATAATATAAGGATAGGGCTGGATAGTAAGGGACATTTTCGTGAACCGGCTTATTTACATAAATAAAAAGAATTAAAAATGTATGCTTCTCAAATTTGTCTTACTGCTGCTTAAAACTGGACCTAATAACAATGATTGGGGTTTCTTTTAACTCTTTCTCAATCATTTATGCTTTAAAACCCTGACTACTAGATATTTTTAACAAAATAAATTTAATGTCCTACAAATATAGTCACTGTGCTCCTGAACACAGGCTTCAATTTGACTTCGTTTTCCTATAAGTGAATTTTTTCTATAAATGAGATATATAAAAAACAGATGCAGACAAATAAATTAGGCTATGGATTCAGGTTCCATTACTGAAAAATTTCTTTTAAAAATTATTTTGTTAAATTAAAATCAATTTCTTTTTGCAATGTTTTGTTAGTTTTTTCCTTTCACTTCATTTTTAATTTAAGGTTTCAACCTTTTTTTTTTTCAAGTCCCTGGAAAAGTAAAAAGGCATTTTTTTTTTTTTTTTAACATTCAGAATTAACCTTTGAGGTATACCTGATGTATAAGAGATGAATTTATTTTAAATAGTTAGTTTAAAGAAAGCATTCCCATTTTAAAATAAGGTATATTTAGTGATTCTCTGAAGGATGTTTCAGTAAAATATAGAAGTTCATTTCTTCTCTAAAATTATCCATAGAATCTCTAAACTCATCCCTTGAGAAAATTTGCTCTCAATGTCAAGCAGAGTCCATATCCTACCAATCATCCACACAAGTGTAGAATAAATACAACAGTGAACTTTTTGTGAAAACAATTTAATGTCAAACATGCTTTTCAGTTAGAATAAATAATAACCTCCACACATTTGCTGCTCTTTAGCTATGATGAGCATAGTGGTAAGAAGCTAGAATCAACTGGGCATGGTAGCACACACCTGAAATCTCAGCAACTCAGGAAGCTGAGGCAGGAGGATTGAAAGTTGAAAGCCAGCTTCAGCAAATCAGCAGCACTCTCAGTAACTTACCAAGACCTTGTCTCAAAATAAAAATGAGAAGAACTGGGGATATAGCTCAGTGGTAAAGTGCCACTGGGTTCAATCCCCAGTAACATTAAAAAAAAAAAAAAAAAAGCAGCAGCAGCTTGCTTGCATAATAACAATCACAAATTATTATTTTATTATCTAATCAAAAATACACATCAAATGCAAACCATTTGTAGATAATGAAGACACTGAAGATACAGTTGTAAACAGGACATGCATCATCCCTAAATTTTGCTTCTTCATCTTCTCTAACATTTCATAATCCATTTAATACTGTGTACTGAATCAATTCCTGCTAAATTCATTAGATCCTATTCTCTGCATGTTGACTAATACAGCTACTAATGCTTTCTGTTTTAATTGCAGGGTCTAAATTATTATCTGTTCCTGCATCTACCTTGACTGCTGATTCAATAGAATGTCCCCACTGTAGACTGCATATGGGATTCTATCCTGTTTTCATTGATGGAGAAGACAATTTCCAGTTGTTTTGGACATGAGTAGAATTCCCATTGTGCAGGAAAGTGGCCTCTGTCATGTATGTTCTTAATTGCTTCACTCTTATACAGGCTGTCAATGAATGTTAAGGTTAATATATTCATGCATCAGGATTGGTTAGTTTAAGCTCTCAAAGTGTGATCATTGGACCAGGAGCATCAGCAGTACCTGGGAACCTCTTAGAAATGCTGATTCCTGAATCCCATCCCAGAACCACTGGATCAGAAACTCAAAAGGTGAGGTTTCCAAATCTGTGTTTTAACGAACCCTCCAGGTAAGTCTAATGCATGCTTAGTTGGAGATTGTGTGGGTTGAATGATGCTCAGATTACATACTTCTTATGACTTAGAACACCAGTTTTGCTTATTATCCAGAAGGATATTTTTGTGTTACCTGGTTGCTCCCTCCTGTGATGTCCTCACTTCCAAATTAGGTTAAAGGACTACTGCTGCTCTCATTTTAAAGGGGAAAAAAAAGCCTCTGGCAATTAAATGTCCTAGCCTAGAAATATACATGTAACTTCCCCTTCAAATTCATTAGTCAGATATGGTTACGATGTTTCATTCAATGCAGGAGGGTTGGGAAATACTGTCTAACATATTTCTGGAAGACAGAGATCAGAAATAGCAAAGTTTTTTTTTTTTTTTTTTAATTACCACCACAGTGAATAAATCTGATAACCAAATATTTGGTTCATTCTCCCTTCTGCAGATAAAATGCTCATCCATTATCCAAGAAAAATAAAACAAAAGTTCCATCCAATGTGGCACTGGACTCAAAGTCCACATAGTTTGGATGAAGCATCTTGTAAAGTTGAGGGTGAGGTGTGAGAGTCTTTATAGCAGGCCTGAGTGTACCCCTTTCTAATCCAGATAACCAGGAAAGAAGAACCAGTTACTCTCACCCTAATAACAAATGATGGAAAAGGATACTTATCCACAAGAAATGCTTCAATCTAGAAAGAGGAATAAGACTCACACAGCAGTCCTTGGTCTATAGCAAATGTGAAATCCTGAAGAGCAGACTCCGCAAGGGTCTTCTACCCAGAAAGATTGTGTTCATTCAGGACCTCCAAGAAGCATGGGCCATGACTGAGATGAACATGCTATGATTTTTTAGGGGAAATACCTGTAAGAGAATAAGAAAAAGAGCCGGAAGAAGACAGGAGAAACATCAGAGCATGATGTAGTCTGACCTTGAGTAAACAGAGAGGAAAGGAAGGCTGGTTAGAAGCATCCTCAAAGGCCAGGCAGCAAAGGAAGGTTCAACCAGGTTGCCAGGGGTTTCTGAAGCTAATGTCATCCATTAGAGTAATCTCCTGTTTCAAATGAGCCTGCCCTAGAAGAAATGGCTCCACTTTAGCATTCATGATACACTCAGTCAACAACCTTGAGAGCCAGTGGGAAGTGTGGTCCTGAAGCAAATGGTGACAGATACCCAAGTGAAGCAGCCTGATCAATTAAACTCTCTGCAGGTGAACCTCTGTGAGGCACATTCTCAAGGCCAACACAACACGCATTGTGTCATGCAGATGCACTTCTCACGCTGGTTCAGGGAAAAGGTTCTATTCTTGCAGATCCTTCTTTCTAAGAGGAACCTAGAAGATGAAGGTTACCGAGATGAACGACAAACCCTATCATTGAAGTTGATCTTGGGGACAGAACTGGTACTTATCCTTCCCCTTCTCCTCCATCCACTCTAACTCCCTCCACCTTCACTATCACCTGGCTGGTACTAGTGTACATGAACCCCTATCTTCTCTTGCTGATCAGGAATCACTCCTTATGGATTATTTCTCTCCTGGTCTGCTGATCCCTGGATACATGAAATCCAAAGTGCCCTGGCAGCAGCTGTAACTTATACTTCAGTGGGAACCTTGCTGTGTTCCCTTCAAAAGTACACCGCTTCAGGGACCAAGACTTTCAAACCTGCAGAGTTTGTGAGAACAGGAATCCCAGAGTTTGTGGGGATAGTGCCACCACCATTTTAAAGGAAGCAGGATATTTCCCAGTGTATCATTGGGATTGATGGTTGTGAAAGCAACTTCTGCTTGTACTTCCTAACTCCTGGACCCAGGTATCTTTCTTCTTTTGGACAGAGCACCATGTAGAATTCTTTGGTCTGATAAATACACATATTCTGAAGGATGACATCCCATCCTTCCAGGTGTTTCCTTCAATGTGGTATTTCAATTATCCATAGTTTAGTGAAGCTGGCTGCCTTCAGTTGTCCAGTATGACATATGACAAGAAATTCAGCTATGGGCTTGCTCCCACATTCTTAGTTTTGGCACTGTGTGTTATGCTGAGAGATATCTCTAGTTATCCACCTGGCATCCAGACCAGGGAATATGAGCAACTCATAAGAAAGAACAGGGGTGCCTGCTGCTCTGAATGGGAGAGGTTTCTGCAGCATAGAGGAAATGCTAGCTCTTCCTAGAGAAGAGTGGGCAACTTCTGTAACCCCAGAAGCTCCAGGGACATCATGAGGTCATCTGTCTGCTTAACTATGTACTATGACTCAAGAGTTTTCTCAACCAGTGCCCTGACTTTAGTGTAACCATCTTGCCCTGATTAAGCATTGAAATATATTTGGAATTCTGTATTCTGAATATGTACGTCTTCAGTTTACCTTCACTATGTCTGCCCTGCCTCTACAGGTAATAAGTGTCTGATTGTAAAACAAGACACTCTCAGGCTTCCACACTTGGTCGTGTGTGCCACTTAACAATGGGGATGTATTCTGAGAAATGCATCTTCAACAAATTTTGTGATAATGCAAACATCAAAGAGTGTTCATACACACACCTGCATGGTCTAGGTGGATCAGGCAATGTAGCCTCTTGATACAATCAAGAGACAGAAGACAGGCAGGAGATGTATGAGACTGCTGCCAGGGTTACATGGCATTCTGTCTTCCAGGACACTATTTTTGTGTAACTAGAAGGAATACACTCTAAGATAAGGATAAAAGGTACAGTACAGTAAATACAGAAACCAGTAGCATAGTAATTTATTATCATTAATCAAGTATTATGTCCTGAAAATGATTGTACTTTTCTTTTCTATGTCTGTCAGCACGGTAGGTTCATTTACAACAGAATCACCACAAACACGTAATGTGTTGCATTTTGACGTTGTGTCTATGATGTCACTAGTGAGGGGAATTTGCTGCTCCATTACCTATGGAACCATCATAGTACATATGGCCTGTCCTTGGCCTGAATGTCATCATGTCACGTGCGACTCTATTTTCTGCTGGTCGACATCCCTCACTCTCTTATTATTCTTAAGAAGGATAAATAAAATGCAACAGTAATCAACGAACTTAGTTTTCCTTGCAGGCATTGGTACCCCCATATTTTTTTAAATACCTGCATCATTTTCATATTTTCCATAGAAATTCTCTTTTGGGGGATTTTTCCCTGGGTCATCTGTGTTGAAATCTTTAGCAGTTATTCTGCAAAGCTTGTGCTGCAAAGCATCTGCATTCCACTTACCCACCAGGATGGTATCCTCTTCACCTGCCTATTATGGCTGGAGTTAAGAAATGTTTGAATCTTCCAACTCTGATTTAATGTCCTCAAATCTTTTATTCCCTTTTGACTCTGCTTATACATGGGTAAAATCATGTTTTGATCTTTTTATTGTAATCTTGCCAGACATAGTCAATGGCAGCAAACATTTTTGCTAACAGCTATTTTCAGAGCATGTTTCCTGGAGCTCATTTTAACTAGGTATATAATCTGACTTTCAAATTAATATAGTCAAGACTGGGGATGTGACTCAGTGATAGAGTGCTTGCCTGGCATGCATGAGACCCTGAGATCTATCTCCAGCACTGAGCAGGGGTGAGGGGAAGGCTATCATTAAATAGCCAACTTCATCAAGTTAATGTAGTCAACAGTTTACCAAATGCTCCATTAACACATTTCATGGATTCCACTTTTTGAATCCAGTGTTCTCTCCAATGATGTATGTCCAGCACACCAACTATTGCCACATACTTTAGAGTATTTTAGTGTCTTGCAAAGTAGAACCCCACTTTCTGTTTTAGCGAAAATTGGCTAGCTTATATCTCATTATCAAACAAACCCAAACATTTCAGCTTAAAAACAGGGTTTCTTTTTTCTTCCTCATGTAAAATGTTCTTCAGTGGAGCATCTGAGAGTCTCTTCCTTACTGTGTTGATTTTACAACCAGGCTGATGGAGAACTCACTAGCTGCATCATAACTACATGGGTTAATCCTTGCCACTACTACCATGAGTGACCAACTCTGCAAGGCTGCACCCAGCCACCAACTTATGGGACTTATCCCAGTTGACACAGGAGCACAGTTCTGCCACCTAAGATAATTGCCAAGATTCTAATTCTTCCCATGATATGGAAGCCATAATATGGCTTACCCAAATGTTCCTGAAAGGAAAGGGAGATACCAAACGGATGTATAAAGAGGTATTAACTTCCTATGAGCCAAATGTAGGAGTTTGAAAACTTCAACCCATGGGAAATAGTAGATAGTAGAGACTCACACGTAAATCCCCAGTTGCCCTTCGTATCACCATTTTCTCCTGTATCAGTCATGATCCATTCATGAGATTAAAACCCTATCTGCAATTTTTAACAACAAAAATTAACATTACGAATTCTTAATCAGATAAAAGTTAGTTGTACTAATCTCCTAGAGCTGCCATAACATAATACCATAGACTGGGTGCCTTATGCATAGAAATTTATTTATCACAGTTCTGGAGCCAAATAGTTCAAGATCAAGGCTCTATTTAGTTTGGTTTCTAGTGAGGGCTATCTCCTGACTTGCAGAGGGCTGCCTCCTTGTTACACCCTCATGTGACTTTTCCTCATTGTATACATGTGCAAAAAGAAAGAGGAAGCTCTCTGGTGTCTTTTTTTAAGGACACTAATCCTAGAGGACCCATTGCAAATAAAGTCACATTAGGGGAATCTAATCCCCAGTTTATTGTACTCAGACCAGGAATTCAAGGAAACACAAGTATTTCATTTATAATGTACCAAAATTTTCATATGATTTTCAGAGTGAACCAAACCTAAGAAAATTTTACAATCACTGATATGAAAATTAATTATAAACTGGAAAATTAAAGAGATCCTTGAAGAACTTAGACTGTTTTGAAAAAGTATTACTATTTAGGATATGACAGGTTAAATGAGATTAGAATATGAAAGATAAGGCAGTCACTAGGTCTGCCTATCCAATACCTATTCACTTATATTTATTTACTATAGTAGTTGGGGGAAAATGACCACAAATTCCTATTACTACTGTTAGTCAGCTTCTCATCACTATGACAAAATACCTGAAAATCACCTTAAAGACTTATTTTGGCTAATGGTTTCAGAAATTTTCATCCATGGTCTGTTAGGTTCATTATTTCTGGGTTAGTGAAGAGGCAGAACATCAAAGCAGAAGAGTGTGGTGGAACAAAGCTGCTGACCACATGGCAACCAGGAAGAAGGAGGGAGAGAGTAAGAGAGAGAGAGAGAGAGGAGAGAGAGAGAGGAGAGAGAGAGAGAGAGAGAGAGAGAGAGAGAGAGAGAGAGAGAGAGAGAGAGAGAGAAAGGAGAATCTAGGGACAAACTAAACCTTTCCATGACATACCTACTGTGACTCACCTCTTCCAACTAGGATCCCCCTTCTAAAATCTTCAAAACATGAGACTTTGGGGGATATTTCTGATCCAAGCTATAACAATTACCATACATATAAGCATTGTCACTTTGCCATTCTCCCATCCAATAATAGGATCTATCTCTTTAATCCTTGAATCTTGGCCTTATGATTGACTTTGGTAAATAGTGCTTAACAAATGGGATACAAACAGACACTTGGGCTGAGGATGTAGCTAAGTGGTAGAGCATATGCTTAGCATGCAAGAGGTCCTGGATTCAATCCCTAGTACCACAAATAACAAAGAAGTAAATAAATAAATAGGTGTTTGTTTGTTTTTTAGGACTAGTGCATTGAAACTTGCCTGCTCTTGTTTCTAATAATCCTTTGACCACTGTGGAAAGAAGCCCTAGCCTCCTGGAGAATAAGAAGTTCACATTGAAAGAGAGGGATTCCCAGGCATCCCAGATGAGGTCATAGACATGAGTGTGAGACCATACAGATCACCCAGCATTGTCTCAGAATTATACATCCCCCCACCCCCAATTAAGACATAATGATTGTTCTTGTTTTAAAATTAAGTTGCAAGGTGGCTTATTATTCAATAAAATACAACTTACTAATACTAATTAACAAAATCCCAAATCATTTCGATTTGGGAGTCTGCCTGTTGAAGACACCTTCCTATATCCATAGCTCTAATGACGTCTTCATGACCGAGTTCTGGTCAAGCAGACATAAACATACATCTGATATGGAATCTGATAGTGAAGTTGTCTAAAGGGAGGTGATAAGCCAAAGCTACTATAATAATGATACTTAGGAGAAAGATTTGGTTTTGAAAACAATTTAGAGAATCAACAGTCATTTTTTTTTGGTAGGTAAAATTGTTAGAATGCATAATTTTCCAGAAAGAATAAGAGAAATAAATGCCTAAGAGAAAATTTTCAGGAAATACCAGTTGTTATGAGTGGGTTGGAGCAAAGAGGTAAGAAATACAGATAAAAGAATAATGAGAAGGTTAAACATAGACTCCTATGGGCTTAATATAAAGTTTGAACTTGTCTTTATTGGATTTACCAATAAGGAGGCCACTAAGGCCCTTTCAGAGAGCAGAGTCCATGGAGTGGAACCAACTAAAGCCGGATTATGGTGGGTGGAGGAGTGAATGGAAGGTGTCGATAAGGAAACCATACATGGCCTTGCCTAGTGAATCTTAGCTGCACTGGATAAAAAAATAGGGCAATACCCTAAAGAAGAGAATAGAGAGAGCAAATTTTGTTCTTGCTTTTTAAAATATTTTTGGTTTGTTGGCAAGACTTGAACTTATTTATAGTCTTTGCAGAAGATGCTATTGAAGAGGGAGAGTTTGAAGATAGAAGAAAAAGAAATAATTGAGAGAACAAGGCCAAGCACAGGCAGGAAGGGATGGGATCAAGAACACAGGTGGAGGGATTAACCTTAAACAGGAGTTGAATCTCCTCTTCCTGTGAGAGCGTCAATATTTCTTCCTGCGAAGGGGAAAGTGCACTTAGATCTACATGGATACACAGGAGAGATACAAAGGACCTGACTGCTATAGTCTCAGCTTTTATCTGCTGTCTGATCTTGATTGGAGGCATGCAAGAGATCAGGAAGGCAGAACTGGTGGCCTCACTTGTGAGTATCAAACCATGGCAGGAATCCAGAGCCAGCTGCTGTCAGCTTTTGAGAGCATTCACGTCTCTTAAATTAATAGTTACAAAACACAGTACTACTTAATCATTAATGTTTCAAATGTTGTAGATTAAAACAAAACACTTGATGTCATTGACTAATCACTCACCTACAGTTTCTAAAATTATCAATATGACCCAGAAGATCAAACTTGTCCACATGACAAAGAGAACAAATTCAAATTAATAGAGGTAAATTGATTATATTTATTGTGATCATTTAAGATCTTTGGTCCTTTAACTAGTTCATATGTATAAAGTAATTGTCTTGGAAAAGGGAAAATAGATTGCATAGAGATAGAAAAATATGTTCAGAACATACATGCATTTTGCTTAGGAAATGAGATATGAAATTAGAATGAAGAGAGAGGATAATTGATCTGACAGAGATTGCTAAATTCAGGGGTATGTCTTTGGCAATCTTTTGAAGGGATTTTCAAGAACTATTTGCCTTAGTATCAGTAACTTGAAATTAAAGTACAAGAGGGTGTCATAGACTGTATGATTAATCTATGTTAAAGGTTTGGACTGTATGTGCCCCACAATTGCATTAAACAGATGAGGCAAATGTCATTTGCTTATTACAATGTATTTTCCTTAGTACTTGATTTTTAAAAAGAGTGAAAATTAACTGACCTTGTTTTATTTTCAGTTGTATGTAAGATATTTTGCAGAACATCTGCCTTGTGAAAGACACATGTGACCTCACCTGATCTGCACAACTTGATGATTGTTATCCTCAACCTCCTCATCTGTAGAATGGTGTCAATGATATAAATCATTTAGAGTTGTCTTAAGTACTTGATGTGTTAACTAATTAAAATTCCTTAAAACAATGCTTAGCACACAGTAAGCACTCCAAAAAGGGGACAGGGGAGTCAGCTACAATTTAAATGACTTATTGCATTCAGTACTTTTAAATGTGTGCTATGTTTTATAGTGTGAACCTCAACAAAATGTAATTTTAATTTCCATACCAAGTAGTTTTGAACCACTTTTTTTGTATTTAATGAAGTCAAATTTTGGATTATAATACTTATACCAAGGCATCAAAAACAAGTATTTAAGTGGAATTAACTCTCCCTTTTTTCTCTTTCTTCCTTGTAAAAATGGGGAATAACTCTTTTAAAACACAACAATGTATTTTAAAAGCTCAAACAAGAAGGAAATACCTATTAGCTTTCTTTTAAATTTTTATAATTGACTTCTCAACTGAATCCAAAGCCAAAAGGGAATCTAATTCAAAAGAAGACAAACAGAATAAAATATACACAAACAGAATATACAGAGCTAGGCTCCATGGCATAGGTCTGTAATCACCGCTACCCACTCTAGCTACCCAGGAGACTGGCAAGTTCGTTTGAGGAGACCCTGTCTCAAAATAAAATAAAAAGAACTGGGGATGTGGGTCAGTGGTAAAGCACTTGCCTAGCATGTGCAAGGCCGTAGGTTCTGCAAAAAGTAAACTTAAAAGAAAAAGAAGATATGCAGGAGAAAACTTGCATAATAATAAATTGAATATTTGAGCAAGGATCAATAACCTTACTGAGTACTAAACACCAAAGAAAATGGAGTACAATTGAATGATTATGCTATAAAGCTCCCTAACACAATAATGTATTTCCTTTCCTTCAGTTATAAATTTACAATTCCTTTCTTTTATTTCTTTGATTTGTTTTTGTTTGTAAATAAGAAAACAGCCAGACTGCCTAGATTGATACTTGGAATCAGTCTTTTCCTCTTATGTCCACTAGATGGCAGGTATAGGATTCTGAATACCTTTCAGGACGTGTATGTCACCCATTCTTATTTGCAGTACTAGATGAGAAAACCGATTTGGTCCAAAGTAGGGAATTTTAGAAATGAGTATCCTACTCCACCCAATCTTCTAAACATAGCTTTAAAAAAAAAAAAAAGGACTGGTAAAACTGGTAAAAGTATAGGGTTTCTAACAAAGCATTTACATTCTATCTACAATAATAGAGTAAGACAAGAGGGCTTTGGAGTATTTGTTTTCTTTCTTTTTAAGTTGTAAGAATAAAATCTGGCAACAAATCTGTACTGAACTGTCATGTATTTTCAAGTGAAACATTTAAAGATTTTTTTTTTCTTTTTTCTTTGAACACATACAATCCAAAAAAGTAGTGTGTTGTCTTGGTATAATCTTAATCCTTTTATTTTCTCACAGGGAAGTTCCTGTGGGACCCTGTTATGCAAAGGATAGTTAGAGATTGCATTGTAAATTGCCAATCAATTTACTTTAATTTTCTTAATTAAAAAAAGTATAGAAGTAGGGAATTCTACAGTTTCATTTACCTGCTTTTCCAGTTTGGTTTAGGAGCTTTTTTTAGTTGACTTTAGAATGAAGTTGAAATAACTGCGCTTTCTGCTTTGAACGTGTGCACCTTTCCACTAAAGGGCCAAGGCCCTGGAAATGTAAAGGGCCAATCTTTGTTACAGAGGGGTTCATTGCAGAGAAGGGTGTGTTCTGCAAAGACAAACAGATCCCACAGATAGTTGCCAAGGGCACGGAATACATCTTTGCATTACACCTTGAACTAGCGTGCTCATATCACCTCTTTTTATTGCATGCACCATAAATGACTATAAAAGTTTGCAAATCTTGCAGAGACCTTGGCAATCAATACTTCAGCAGGAAATTTCCAAAGGGAAGGTTTGGGGGGAAAGGACCTGGCCTATGAGTTTGCTTTTTTGGCACAAGAATCATATGTTGACATTGAGAATTATTAAGTGTTTGATTTCCACAGTGTCCCAGTCAGATGTGTAACAGACACAGAGCAGTTTCAATTTAGATGCTCAATTTGAAATCTTGGCTTTGCATTTTTATTAACAGGTAACGGGGTCGGAACATTCCTTTGGTCCTCCTTACATGAACTGAAACTGGTGCTTCTGATCTGTGACTTGAGCACCAAAAAAAAGAAAAGAAAGAAATTTTTATCTGGGTCAATGTGGGGCCAAGTAGATGGCCCGCTGAATGCCATGCCTGCAGTTTTAGTGGTTTTTAGTTTCTGATCTCCTCTAAGGGCCAGGCAAGTGTCTGGACCTTTTTTCCTACTTGGGAACGGACTAGTGATAGTGGAGCAATTATTAAACCCTATACCATGTTTAATCTGCTTGTTCTACTGATTTTTTTTTTTTCCCTTCTGTTTTATCACATTACATTTTCTTCTCTTTTACTTTGTTAAAAGATGGGCTCCTTGTAGACAACCTGACAAGGGAAATAACAGGCAGGCGAGGGTACCAAAGTCCCGAGATCTGAGCCTCAATCTGCTATTGCTCCAGGCCGTGTGTGTGTGTGTGTGTGTGTGTGTGTGTGTGTGTGTGTAGGACCTCAGTGGAAGCACGAGTTGGGAGAGGAGATGAAATGGCCTCGCATCCTCCTTCCTAAGGGACAGTTTTACAGCACCAGTAATCTGGGCCCTCGCTTTGGGCTATGCTAGGGAGCAAAAGGATTGTGCTTTCGCTGAAACAGAGCGGAGGTCAGGAGAAAAAGCCGGTAGTAAGCTGCCTGCCGGGTGTCTTACGAACCCGCCCCCACCCTACTTTCACCCCCACCCTCTCTGATGGGTCGACCCCTTCCCCCCAACTCCCAGCTCCTGTGACCGGAATCCCGGCCTTCCCTTCTGATGCATAAAACATTCAGAGGCCTCCAGGGAGTTTTTGAAATTCTGGCGCAGGCTGTTTTATCCGTTGTTTCGCCCCAGGGTCAAACACAGCTCCATCAGTGGAGTTGCGGGACGCACTCAGAACGACTCCGGACTCTTAATTTCACCTGCGTTCTTGAAAATACGAGTGACTTTGAAGATGTCACTAGGCTCTGCTCAAATTTGAAGAAAAATAGAAAAAAAAAAATGAATAAAACGGGAATTGGAGAACTGTATGAGTATTTGTTATTTTTTGTTTTTCCTCCCGCAGGTAAACAAGCGAGAGTGGGTGATTATCCACATGGTGCGCCCGCGCGGGGCGGTGGCCGACTCCAGCATGGGTACCACAGAGATCGCAGAGGATCGGGTTCTTGAACCTGGTCGGCAGAGGTGATAGCCGCTCCAACCGCGCTTAGCTATCATCTTGCGATGGTTTTGTGTACAGGGCAAGGGGTCCAGAATTGCCCTCAGAAATAGTCTCCGGATGCTTAAATCAGGAAGACCTTTTTCCCTGAGGCTCATCACTTCTGCCCGCGCTCTCCCCCACCTCGTGAGCGCTCTGCGGGAGGCCACTGCCTTTAATTAATAGTATTAGAACCCTTCCTGAGAGAACCTGGAGTTCTTATCCAGACAACCTGGGTGGCTTTGGGAAAAAAGACATAAATGACATAAAAAAAGATTACCAAAGCAGAAAGGAAAAGCACAAGCTAAACGAGACATTTAATAGGAAAGTGAAGTAAATGACGTTTTGATGCCACATTTTTGTGTGTGTGGTTTTAGGTTAAAAGAGCAGATAGGACATAAATACATATAATTTCCCCTAAGCATCAAGGAGCGAGATGAAACTATATTTTCTGGGAAACTCTCCCTGAAAAATTATCCTGATCTCTTCCTTCTCATTGTTATCCACTCCCCACCCCCACACTGCCAAGCAGCAGGAGACAACTATCCATAGAGCACATTTTTCATCTTCAAGCATTTCAAACCCATGCCATGGAGAATCGTAATAAATTAGCTTCAGGAACAATGTAAGTGATGCTCTAAAGCTGGGTCTTTTGGCATTGGTTTATCTAGTAAAAACTATCAACCTCCAAAACCAAAGCTAACTACTCGTACATTTTTTTCTCTTAATATCTGTCATTCATTCATTCATCTGAAACGGCTCCCTATTTCCCAGCCGTGTTGCATAAACTTTTCACAGAGATTCTCCTAAATTAAACAAATGCAATCTATCTCATAGATTACAACTAAGAACCAACAGAATTTACTTTCTTGAATGCCCCTACCATTTCTCTCATTCTGTCATCATTAGTGTAAAAAAGAAAACGTTGATTAGAGTCTCTAGCAAAGGTTCTACATAATATGTCAAAATCATTTTTAACACAGAACATGTGATTATTTCCTGGTAGATCAGTGATTCCACCACACATCAATAATAAATTGACCATCCTAAACCAAACCCACTGACATCGCAGATGAACAGCGAATTAAACAGACTTTTGAGTTAAAACACGATTTCTCTGGTGGGAACAAGACATGTCAGGTGTTATTAAAGTTTCTATGAATGAGGAGGGAGCATGTCTATCCCCTCTCAGTGTTTTATGGGGAACTACATATTTGCATTTTGGTATACAATAGGACAAGTGGTCAAGTATCTGGAAATATTTTTAAAGAGAATGTCCACAGGTGATTTGTAAACAACACAACTATGAAAGATTTGCATAATAAATGCAACCCGTTAATTGTAATTCTTCCTCCTCCGCTGTATCTGGACCATTTTCTCCGGAGCGACGTGGACAGAGGCTACTTTTCTGACACGGTTTGCAGCTCGCGTGGGCTATGATATCCCAAGAATGTGTTTTGCTCAAGAAGCTCGATTAAAAAAAATAGTATATGATCTCTCTCTTTTGTTCTTATTTCTAAAACAGTCAACTACATGTTTTTAAAAGAGTCTTTCAGCAAGATATTCAGAAGAAGGAAACTGAGAAAGTTTAGTAAACCCGACCTAAAAAGAAAAAGAAAAAACACCTAGTCCTTTGATCTCCTTGGCATTATTACAGTCTTAAAATAACAGCCAATCCCCTGGTTGGAAAAGAAACACCCAACGGATTAAGTTACTATTTATCTCATGAGGATAATTACTTGTTTGACCCGCACTCATTCATTCCTAAAACCACGAAGTTAAATTGCTGAGATAGTTTTAAAAGCCACAGCTCTAACTATATTTCTGGTTAACAAATGTCTGACAAGATGTCCAGCGCACCATGAATGAATCTGAGCATCCTTTCTGGAAGGCGCCTTTCTCGAAGGCGCCTTGGGGATGGGAGGGAGAAAGGGAAGTTTTCCGTCAGATACATATGTAAAAACGTACTTAATGAATAAAACCGCAGGTAGCTGGAATGGCCAGGAACGAAAAACTTGTCTCCTTTTTCTTCCCAGAACTCTTGCAGAGCGGGGTGGTTACGATCATCAGAGAAAATTTAACCTCAGCGGCCCAAGGTGCAATTTTAAAAAATGGTCGCGCAGTCCCCTAGTGGTGTGACCGCAGTCCTGCCCCTAGGAACCCATTTAAATCCCTTTAATGATATTTCCGCCCCTTTCTGGACTTCATTGGCTAAGAATTAGATCCGCATTCTAGGGTCAGCAGGCTTCTTTCTGCCACCGCTTGTCCTGAAACACTTCCCCAGCCAGGGGTGACACCGCCCAAGACGAGGCGTGACCCAGAGCGGGGGAGGGTGACAGCACCCGTGTCGCGGGAAGGGCGCGGTGTCCTGAGGCTGCGGGGAGGAACCTTGCGGGTTCCACTGGATGCGGGAGGCGGGGGAAGCGGTCAACTCCGGCCAGGAGCCGTCAAGCCGCGGCGCGCCTCGCCCTGATGGTGGACATTTCAGCATGCGGCGTGTGGCAGTTACCGCCTGGAGGCCTCACAGAGGCCCCAAGACAGCGGCTGCAGTTAAAGGAGGCCGCGGTTTGGGACTTGCTGACCCTCCTGCCTGTCGCCCTGGGGCCCTGGGAACAGGGAAATGAACGCGCCGAGGCGGTGGCGGCCTCGCTGCTTTCAGTTTTCATTGAAGCTGCTGGTTACTGTTTAACATCCCCACCCACGTTTCAGTTTGTTTAGTAAATCGATCGAACTGTGAGAGTCAGGCTGCTGCCCTGTCGCCATTGAGCAAAGCTAATATTCTCCCAGCATATGGTCTAAAATCTTTGCTAGAGATCAAGAAAAACAAACAAACAAAAAACAACAAAATCCTTAAGCCTCCTCTCCCAGAGCCCCACCCCCACTTCCCACCTCCTGGCTTTCAGCAAACTTCCCAGGCTCGGAAAAGTGCAGCGCAGGACACCTCTGCTGCTGGGGTGGGTGGGGGGACCTGCTGCTGGGAGATGCGGTGGCTGCAGCGCAGCTGACTGCGACGCGGGAGCTCCGGGAACTGCTCCGCGCAGGTAAGTTTCTCTGCCTGCGCCCAATGCCCGGGGCTGACCGCAGTCCACCGCCCCGGCGGGTGTGGAGCAGGAAGAGTGTCGGTTCCCCTCTGGCGGCTGAAGGAGGGGCGCCCACCCGGGAGGGGCTAAGCCTTAGGACCCCGAGGCCAGGCACTGTTGAAAGCAGATACCCTGAGGCCTTTCACAGCCCGCGGTGGAAGGAAGCAGAAAAGGCTGGAAGGGAGGTTGCCGGGGGTGGGGAGATATGCAAGTCATTCACCCAGGAAAAGAAAAATAGAAGTTGTATTTGTTTGGGTGCAGAGAAAGCTGTGGTGGCTGTCGAGATCACGTGATTCCCAGGTTTCTGTGGGGGCTCTGAAGGAATATTTTTGTAGCCTGGTACAAGGCCAAGACATATAAATGTCTATGGATTTGTGGGGGAGATATTTGGTCCAGGAGCATCATCCCATGGCCTTTGCTCAAGTCCCTGTGCACCCATTCTCTCCTA
Organism: Sciurus carolinensis; assembly: GCF_902686445.1. Lineage (NCBI taxonomy): Eukaryota > Metazoa > Chordata > Mammalia > Rodentia > Sciuridae > Sciurus > Sciurus carolinensis. The sequence continues at coordinate 60,240,447 of NC_062213.1, read as the reverse complement.
AAGAGATATCGGTCTGGGCGTCTTCCCCTGATGCTGTTGGAGGAGATTTCATATATATTATTAAACCATTTTAGCTTCCTTTGGTAGGAAATGTCTTTCTGGAAGCTTAGTTAAAATAAGTAGAAGTTATCATTCTATGTCTAACGGGAAAAAGTCAGCACATCAAAAAATCTTAGAATTAAATATGATAATTCATACCATACATTCTTAAGAATGTTTGAAAAACTAGTGAAAGCACTCCTCTTCGTCATGCAAAACAACTTTACAAGTTTTCACTTGAGGGTAAGGACTCTAGATACTACAGAATACAGATGCTGGAAAGTTTGCGGGATGTCCTTCCAACCAAGTACCTCATAGATAGCAATATTTTCTGGTTTGAAGTAACTTTTTCCTGCTTTGTGTCTTATTTTACGTTTCTTCTCTCTCTTCAGGAGCATTTATTCATCCTTAAACTCTTCCTCCTCAGCTACCACCATTTTCCCCTAACAGTCCTCTTGTCCCTACCCTCTCACCACACCTCCCTGTTTTCACCTCTTGTGAGGTTTCACTCAGGCCACCTGATGGATGTGTTTGAAACCAGTGACCAAGTAGTGTTGGGCTTCTCTCTGGTACTCTTTGGGGTGAGGGGAAGACAAAGAAGAAAGAGGTAGTGAGTGCTGCTAAATAATTCCTTTTTCACTTTTCAAAGTGTTGTGGAAATTGACAGCTATTTGGCTTCTACTCATTCCTCTTAACCCGCATTGATAGTCTTAGAGAATATGGAAAATTTCTCAACAGGCTTTATGAAGGGACACCCTTTTACTTAAGTATGTCTATTAAGATCTTATAGGCATTTTACTCTGCAATTGTGATTAAAAGCAAATGGGATAGTACAAATTATTTTCCGGAATTACTAAAATATTTTTAAGTACACATCCTGTAAACAATAACTTTTATATTTAGCAGCCCATTTATTTTTAAAACCCTTGTTATTTCTATGATTTCCAGAGGTAATATTAGTTTTTAAAACAGCATGCAAATTTTAGTAAAATATAAAGCAGACATTCCTTCTCATTTCACTCTATGTGTATCTAAGCCCTGTTGAAGTTAGGGTTTATTTTGCTCCAGTCTCCATGTGTATAATCCGGAAATTCTTCTTTCGTTGTTTCAAAAATTGAATAATGATTCATATACTAGTATCCTGAAATTTATTTTTCTTTTTAATATTTTTCAAATAATTCTGTGTCTTTATATGAAGATCCATTTTTCAATGTTTGTACCCATTGTAGTAAGCCAATCTCCTCTGAATGGTCACTTGGCTTTTTAAATTTTTGAGTACCACACGCAATGATGTTGTGATTATCTTTGATTTGGTACAGCTGAACATTTATCTGAAATGAGAATTGCTGACTTCAGGGATGTTCTCTTTAAATTTGAGATAGTGCAAAAAACCTTTCCTAGTGACCACAGTATACTTAACATTCTTGCAATACTGAATAACAATGATCGATTTAAAATGCTGCCATCTGTTATTGAAAAAAATTGATTTCTCAATATTGGAGTTTAATATTTGAAAGCTATATAAACCCTTCCTGGAACATTTGACTTGAGGAGTTCAAGAATTTTACTTTAAAAATGGGAAGATAATTAAATAAGTTTCAAAATGCCATTGTATATTGAACTTGTAAAAGATTCTACTGTATTTGTTACCATTTACATATTTACTGAATAGCTGGAGATATGGTACATGATAGCTGGAGGTACTTGATTAATGAGAATTTCTATATTGCAATCATATGGACCATTGTTGGTTTAGTAGTTGCTGTTGTGATTTTGTGGTTCTCCATGACAGTGTTTGCCACCTTCATGAAAGAGGATTCACATCACTGGGTTGAAAGCACCGATTTTGAAATGAGGTATCATAACTTTGGATTCTTTAAAAGCTCTCAGTGCAAACCCAACACTACTAGTTACATGATGCTATATCCTGTGTGGAGTTGCTTCTCTACACCTTCATCCTCCACGTATATAGAGTTGAACAGTTGCTATTGATCCTGCCACTCATGAATAGATATAAGGAATGCTTTAAATATAGTATATGCTCTTACAGCTGAATAAACTGTTTAAGAAATCAAATGTGTATATTCATATTTTAGGTGATACTTATTAAATACTCAGTATATACCAGATGTTCTAAGCAATTTACATGCATTTTGTTTTAGATTCTTATAAATAAGTTGATTAAGGTCACACATTTTATAAGGAGTAGAGTTGGGGATTCCAGTGTGGGCACATGGCTCTAGGCCACGAAAGTAACCGTGACGGCTCCATGTGGTCATTGGCATGGCATTGGTTTATGGCATAGGGGTGCCCAACTGAGGGAAGAATGAGGACTGAAACCTTAATACCCCACAGTCAAAGCCATGTCCCCTTGCTCATAGCTGAGTGTTCCTTGGGGAAGGCATTTTTCCAGATCATAAAATGTAAGTTAACAGCCTCATTTTGGAGGTACCATTTAGAGGAGCTGTATGTATACATATATGGGTGTTTGTCTGAGTACCTTTGTATAACAATGCTGTCTAGCCCATTCACCATGACTATACCTTAAATAGCAGATCTGCCTTACTGACAAGACTTCCTTTCTGTATTTTAAGATATGGTAACAAAGTATGCTCTTTACATGGTAGAAATAGCTGATAACATCTCCTGTAATATTCCTGTGAATGCCTTTCATTTGATCAAGGTGGATTTCTGGAAAATTCAGGAGTTCAATTTTTTTCTTCATGACACTTTCATTTTGGGGAACATGAAGGTTTTTGAGGATGACTAATTTCATGGGTACCTGCAAGGCATGTAAGTGAAGAGATCAACCATTGTTGTTGGATGGAAAGGTTTTTATCCTTGCTCAGTTATTTGCTAAGTGGAGTGTGGGTTAACTTGTTAACCTCTATAAGGTCCAATTTTCTCATTTTTGAAGTGCATGCAGTTATAATACCTTTATTGTAGAACTGTTGTGATATTTATATATGTTATCCATAGTAATCAATTAGAATAATGTTCGGCATATATTGAATACTCCATATGTGCTCTGTGTTGCTGTTGTCATGATAGAATGAGATAATGTATATAAAACACTGATTGACTTGTAAATTTTAGTATTACCTGCTTTTATTAACCCTTTGTCTAGAGATTATTATATTTGTATAAACAAAAGAAGTGCATACATCTTTAAGAATTTATGAACCCCTAGAAACCAGACCAAACCCTTTGTAGGCCTAGGAGATACAATGATGAATATGATAGTCCTGGACTTCATGGATTTTTAGCTATGTAGAATAGAAAAGATTCACCATGAATATAGCTCAGTGACTTAGAACATAAGCTTTGGAATCATTCTGACCTGTGTGGAAATTATAGTTCTGCCCTCTGCCAGCTGCATAGTTCATAGTAAGTACTTAATGTTTCTGTGCTCCTTTCTGTGAAGTGAGAATAATAATCCTTATTCTCAAAATGTATGTGAAGAAATTATTTTATTACTTAGATTAGGCATTTTATTTGTTTAAGGGCACTTTTTCTACATACTTTCTAATATAGAAGAATCACATTTATCTGTGATAATAAATAGTGGACATAGCCAGGTGTAGTTGTGCACACCTGTAATCCCAGGGACTCAGGAGGCTGAGGCAGGAGGATGGCAAGGTCGAGGTCAACCTCAGCAACTTAACAAGACCCTAGCAACTCAGCTAGACCCTACTCAAAATAAAAAGTAAAATGGTATGAGGATGTGGCTCAGTGGTTAGGCACCCCTGGGTTCAATCCTCAGTGCTACTAAAATAAAATAAAAATGTTTTGACTCTTTGAGTATTGTTCAAAGCTTGCTTAATGTGTTGTACTTTGCTTATGCTGACTGAAAATTGTGAAACCTGAAAATTTTCTCTTTTTTTTTTGCATGTTTTCAAACATCATGATTATAGTTTGCAAATAAAGTTAATAAATATTATTTTGGCAGAAATTATAGGGATTATACTAGGTACCTGGAAGACAAATATAACTAATGCAGTGTCCCCAGCCTCAAACACAAATAATCTACTGGGAGGACCAGCTCATAAAATGATCCAGTATATCAGATGATACACGATGACAATTAGCATATTACAGTGGAAAACTGACGCACAAAGGATGTACTTAGCTAGAATCACCTGGGGAGGTTTCATGAAGGGCTAATGGTTTTCTGATTAGAACATTTGAAGTAGGGAAGAGTCAGAAAGGTGTTTGAGGCAGAGGAGATTGCACCTGGAGTGGGAGTCATGACTAGAAATGAAATGGGGAAAGAACACCGAACTGAATTCTGACAATCCTGAATGTAGGAGACAATGATTGGAGCTGCATTTGCTAGGCAATGGGAAGCCATCAAAAAATTATTATTTCTAACCAAGCCACATATGTTAAAAAATCAAAAATCAAGTCTTTAAGTAGGTTGGATTGTAATTCCTCCTTCCTTCCTTCCTTCCTTCCTTCCTTCCTTCCTTCCTTCCTTCCTTCCTTCCTTCCTTCCTTCCTTCTTTTCTTCCTTTCTTTCTTTCAAATTGGCAGCATTTTGGAGGATGGATTAAAGAGGTAGAGACAAGAGACAAGGGAAAGAATGGAAATCTTTCACAACAATACATTGGTGATGAAAATGAGAGAAGTGGATAGAATCTAGAAACATTTGAAGGTCTTTAAACTAAATTTAAAGACTTAGAGTATGCAAGATGAGGGAATGGAAGTCATTAAAACTAACCCTAAAGCCACATATGTGTATATATATATATATATATATATATATATATATATATTTATATGTATGTTTTAGTTGTAGGTGGACACAATACCTTTATTTTATTTTTTTATGTAGTACTGAGGATAAAACCCCAGGGCCTCACTTGTGCCAAACCAGTGCTCTACCACTGAACCACAATCCCAGCCCCAAATCACATATATTCTTAAAGATTGTACAATTGACCATGGTCAGTGGTCATTTATAGTTTTTCAATTACTATATTCTTAGAGATTGTTCATGTTTTAATACTTAGTTTGTATAGCAAAACTAAAGTTCATTTGTTCTTTGAGTCATGTTGTAAGGTAAGTAGGAAGAATATTGTTTTTCTATTTTGGCTTCTTTTCAGCAAAGTAATTATTTCTTCTTCTTCTTCTTCTTCTCCTCCTCCTCCTCCTCCTCCTCCTCCTCCTCCTCCTCCTCCTCCTCCCCCTTCTTCTCCTTCTTCTTCTCCTTCTTCTTCTTCTTCTTCTTCTTCTTCTTCTTCTTCTTCTTCTTCTTCTTCTTCTTCTTCTTCTTTTTGTTCTAATTAGTTCTACATGACCATAGAATGCGTTTATACATTTTGATAGATCATACATAAATGGAGTGTAATCTCCCATTCCCCTGACTGTACATACTGTAGGATCACATTGGTCATGCAGTCATATATGTACATAAGGTAATAATGTCTGTTTCACTCTACTGTCCTTCCTACCCCCATACCCCTTCCCCTCCCTTCACTCTCTCTCCTCTACCTAATATAAAGTAACTCTATTCTTCCCTAGGCACCCCCACTCCACCCCTTATGGTGAATTAACATCTGTATAACAGAGAAAACATTCGGCCTTTGATTTTTTTTTTGGATTTGGCTTATTTCACTTAGCATGATATTTCCCAACTCCATCCATTTACCAGCAAATGCCATAATTTCATTCTTCTTTGAAACTCAGTAATATTGCATTGTGTATATATACCACAGTTTCTTTATCCACTCATCTATTGAAGGGCATCTAGTTTGGTTCCACAATCTAGCTATTGTGAATTAAGTTGCTGTAGACATTGATGTAGCTGCTAGTATACTGATTTTAAGTCCTTTGGATTAGGCCAAGGAGTGGGATAGCTGGGTCAAATGGTGGTTCCATTCCAAGTTTTCTGAAGAATCTCCATACTGCTTTCTGTGATGATTGAACCATTTTGCATTCCCACCAGCAATGTACAAGCATACCTGTTTCTCCACATCCTTGCCAACATTTGTTATTGCTTGTATTCTTGAAAATTGCCATTCTGGTTGGAGTGAGATGAAATCTTAGAGTAGTTTTGATTTGCATTTCTCCAATTGCTAGAGATGTGTAATTATTATTTCTAACCAGAATTTTTACAATCACCAACTGTTCTCCCTTTGTAGTCTTATGGGCCTCTGGTCAGTTCCTGGATAGCAGAGCAATATGCAGAGAAGAAACCCAAACATTTTATCTTTTCTCCATTTAAAACTATCTGTTAATTTTGTAGTACCTTTAGTCTCAAATCCAAGTGTACTCACATCACTAGACCATGGAATGTGATTCATGAGTTCTACTCCATACCTCATCTCTGTTTGCTTGAGATTCCTTACTTCAGGCTTCAGGTGGAATAATAATTCTTCTTAGTTCCCTGTGCTCTGTGACATCAAATGTGCTGCTTCTACTGACTGGAGACTTCTAACCACCATCTCTGGTATTTTTTACCTGACTCCATCCTTTCAAACCTATTTCCACTTACCTCACTCAAAATACCTCTTTTAAAAACTCCCTTTACCTTCTGTTCAAATATTCCAATTTAATTAAATCTTATTCCTTTCCTGTCATGATTCTTATCAATTTTTAACACATCATAGTTTCATGTTTGATGATCCTTCATTGATGGGCATTTTATTGAAACGTGGTTAGTGTGTACACTGAGTGAACAATGGTGATGGAGACGGGAAATGAAATAACAATAATAGAATTAAAACATTTATTAAGAATCTTATGTGCAAACACAACATTCAATGCAGTGGATTAAACAATTACTAAGAAAAAATCCTCTTCTAAGGTCCTCATGTCTGGGGATGTATATAAATAATGATTATTCACTGTGACAAATGGAATTGTTGAATACGGGGGAAGTGTTAAGAGAAGTCTAATGTGAGACTTACTCACTTTTCCTGGAGTTGTTTACATGAGAGATAATTATGATTCTTTATTTTTGTCAGATTTACTTAAGATAAAATTTACATTCTGTAAAAATAGTTTTATGTACACATTTTAGTGAATTTTGACGAATGTACACAGTTGTGTAACCCTAACATAACAAAGATTTAGAACATTTTGCACCCCACCCTTCAAGTTCCCTGGGCCCCTTTGTAGTCAGCCACCTTTAAACTCCGCAGGCAACCACTGATCTGATTCTGTCCCAAGTGCTGCTTTTTCCAGAATAACATATAAGTGGAATCACATAATATGAAGTGTTCAGATAAAATACCTCAAGTGGAGGATTTCGTGTCTTGTTCTTTTAAATTGAGCATAATTACTTTGGAATTCATTCATCTTTTATCTATCGAGAGTTTGTTTCTTTGAAAATATCTCAGACTTACAATGAGATATAACTGATATATAATCAAGTATATATACTTAAAGTTGACAGTTAAAATAAGTTTTCACATATGAATATACACTTGAAACCACCTCACAATAGAGATAGCAGATATTTCAAACACAGCGCAAGTTCTGTCAAGTTCTTTGGTAAATCTTTCATCCCTGCCCCAAGGCAATCATTGATCTATTTCAGTTCCTATAGGTTAATTTGTATTCTCTAGAATTTTATAACTTTGAGATTCTACAATCTTCTTTTCTGTCTAGTTTCATTCATTCAGCCTAATTATTTTGAGATTCATTACTAGTATTGCATGTATCAATAGTTCATTTTTTAAATTTTCTAAATATTTTTGTTGAATAGCATGACTTTATATAGATATTCCATAATTTGTTTATTCACTGGTTAATGAACATTTGGAATACTGTTTCCAGTCTGACTATTATAAATAAAACTTCTATGAACCTTCTTGTACAAAGTCTTTGTGTGGATACATGCTTTAGGAGTAGACTGACTGGGTTATATGGAAGAAGTCATCCAATTGGTTTCCCAAGTAGTTGTACTTTTTATATTTCTACCAGTACCATTTAAGAGTTCCTGTTTCTCCACATCCTTATCAACACTTGGTAGTGTCAATCTTCTGATTTTAAATATTTCATTGAGATGGTATCTCAATGAAAGTTAATTTGTACTTCCCTGATGAATAATGGTGCTGAGCATCTTTTCATGAGCTTAGATAATATGAATGAATTTTCTCTAGTGAAATTTTCTTTCAATTCTATGCATCCCCCAACCCTTTAAATTGAACTGCTTTATTATTACTAAACTATAAAGTTTTAAGTCCTTTATGAAATATGGACTTTGGAAGTGTTTTCTCCCCTTATGAATTTATTCCTGGACAAAGGGTAATATTTGACTAACAGAAAAAGAGAGTAAAGGGTGTTTTAATCATAAATAATATAGTATTTGCAAATGAAAAAGATACAGATGATTTAACGAGCCGGAATAGTTAGTAAAATATGAAAAGGTGGTAGAAAGTGAGATTACAAAAATATGAAGCTGAATATAAAAACATTTTTGTGTCATATTATGTATTTTAGATTCTTTTTTGTGAGTGCTAATACTAAGAACTATAGATAGGATAACACCGTTGATGCCTGTAATGGAGCTTTATAGTTTTTAGTATTCTTTCACATGCATAGTCAATATTAAATACAGGTTTTGGGGTTTTTAGTTTTTAGCTTGTGTGTGTGTGTGTGTGTGTGTGTGTGTGCGCGCGCGCGCATGCATGTGTTTATAAGTTTAATGGAAATGAGGAAAAAGTGACAGGTGGATAGGTCTGCTCATGCTCAAGAGGGCATTTACATAGTAGGGAAGGTACAGAGCTCTGCTTAGACTGTCAGATGTTACAATAGGCCAGGATAAAGGTTGGGGTACATAGCTGAACTTTGAAAATGAGAATTTACAATTATCATAACCTGGTTTACAAAAATTCCAAAATCCAAGAAGATTTTTTTTTTTTAGTTGTTCTTTATTTGGAAAATGGATGAATAAAGTAAATTTATATTTTTTGTTAGTGTAGTTGTTAGGAGGAAAAAAACAGCACAACCTTCAATCTTCTTTCTCTCTCTCTTGGTACTGGGGATCGAACCCAGGAGCATTTTACCACTGACCTACATCCCCAGTTCTTTTTTATTTTGACACAGTCGCTGAGGCTGACCTTTAACTCGCCGTCCTCCTGCTTCAGTCTTCTTATTAACTCAGATTACAGGTGTGTGCCACTACACCTGACCCAAGTTCTTTCTTTCTTTTTTAATTTTAAATTTTTAATTTCTCATGGGGCGTTTAAAGAACTTACTTTTTCAAATAGACTTTTGATTCAACGTATTCTGTTTTCATCGTTCTGTTCAGGGCCTGGCTTCTTTCTTCCTGTCACTGATGTGCTATTAGTACTTCAGGTCAACTGAAGGAACATAAGTAAAATCACATTCTGAATGGGTTCATGATTTAGAAACTTTCCTTCCTCTCACTTGGAAGTTTCTTAATGTTCTCATTTGCTCCTTTTCTTTGGTACCAGGGATTGAACTCAGGAGCACTCGACCACTGAGCCACATCCCCAGCCCTATTTTGTATTTTATTTAGAGACAGTGTCTCACTAAGATGCTTAGCACCTCGCTTTTGCTGAGACTGGCTTTGAACTCTCGATTCTACTGCCTCAGCTTCCCAAGTCACTGGGATTACAGGTGTGTGCCACAGTGACTGGCTTATTTGCTTCTTTTTAAAATTATGTTTTATGGGCTGGGGTTGTGGCTCAGTGGTAGAGTGCTTGCCTCACATGTGTGAGGCACTGGGTTTGATTTTCAACCCTGCTTGTAAATAAATGTATAAAATAAAGGTCCATCAACAACTAAAAATTTTTTTAAATTTTCACCCATTTTTAACTCTCATGGGTTTTTTCCCATGGTAAAAAAGTAAGGATATTGTAATTCAGAGTAATTGAAAAAATCACATTTTCGACTTTGGGAATTATTCTTATCCAAATATTATCCTACCAGTAAAGTAAAAACTGAATTCATAATTGTTATGCTTCACATGTTCATATATATTAATGAATGCTATTTTACATGTCTTTAGTGAAATCATTTCAAAATCACTTTTAAACAAAATTAATTATTGTATAGTATGCCCATGCAAATCTAGTATGGAATCTGCCATTTTCTTACAGATGAATCCTGCATCCCAGAGCTTTTTTAAACACTTATGTGCAAAATCATTCTCTTCAAGTTTATATTACTTAGATGATTTAGGGTAATGGAAAAAAACAAAGAAACAACAACAACAATAAAAAAACAAGAAGGCCCTGGAGTCAAGTAGACTTGATTCAAGTCTGTAGGACTTTGGGCACATTATACCACTTACCTGCGCATCACCTTGCTCAGTGCATAGTGTGTGAGAGACTTAAAATAAATATAGCATTTAGAGTCTCAGTATAAAGTCTGGCACAAGGCAAACATACTTAATAAATATTGAGATTGTTCGTTATCTTGACTCTTTTTATTAAGTTAATATTCCTGTGTATTTAGTCCTATTTCTGTTGATTTGATATGCATACACACCACTACTGTGATCATTAATTACTGTGGCCAGTCAACATTTATTAAGTACTTTCTGAGGCTCTAAGGGCTGCACATATCTTAAATCACTCAATCCTTACAATAACTATAAAGTATAAACTATTGTTATTTTCATAACGTAGACGAGGAAACTGAGTCAAGGAAAAATTAAACACCCAATGGGCTTCATAGCTAGTGTCAGCATTTAATATGAATCAAGGAGACATGTTAGCATAGTTTGCAAAACACAGAACTTGATTTCAATTGAAACTAATTTATTGCATCAGGAGTAAAAATCATAATATTTATACATTTGATAAAATAAGACCAAATGCTTTTGGTGTTGATTTTAAGAATTTTATCTAGTTTTTGAAATGAATTGAAGTATTTTGCATATTCTGTTAATTATAAATGTGTATAAACTACTATCTTCTCTTTAGGAATCACAAATAAATATGAGTTCAAAAAGTTTTTTGATTAGTAATTACTTAACCAAGAAATTTCTTAGGAAACAACACTTATAATTTAAGAGCCCTGGAATGTTTTAAAAGCTGATTTTCCTTTCTTAGTTTAGTCAATATCTTTCCAAACAAAGAATTTTGCTCCCTGAAACTCTTCTCATATGGTACATTAAACAGGAAGAGTGAGTATATTTGTACATAGCATATGTAATTTATATTGAACTATTTTGCATTACCATGTGGCTTTATGAATTTTAATGATCATATTTTTCTTCTATTTATGTTTAGATTCCCAGAAAGCTAAAACTTATGTAACTCACAAAGTAATTGTCATCCAAGTAGAGTATATTTTTGACATATATCTTCAAACATTCTTAAATGCTGAAATTGTAATGGAGAATAAATATTCTGCATGCATAATATGTTGTTATATATAATATGTAACATTTAAGTCAGAATAATTTTGAACAACATTGTGTTTTCCACCTACATAAAGCACATTTTTAATAAATGAGTTCAAACCCTGACATTTGGTTTGTGAAATTGAATTAATTTATTAATTTGAAACAAATAGGTGTGATAAAAATGCATTTAAAAATTTTTTGTAGTTGTAGGTGAACACTATGCCATTATTTGTTTATTTTTATATGGTGCTAAGGATCGAACCCAGGGCCTCACACATGCTAGGCAAGCACTCTGCCACTGAGATACAGTCCCAGCCCTAAAAATGCATTTTTGATAAAAGAAGACTATAATTCAATTAGGTAGGAGTTTCTGAATGAATATTATGTTCAAAACATGTTTTAAGAGATTTAAAGAATAAAAGGGTACTTAGGGTTTAAGATTCCATTTGGGAAAAAATACAAAAAAAAAAAATAAAACTTAAGTTGCTTTATGGTAATTTGTAATGTGCAAATCACTTATCTAGAATACTAATAAAAATACATACATATGTTTATTACATACAAATAATATATGTTAGTATGTTTTTGTACCCAACTCTATTTAAATTTATATTTAGATTCTAAACATATGTTGCTTCATTCCAAATGTAAGACTAAAACTTAAAGAAGGCTAAGCATTCATAATGATTTTTTCTTTTTCATTATTATGAGTACCTTTCTGACAATTATTGTTTCTTAAGCAATTTGTCAGTTTAAAACAAAGTGAAACAAAAGCAAAAGGGAGATAATGCTCTAAACTAGCAATGATAATTTTAAAAAGTGAAGAAAACAGAAGTGAAATGTGGTACATTAGTGAAATTTGGAATTATGTCACTTCCTTTCCCTAGCTGAGGAGATTGCATATCACCTTTTTTGTATAGTTTATTCCATATATTGGAGAAAATATGCAGCACTTACCTCAAAAAACATTAATTTTTCCTGTATAGAAAAAGAATAAGTTAAATTATTTTTTTAGGTAACTGTAATAATGTACTAGGGCTGCCAAACATAATTTCACAGACTGCACAGCTTAAACAATACAAATTTGTTTTCTCACAATTCTGGGATCTGGAATTCCGAGATCAAGGTGTCAGCAGATTTGGTTTCTTCTGAGGCCTCTCTGATTTACAGATGATTGCCTTTGCTTTGTGATGGTCTGTGTCCTAATCTCCTTTTATAAGGACACTAGTCAAGTTGGAATAGGGCCCACCCATATGACCTCACTTTTACCCTAATTACCTCTTTAAACCCTACCTCCAAATACGGTCATATTCTAGGGTATTGGGAATTAGGACTTCAACATATGAATTTGTTGTGGGGGTCGATGGAGACACACCAGTCATTGCATAACTGTAGGGTAACCATAAAGTGATTTAGTCTTTATTACAATTTTAGATATTTTAAATCTTCCTTATGAGCAATGTATATATTTGTTTTAGACCATAAATTAAATCAATCCAGTCCAAACATTTAGAACCCAAAACTTTCTTTTTTTCCTGCTGTTGCTGGGATTCTACCCCAGGGCCCTGTCCATGCTATGCATACTAAGTAAGTACTCTGCCACTGAGTTACATCCCCAGCCCTCTTCCTCTCTTTTTACACCCACCCTGATCTACATTTCTCTCATTGTTGGCTTACTGTCTCTTTCCTTTTGACCAGTTCCTCCAGATAGGTCAAAAGGCAAAACTGATGTAGCTTTAAGATGTTATCTGGAGATACTGTATAAATTTTTCTTCCCCATGATTTTTAATGAGAGCATGTATTTAAAAAAAAAAAAAAACTCTCTTAGTTTTTCCATTTAAACCAAACCCCAGGAATCTTTCTTAATTTCTGTCTTTCCCTCATACATTCTATCAAGGTAGTGAATTAGAGATCTATTAATATTGCCTCTGAATGAACCTCAAATTTTCTACTTTCCCTTACTTACACTGCTACTACAATTGGATTATCTAGACAACTACAGCAGATTATTATTAACCACTCTCTGTTTTCAAGAATGACATACATTCATTTATTTATTTATTTATTTATTTATTTATTTATTTATTTATTGGAACTGGAAATTGAACCCAGGGACCCTCTACCACGGAACTACATTCCCAGCCCTTTTTATTTTGATTTTGATACAGGGTCTTGCCAAACTGTTGAGCCTGTCCTTGAACTTGATATCCTCCTGTCTCAGCCCTTCCCAGTAGCTAAAATTACAGGCAAGCACCTGGTCAAGGATGACTTTTTTAAAACATAAGTAAGAGCATGTCATTTTGTCATTTAAAACCACCCCACTGGTTTCCCACTGTACTTTGGATTTCTTCTAAACTTATTCCTACCTTCTAGACATAAATATCACATGAGTGTATCCTCACCCTTTAGTGCTTAGTTTCTATGAGTTTTCTCTAATTTGTGTACATCTTCTATGTTTACTGTTCACTGCTGACAACCAAACAGGACCAGCTGACTGGGAGGTGTGAGAAGCAGAGTCTTGAGTTGATGTTGTCAGAAAAGGTCAAGGGAGAAGAGGAGAAAGGAAATCAGGATACTGTTTAATGAGGTAAAAAGATGTTCAATACACTCTTTATTCCATATAACAACTTGAAAATTTGTATTTTGTGGCATAATTTTTTAGTTTGAATTAAGATATGATTATTGCTAAATGCTGGTTTTGAATTCTAAAACAGCACTATTCAATAGAAGTATGATTTAATACCTTACGTGCTTTTAAGTTTTTCCCATAGCTATATTGCAGTAACAGAAACAAAATCATTTTAATTTTCTGTTTTATTTACTCCAATATAACAAGAATATAAGCATTTCAATGCATAACCAGTTTAAATGTAGAAATTATTAATGAGATATTTTATGTTTTTTATAGTAAATCTTCAAAATTCTGGTGCACTGTTTACACATGCAGAACATCTCAATTTCTACTAGACAGGTGTTCTTTATCCACATGTGACTAGTAGCTAGCCTGTTGATTAATCCAAATCTAAAGTCTATTCAAAGGATGTTCAATATATACCACTCCTCCATTGTCTGGATGATTTTTATTTGATTTTTATATGATAATCTAACCTCAAATTGTTCTTTTAGATTATATACATTAGCTTTTCTGTTTTCAAAGACTTATAAATAATTTTATGGGAAAGTACTTCCTTACATTTAAGAAGACAGAAAGCCTGTCATCCCTTTCTTAATTATGTTTGAAGATAAATAGAATTGAAAGGGGTTAGTTTATACTGGTAAGTTGATGGTGCAGCCTGACTTTCTGCTACTTTTAAGATTTAGTTATGGAGGTTCCTCAAAAGACTAGGCATAGAACCACCATACCTCATATCTGTGCCATTCCTCTGTATTTATCCTAAAGAATTAAAGTGGCCATACTATAATGGCACCTGCATACACTTGTTTACAGCAGCACGATTCATAATAGTCAAACTATGGATTCAGCGTAGGTGTCCCTCAACAGATGAATCATTAAAGAAAATGTAGCATGCATACACATTGAAGTTTTACTCAGCTATAGAGAAAAATGAAATTATGTCATTTGCAGAAAAATGGATGGAACTTGAGACCATTACGTTAAGGGAAATAAGCAAAACTTGGAAGGTCAAGGGTCATATGTTTCCTCTGATACATAGAAGCTAGAGAGGAAAAGGAAAAGAGAGGTAAGGGAGGGTTAGAATCTCAGGGAGATCAAAGGGAGATCAGAAGAGGGAAGAGACCAGGGATTGGAAGGGTGAGAGGGAAGTACTGGGGAGTGATATTGACCAGATTTTATTGTTACATTGTGTGCATGTATGAATATGTAACAACAAATCCCATCATTATGTACAACTATTATGCACCAATAAAAAATACAGAAAGAAAAAAATTTAGTTATGAGGTAGTACAACATATACAAGAGTTTTTCAAACTTTTGATGGGTTCTAGGCACAGTGACACGTGCTTGTAATCCCAGCAACTCTGAGGCCGAGGCAGGAGGATCACAGGTTTGAGACCTGCCTCAGCAATTTAACAAGTCTCTGTAGCAACTTAGCATGACTTTGTCTCAAAATTTAAAAAAAAAAAAAAAAAAAAAAGGGCTGGGGAGATGGCTCAGTGGTAAGTGCCCCTGTGTTGGGTTCAATCAATAGTACCAAAAAAAAAAAAAAAAAAAACCAAAACTTTGGTGGACATCAGAATCACCAAAGGAGTTAGTGATCCTGCACGTTTCTGTACAGCACTCCAGAAATTTCGAATCAGATTGTCTAGGTTGGGGTAATACTTGCATTTCCAGGTGCTGCTGCTGGGGGTGGAGGCTATTACTTGCCCAGATCATCTGCCACGCAGGCACACATGCCAATTGGGATGGTTCTGAGCAGCACTGCATTTCATTTCTTCATAAAGTTGGTAGTGCAGACCCTGAAACCAGTCTCTTGTTCTTTATTCATTTATTTCTCTGTGTGAGGGGTGGAGGGTTGACGGGGGAAGTTACCTATCAAGCTTCCCTGTCCCTTGTATTTTTCCCCTTAGGCTGTGAGGGGTGGGGAAATAGTAAGGTATTTTACTGGACAATGTCTATTTTTTTTAGATCCAGATGACAGACTTTTGCTGAAGTAATAATAGCTCTGCTGTACGCTCAACCAAAAAGCTAATATTTTCCCCACTGTGATTTTTTTTATTGATGGTGGATTTTGTTTGTTTGGGGTTGTTTTGGTGGTGTTGGAGATGGAGTCCACTGGCAAATGCTCTACCATTGACCTATACCTTCGGGCCACCCCCATTGTGAGTTTTCTCTTTTTCTAGTCATCATGATACCTACTGATTTTCAAGTTTTAAATTAGCTTTGAAGCTCACATGTACCACTGTATATATGAACAGGATAATGCTAATACTATTATGCTGAACTCTTTAAAGCTGGAATTGTGGAACTCAGGCCTCATTGAATATTAGGTAAAATTAATGTCAAACTTCTGAGGGATGAGAAAAATCATTATCAAATTCAATGTACTAACTTTGATAAAACTGAGTTTTAAACATTCTTAAAATGTCTAATTTAGGGAAAAAAGTAAGGGAAATCTTTTAATCTGCCTAATCATTTATTTTTATTATACAGCTTGATTTTAACTATTTATTTATAATTTTGTAAAGAGTGTTTGTTCATGAATATAGTTTTTTACAAAAAATGTCAGTCTATTTTTTACCACTAATTTCTAGGGGTTAATTTAGTAAATCAATAACTTAGTCTTTTCCTGCCTTTGACATATTTTTCTATTTCTTTTAGTTTTTTGTTTTGTTGGCTATACTGGAGATTGAACCCAGAGGCTATTTATCACTGAGATACATCCCCAGTTCTTTTTATTTTATTTTGAGATGGAGTCTCCCTAAGTTGCCCAGGCTGGTATTGAACTTGCATTTCTTCTGCTTCAGTCTCCTCAGTAGTTGGGATGAGAGGTATGTGCCACTGTGCCCGGCAGATTATACTATTAACTGAAACAAAATATTTGAGCTGCATTTAAACTTAACTGTATACTCAAATATCTACCCATGAATATACTGTGTAACCATTGGTACAGCAAAAAGAAAATTTCAAGCTCCCTACCAAGTACCATTGGACGCCTACTTGGACAGATAGGCTTTGCCTATTTTACTGTTTGACTGCCCATCAGAGACTTGTTCTTGTTCTTTTTTCTATGGTAGGTCACTGGTTGAGTAACCAAAAATGATTTATCCTGTCTACCACTGATGGTGCTTGGGTTGTTTTCAGTTTGGGGCTATCACAAATAAAACTATCATGAACATATTTTATGTTTCTTTTGTTGGAGCTAACTCTCACTAGTAGAAATTCTAACAGGCATATCCCAAGAAGTGGAATTACTAGGGCATAAAGGATACATATGTTTAACTAATATTCGTTTTGTTAAGATAAAAAAAATTCATTTAAGACATGAATATAAATGTTACTATTTTGTAAGTTGGTAAGAATATCATATGGTAATTAAAAGGGGAAAGATTAAATAATTTAAGAAGGTGGTATCAGAGTCAAGTCTAGAAACTCAATAAATTCCACACACTTTTGATCATTTCTTTTCTTTTCAATTTTTTTTTAGTTGCAAATGGACATAATACCTTTATTTTAATTTTATTTTTATGCGGTGCTGAGGCACCCAGTGCCTCACACATGCTAAGCAAGTGGGTTACCACTGAGCTACAACTCATCCCCAATCATTTATTTTCTTTATGTCAGAATTTACTATATATGTAACTATGTAATTATTTATTCTCAAAAATATATTCCTAAATTGTTCATTTTTAGTTATCATTAATATTTTAGCTTACCCCCTTCACTGCCCTTCCTCATGGATTTGGCTCATCCTGTTTTAATTGCCCAGACTCACCTCTCTGCTGTACTCCACTTCACATTTAGTAAGTCCTAAGCACACATTCTCCACCGACAAACAGTTATTTCCTTAAGTTAAATAATGCATTAAAGCTATACCCTGGCACTACGTTTAATACCAGGTTCATGTAAGTAGTTTAGGTAAGCACGCCCACACACAGCAATCTTGTGTTTTCCTGTATATTAATGAGCATGCTTTTGAAAGCATATTTTTTATTCAAATAAGGCTGTGAGAACAACATGTTTTAAAGAAGTTAAGCTCTTGTAAGTTATCTCTTCAGGTCATCTTACAGTAAAATTTTCTCTAAATTAACCAAACGCTTCTTATATATCCTGTCTTATGCCTCTGAACCAGGAAGTAAGCTTCAAAAAATTCCAACAGGCTGTCATGCATAGTCATTAAGCAGCTTTTATTTGTTAGGGTGTGCCAGCAATAAATATTTTCTCTCTCCAAGACACCTGAATTATAGCCAAGGTGTGAAGCTTAATAATATTGTTGCGGTGCAGAACAGACAATGTTTCCTTTATTGCAATTCTTATTTATTGGAGGATAAAAGGTGGTTTAGTGAAAAGAGTAGATGGGAAGAGATAATGATTTGCTAAGTACTGTGGAACGCCCTGACACTGATCGAACTAGGTTAATGTTTAGTATAGTACTTGGGAATATTACAGTCACTTGTTAGAACTCCATAATGTAATGTAATTTCCAGGTGTGGGGTGAAAATGTAAAGATTAATTTTTAATGCAAGACAAAAATCAGATTTAAACATTTAAAATATGTGTGTTCTTTTCCATATTATTTAAGTGATTTTATTTTTGAAGAAAGTTTTAAGAGCGAATGTTCAAAGATATTGCTATTACATTAGAAGTGAGGCAATAAGTAATCTTTTAATAACAGTTTTATCAACAACTTACAGCATGTGATGTACTGGCTATACGTAGGTATTTTATTATTCATAATTTTCCTGTGGTTCTCAGTTTCAAAATTAATCTTACTGTTTGACGATCAGCAAGCGGGTTATGGTGAGCGTCTAAAAGGTATCTGAACTCTATTAGAATAAGGATATACAACACTGAGAATAGTTTGTCATACAGTATAACACCTGACACGTGGGGTGCCTTGATAAACATTTGTTGAATAAATGAATATATTAATGAAATAGGTCAAAATTTTAAAGTATGTGCTTCTTTGATTTAGATAATAGAAGGTCGTATTGAGGAAAATGTAGAAAATACAGAAATTTATGTAATATTCCTATAAATGTATACTTATATATATGCAAGACATATCAAATATCTTATATTTTACTGATTTAAATAAATGCTAAAGGTCTGTGTAGCATTTTAAGTCAGAAGTTCTCTTCTCAAGTGTGTACTCCAGAAAGGATCTTATACATGAATGGAAAGAAGCATGTAAAACAGTATCCATCAGGGCAACATGATTTTTAATAAAAGAAATCAACAGACCACACCAGTGTCCATCGACAGTGTGACCAGTAAAAAACTGCTTTCTATATATGCAATGGAAGACTATATAGAAGTACACCTATCAACATGGTCAACTCTCAGAGACGTAGCATTAGGTGTTAGGAACAAATTGGAGAAGGATACATTAACTAGTACTCCTTTCATGTAATTAAAAAAAAAAAAATACCCTAAAAAATCTGAACACGTTTTGCTTATGTGATGAATAAGTGTTAATATTAGGTATGTTTTATAAAGGGCAAAGTAGAAATGGTGATCAGAACTGCAGGTTAATTTGAATTTTTTGATGTGTACTTGGCAGGTGGGCATATGATTAGAGAAAGGCACAAATGGGGCTTTCACAGATAGTGCTCTTTTTCTTCACTTGGTAAATGTCACTTTGTCATTCATTTATTATTAGTCTGTCACCTGTATAAATGTTACATATGTATATATATATATATAATACATACATATATATGTTATTTCCATTTTTCCATTTCAAATATATTTTACAGTTTCAAAGAAAAGAATTTCTTAAGAATAGTAATGTGTTAACGGAGTTTTCAGCTAGAGTTAAGGTGATATCAGTGTAATAATTGCAATTACTTCAGGCTTATCAAAGAGAAGTACATGATGCCATGGACTATGCAACAGGTCATGTGATCTAATCCAGAAAGTGCAGAAAGAGCTTCACCAATAGGGTAAGAACTGAAATGATATATAAGTGATGAGTGGAAACTAACTTGGAAAAGGAGAAAGGGTGGGGAATATTCCTCACAGGGAAACTGATATATGCAAAGGTCCTGTGGTACTGGAGGAAGCGCCATGAATATGAACCAAAAAGAAAGGTCAATATAGTTGATGCATTGAAAGAAAGGAGTTTGGTGAAGACTACTGTTTTAGAAAGAGGTAAAGGTCAAAATATGAATCTTGTAGATAGTGTTAAGGCTTTTGCTTTCCCCTAGCAATGATAAGCTATTGAGATGTTTCAAGCAGGGAGATGATGTAAACAGATTTACATTGCAAATATACCATTTTTTTTCTTTTTTTTTTTTTTTTTGTGGTGCTGGGTATTGAACCCAGGGCCTCATGCTTGCTAGATAAGGGTGTCATCCGCAGCCCCGAATATACCATTTCTGACTGCTGTTGAGCAACTGAAAGATTGGAAGCAAAGTTACTTATTAGTAGACCATTTTAGTACTCCAGGTAACAGATCTTGATAGTATGAATGAAGATGCTGGTAGGTCAGAAGTAGACTGATCCCAGGGAGATTTTGAGGATAAAAATATAAGAGATTTAATAATGAATTGGGCATGCCAAATATGTAAGAGATTCCTCAAGAGTGATTTCTGAGTTTATAACTTACTAAATGGCTGGCTGGAAGTACCCTTCACAGAGAAAGCACAGGTTAAAGGGACTGTGCAGTGTTTTTCAGATTTGGGCATGTAACATCTGAGCATTTTAGACTTTTGATTGCAGATACTGATCTACAAAAAGTAGATATCTTTCAAAAGTTTGTTACTAAGGGCTGGGGAGATAATTCAGTTGGTAGAGTGCTTGCCTCGAAAGCACAAGGCCCTGAGTTTGATCCCCAGTACTGCAAAAAAAAAAAAAAAAAAAAAAAAAAAAAAAGTTTGTTACTATAGTTTTTTACTGTGTTTTGAATAGAATTTTCAATAGAGTGTAAGATTATTTTTTTCTCCTTTTTTTCTTCTTTTAAATAATGGGTGGAAATATGAATATCAAGAAAGTACTTTTGTCTGTCTGTTTTCTATGTCAGTTTCTGATCATCACCCTTTCCTCTCACCATAGAAATCCTTGACTCTGGATCCAACACAGCCAAGAATTATTGGTTCTTTGCTACTCACCATAATTGAAATAATACTCTTTCATAATGATACCAGTAGTATCTAAGAAGACTTGTTTCAGGATTAATGGAAATCTTGACATTTCACAAATATGTGATGGTTTGCAGGGGAGTCCTGTGTTTTGTTCCCTTTGAAGAGGGAAAGCTGATCCGGGATGTAAGTGTGAGTTTTAAAAAGAGGGCTAGGTTCGTGGCCTGTCCCTGCTCTCTTCCAATCAGAAGTTCCATAGCTATTCCCTCATTTAAATTCTGACAATATGATCAACTAATATACATAGACATCTTCCCATTAGCAAAAACCTAAAAAATCCAGGCTTACGTGACTGAGGCTGGATAATGTTTTTTAAAGATAAGTTAATTGCATAGCTGAGTTGAATGGAAAGTAAGGGAAATTTTGAGTCCAGGAGTAGCATAAAATCAGAAATGAAGAGACTTGAGGGACCACTGAAAATTCCTTTCCCCAGAGATATATGATGGCATTTCATGGCAGATAGTCTAGGATTTAAGAGGTCATTTTTGGTGAACAAAATCTGTTTTGGCAAAAGGTGACAGATGGGACTGGAAAGTCCTCTGCATGAATAGGACCCTTGAAAGGCAACTCTTATTACTCTTATTGTAAATTAAATAGGTAAAAGAGAAAGAGAGAGAGGGAAAAAGAAAGAAGGAGAGGAAGATGCTTTTGAAGGAGTGATTAGATTTTGGGTATCTGAGAGTTTTACCTGAAGAAAATTTCTATTCTCACCCTCATGTAAGCCAAATTTATACATCACACTCTCTCTTTACATATATATGTGTATATACATATATGTAAAACTTCTACCAATAAACTAGGTCCTCAGTCTTTTTTCAAAATTTAGAGACAGCCTCCCTAAATTGCCCAGGCTGACCTTGAACTTGTTGTTCTCCTACCTCAGCCTCCCAAGTCATTGAGATTACAGATATGTGCCACCACTCCTGGCTCAACATTTCATTTCTACATTGTATTATAGGTCATAGCCAGAACAATAAAAAGAATGGAAAAATAAGTTTATAGGCACTGAAAGAAAATATACAAATTTTTTTGTTTTATAAAGATGATATTTACAACTTAGAAAAAAAGCTTGAATTTTTACTAATTTTTTAACTATAAAATCAGAATGAAAATTCAAGTGCATTTTTATATATTAATAAGCAGTTAATGTTTGACCTGAGAAATATTTTAATACAATAATAAAGTAGATTGTAAGGTACCTCATAGGGAAAATGCCAATTTTTTTTGTAGAAAATTATAAAATTATATTGAAAACCATTAGAAGACAAACAAATGGGGAATCATAGTATATTTTTCATAAGAAAACATTTTTAAAATAAGACTTTTCCTCAAATTGGTTTATGATTTAATGAAACTCCTATCAAGTTTCACCAAGACGTTTCACAAAAACTATCTCATTTTAACATTGTATGATTGGTTAAAGTGATAAGAATTGCTGTTTCATCCTGGAAAAAGTAGTGCAAGGAAGATCTGTTGCCCTATCAGATATCAAGATGTATTTAAACTTATAATGTTTATGCTGTGTTGTTAGTTCAGATATAGAATGATGGAACAGAATGCTTAGTTCATAAACAACCCATACATTCATTGTTTGAGCCTACATTGCAGATAAGTGGGGAAAGAGTTGTCTCCTGGATAAAAGTTGTTAGGAGAGATGGCAATATAGGAAACTGGCAATACATCAACTTAACTTCGAATTCTTATTATTTAGTTCATTTATTTTGATGGTATTGGGGATGGAACCCGGGACCTTGCACAAGTTAGACCAGTGCTCTACCACTGAGCTACAACCCCAGGTCCATATACAATTCAATTCCACTTAGATAAATAAATTAAATTTGGAAGTATGCATAAGAGAATGTCTTTCTGAGCTCTTTCCATCAAAGGATGATGTTTAAAAAGAAGTATAACCACAAAGTTATAGATCAATGTTTTTCAGTTCATTCAAAATAAGAATTTTGTTTATGGAGAGAAACCATAGAAAGAGTGAAATGTCAGTCCAAAACTGGAAGGAAATACATGCACTGCCTATGACCAACAAACTTAGAATTTAGAATGTATAAAAGGTTGGTGTGAGTCAACAAGAAAAGGGCAAACAACCAATAGGAAAGAAGGAATAAGTCACAAACAGGTATTTCATGGAGAGAAATCAAAATAGACACAAAATAATTGTAAATGTTCATGGATTAATTTGTAATATGGAGAAGGTAAATTTAAGCTGTAATAAATATTATGTCATACATGTTTAAAGGAATTAAATATATGACAACGTATTAGTGTTCTTCAAAGGAATAGAATCAATAGAACTATAGTATATATAATAATCAGTAGGTATGTATTAGATTGACTTACATCACTGAGGCTGGATAATGGTTGTGAGCTGGAGAGTCAGGGAAACCAGTAGCTACTCGGTCCCCAAAGCTGGAAGTCTCAGAACAAGAACCAGTGATATTGCCCTTCTAAAACCAAAGGCCTGGAAGCCCCCTAAAGAGTCCCTGGTGCAAATCTGCATTAAAGGACTGAAGAATCTGGAATCTGATTTCTATGGGCAATGACAGCAGCCAAAACTGCACCGGCTTAAGAACAGGCCACGACACAGATGCGAGGACATCTCCCTCCTTCTGCTCTTTGTTCCAACCAGGCACCCAGCCTATTGCATGGTGCCACCCACATTCTGGGCAGGTACTGACCACCATTGCACTGGCCTATTGGCTAATCATCTCTGGATACAACTTCAAAGACATACCTAGATGTGCTTTACCAGTTTTCTAGGTATCTCTCAATCAGGTCAAGTTGACAAGAAAGATTAACCATCACAGACAATATCAGATATTAGCAATTAATAGGAGTTGGCATATGCTATAGATGAAAATGTATCTTTGTATAGTGACTTCAGAAAACAATTTGGAATTTATGGTAAAGTTAAGTAGTAGCACCGAGAGCCATTGCTAAGTACACTTCAGAGTAGGGGTGCTTCTCAAACTATCCAGGACAAAGGAACATTTTTTTTTTTATTTCAAATCTTTTATATATAGTAAGAGAAAGTGAAGTATTAAGAAAAAGAAATGTCATGAAACATTTATAGAAAAAAATTAAAAACAAATACACATAAATGCAAACTCCGTTTTAATCATAGATTACATTTTAATAAATATAATCAGAAGTAACAATACTGAAAATAAAATAAAACCTCTAATGGTAGTTCATTGAAAGCATGATCATAAGCAGTTTATGAAAGAATTATTATACTTGCCACTTTTTGTCATTGTATAGTTACTTCTAATAAAATATTATGACTGAAGTAACAAATCTACATTTGAATGTTCTGGTTTGGATGTGAGGTGTCCCCAAAAACTCACATGTGAGACAATGCAGGAAGGTTCAGAGGAGAAATAATTGGGTTGTAAGAGTCTTAACCCAATCAATGAATTAATCTCTGATGGGATTAATTGAAATGGTAGGTGTGGTTGGATGAGATTAGAATTGGGGCGTGGCTTCCGAGTATATATTTTGTATCTGGAGGGTAGAGCCTCTTTCTTTCTGCTTTCTGATGATGCAGACTGCTTACCTCTGCCACACTCTTCCGCCATGGTGTTCTGCCTCATCTCGAGGCCTGAGGAATGGAGCCAGCCTTCTATGGACTAAGACCTCTGAATCTGAGAGCCCTCAAATAAACCTTTCCTCCTTTACAGTTGTGCTGGTCAGGACATTTAGTCACAGCAGGGAAATAGCTGACTAAAACACTGAAGAAACATTTATATAATTATAGTACACAGCAATACCTAGCCAAAGGAACTCTTCTTTCATAGTTATTCATAAAATACATAATAGGTTATTTGGAACTATATTCCCTGCACTGTGCTGTACAACAGTAGAACTTATTCTTTCTACCTAACTACCTCTGGTACCTATTACCCATCCTCTGTCAGTCCCCCAGTCCCCCCACCTTCCCACCCTCAAAAAATCACTATTCTATATACAGGTTAACTTATCATCCACATTTGAGACTCAAGGTGCAATATTTGTCTTTCTGAGTCTGACTTATTTCATGTAACATACTATCCTGCAGTTTCATCTATTCTACAGTAAATGGTAGGATATCATTCTTTTTATGATTCCATCATATTTAATTGTGCACATACATATT
Source organism: Sciurus carolinensis (assembly GCF_902686445.1). NCBI lineage: Eukaryota > Metazoa > Chordata > Mammalia > Rodentia > Sciuridae > Sciurus > Sciurus carolinensis. Next base: position 60,215,155 of record NC_062213.1, on the reverse strand, counting down.
TTCTTTATTTATCTATTGATGAATGCCTAGATTGGTTTCATATCTTAGCTATTGTGACTAGTGCTGCAATAAACATGAGCATTCAGGTATCTCTTTGGGATATTGATGTCATTTCCTTCAGATATATACCCACAAGGGTACGTATCCAAAGATAGCTGGGTCATATGGTGGAACTGTTCTATAGTTGTATTTTAAATATATTCCTAAAATCTTCAAAGACAAGAGGTCATTTTTTTTTTTATGCTGAGATTCACTATAAAGGTTTGATCCTGACAACATAAAAATATGTTTTTTAAGGTGTCCTGGGATCAAATAGCATAATAAAATGTCCACATTCAGTGAAGCACTGGAGCCATTGTAGAACTAATGCTCAAATGATGGTGACTGGAATCATGACAAAGAGCAGGTGTGCTGAACCTCAGTTCCTATTACTTGTTTGCTGCTTGATCTGAATATGTGTGTGCTTTCCAAATCGATATATGTAAATGCTGATTCACAAACAATGGTGTTGGGGGGTCTTTGGGTGATTATTAAAGTATGAGGGCACCACCCTCATGCATGCCATTAGTTCCTATATAACAGAGACTTGGTCCCTTGCAGCATTTGAGGATACCAGAAAAGGCACCATTGTGAACCTAGAGCTGTATCACTGGGCAGCTGTATCACTGGGCACCTGATTTGCCAGTGCTTTGATCTTGGCCTTCCTAACCTCCAGAACTGTGGGACATAAATTTACCTTTCCTTTTGTTACCAGTTTATTATGATACTTTGTGATAACAGTCCAAATAGACTAAGATGCTGACTTCATAATTTTAATCAAATCACTTGACTGCATTGTGTTAGTCAGCATTCTGACACTATGACAAACTACCTGAGGAAATCACCTTAAAGGAGAAAAGACTTGATTTTGCTTACTTTCAGAGGTTTCAGATCATGGACACCTTGTTCCATTGTTTCTGGACCTGTGGTGAGGCAGAACATTATGACAGGAAGCATGTTCTAGAGCAGAGCTCCTCACCTAATAGCAGTCAGGAAGCAATGAGGGATTGGGGGAGAAAAAGAGGGAGGGATAGGGCCTGGGGACAAGATAAAGCCTTCAAGTGCTCACTCCTAAGGACCTACTCCCAACTAGGCACCAACTCCTAAGTTTCTATCATATCTAGTAATTTATTAAATTATGAATCTACTAATGAATTAACCCACCTCTGAATACTGCTGCCTTGAGGACAAAGCCTTCAATATATGTACTTTTAGGGACATTTCAGATCCAAACCATGACCGGCATAATTAACAAGATACTTAATGACTTCTGAATTATGGCAGTAGTTATATGAGAAAATACATATTGAAACCATGTTATATATTACTAGAAGAAAATTATCTTAGTTTCACTCTAATGAAGAGTTCTATGAAATGAGGGTATTTACAGGTTTGCTTTTGAAGTTTGAGAATGGGTGATGTACAAATCTCATCTGATTTTTTTTCACCCGTATAACATAAAAGACGTCAATCTTTCCTTGTAGTTGTAATAAATCAAATAAATTAGCATTCATTTTATATTTGTCATTTGGCAAAATAATATTTTTAAAAAGCACACTTTACTCCACTCCCCCTAAAGAAACTAAGCATGCATGAATAGGGCAACTTGCCATACTGGATATTAATTGATCTCTAAATGATAACAATGCTCCATGATAGTGGTTAAGAAACAAAGAAAAGAGAAATGGGAAAAAAAGAACAGAGAAATGGAAAAATATAAAAGCTCTGAAACAGATACGAATGTTTATGAATTTGTACTGATTATGTGACATAAATATGAGTATGTCATTATAATGTCAATTATAATACAACTAGGGAGAAACTGTTCAGCAAATGCTGTTGGATACTCTTTGGAATATTCATTTGGAGTAGATGTGAGTAAAATAAAAAGGAAGTTAAAAATAAAAAAACAAAAGGAAAGCTATCTGAATTTGGACAAGGAAAACATTCTAAGTATAAAATCAATGCCAATCCTATAAGAAGAAGTAATAATAGATTTGAGAGAAATTATTTTAAAACCTGTATAGGAACATATCAAAAGCATACACATCAAAAACAACTTATAGTCATTATTTTTATGTGTATTTTAGACATAGCTTTAAATCTCTAACACAGTAAAGACCTCATATAAAATAAGAAATGATCTCACTAAAATGACAAAGAAACTCAAATGGCATAATTTGAAAAACACTCAGCTTTCTTAGTGTAGTAGTTTGAATAAAGATTATGCTACTGTAACTAAAGGTTCAAAAGAGTTGTTTAAATAAAAGAGTTTATTTCTTCACACATAAACCCCAACGTCTCTAGTCTGAGCTGGATGATATTTTGTTTCACATGGTTATTCAAGGACCCAGATTTCTTCTATCATTCTTTGCCATTTCTTACTGTAGCAGTTAACCTTCTGTATAGGACCAGATAGTAAATGCTAAAGGATTTAGGGTTCATATGGTTTCTGTTGCAATTATTCAACTTTTCAATTGTAAAATGAAAGTAGCTTTGAATAAACAAGTATAGTTATGTTCCAATAAAATATTTTTAAAATTTATTTTTAATTGAAAAGTTAAAAACTATATCTTTATGGTGTATAACATGATATTTTGATATATGTCTACATATAATTGACAACTAAATTAAGCTACTTAATATAAACATTATTTATTATTGTTAGTAGTAGCTAAAATCTAAGTTATTTTAATATGTGCCTTGTCTGTTATTATTACTTTTATTATAATAATTATTATTACTGGTATTTAAAGTATATCATATTGATAGTAGTCACCATGAAATATTACAGATCTATTGAACTTATTCCTCTTGTCTACCTTAAATTTTGCATTCTTTGAGTAACAACTCTCCAGTCCTTCCAACCCCAGTCTCTGGTAACCATCATTTACTCTCTGTTTCTCCAAGTTTGACTTTTTCAGATAACACATAGAAGTGATATTATGTGGTATTTGTCTTTATGTGACTGGCTTATTTCATTTAACATAATGTCCCTTAGTTTCATCTGTATTGTTCCAAATCACAGGGTTTCCTTCTTTTTTAAAGACTGAGTAGTATTTCATTGTCTATGTGCAACATGTTCTTTATCTGTTCATCTGTTGGTGGACACTTAGGTTGATTCCATACTTCAGCTTATATATAATTCTGCCGTGAGCATGGAAGTGCCCTCTTCTCATTATAATGATTTCAGATCCTTTGATTACATACCCAGAAGTGGGAATGTTGGATTATATGATAGTTCTATTATTTACTTTTGAGGAATTGCCGCACTGTTTTCCATAGTGGCTGTTCTAATTTCCATTCCCACCAACAATACACAAGGGTTCCCTTTTTTCTACGTCCTGGTCAATACTTCCCTTTCATCCTTCTGATAATAGTCACTCTCACAGGTGTTAGGAGATATCTTACTGTGGTTTTAATTTGTATATCCTAGATGATTAGTCATGATGAACATTTCTTTTTCCATACATCTGTTAACCATTTGTATGTCTTCTTTGGAGAAATGTTTATTTACGTCTTTCATCCATTTTTAAATCAGGTTATTTGTTTTCTTATGATTGAGATGGTTGAGTTTCTTATATTTTGTATATTATTTCTTATCAGATGATGGTTTGAACACTGGGCTGATTGTTTCCTTTACTATACAGAACATTTTAGTTTGCTGAAATCTCATTTGTCCATTTTGTTTTTGTTGCCTATGCTTTTGGGGTCATATCTCCCCTCCACAAAAAAAAAAAAAAAAAAAAAAAAAAAAAAAAAAAAAAAAAAAAAAAACCAAGAAAGAAAGAAAAAAGAAAAAGTAAAAGAAACCCAGAAACAATGTCACGGAGCTTCATTTTCTGATCATAATTTCAAAGTTGCCGGTCTTTGGTTTAAGTGTTTATCTCATGTTGAGTAAATTTTCCATACAATGTGAGAAAAAGGTCTAATTTTATTCCTCTGCATGTGAATAATCAATTTTCCTTGGACCACTTATTGAAGAGACTTTCCTTTTCTTACCTTGTCTTCTTGGAATCTTTATAAAAAATCAGTTGACCATAAACACATACATTTATTTCCGAGTTCTCTAGCTTATTTTTTTTTGTCCAGCTTTCTACTTTTATGCAGTTTTCTTTCTGGTGTGAATACTACAGCTTTGTATCAATATTTGAAATCAGTTAGTAGGGTGCTTCAGCTCTGTTCTTTTTCCAATAAAACTTTATTTCCCTAAACAGGCAGCTCTGTAAGTGGATGATTTTTGCCATAGGGCATTGTGTTTGAAGCTTGTTCCCAGGCACATCTGAATTACAGCTTTCAGGAAGCATAGACAATAGAGGATTGTACACACAATGTCCGCCGAAGACCCAGGCACATAAGTAGCAAACATTATTTTTGGTCACCATCCACTACTAGAAGCGTAAATACACGTCTGTAGTCAGTCACAGGGGTGACTAGAAAACACAGTCCTCAGTTCCAAGGTGCTCACTTACCAATCCCTTGCTGTAGAGGGAGGGGGATCATGTTAAGGAACTAGTGGTTGTTTCTCCCAAACTATCAAATCAGTTCAAAATAACTTTATTATTTTATATTAAGTCATATAAATAAATCTTACCAAGAAGTAAAATTTATAATATACAGTTTTGGGACTATCCCATTACTGCTTTAGCAGTAACTTTGAGAATCACAAATAATCATTGTAATATTAATATGTACTCAACATCATGATAAGCAATTTATACATTTTATTTCCTTTAACCCTAACATAATCCCAAGAGTTGGGTACAATTATTGTCACTACTTTCCAAATGCGTATCTCAGTTTTAAACAGTTTAAAGACCTAAGTATGCATTAGTAAATGTTTGAACCAGTGTTCCAATCCAGTACCTCTGCTTATAGGCCTCTACTCCTCACTGAAGGATGAAAATAAGAACACCATTGTGGGGAGTGGATATGTTTGCCTTTCCATTTCAGTGAGGGGTTCCTGAAGCTGCATCCTATTATCATTCACTTGGGTTCTTGAACTCATAAGTCTAGTTTATATTAAGCCATCAATATTTATGTTCAGAATGAATTTGTGAGGAAGTGAGTGATTACATAAATCTAATTTTAAGAGATTAATGGTTGCTCAAGATCACCCAGCAGAATGGCCATGATGTCAGCCCTTCTCAACATCAGGTTTGTTTCCTACACCAGGCAGTTCTAATATCTGCAAATGGACTCCTTTCAGGACTGTAGTGTTATGTTAGGATGTCATGGTTGTTTCTCATTGGAAATAGAGTAACAGTGAGTTGGTCTTTATGGATTAGGTCCTCAGTTTGCCTCCCTGGTGGGCAAGTTACTTCCTATCTCTGATCTGATTTTTTGTTTGTTTGTTTTGCTTTGTATTACAAGAAATATTGTATGTATCAAATAGGATTGGTGTTATCAACTGAACATTTGTGCCTCTCTCAAATGCTTATGTGGAAGCTCTAATCCCCAATGTGATGGTGTCTGGAGGTGACCTTAATGAGGAATTTAGGGTTATATTAGGTGATAAGGGTAGGCCCTAATGAGGGATAGGGGCCTTAAAAGAGGAGGAAGATCTCTCTCTTTCTCTCTTTCTCTATACACACACACAGAGGGAAAGGGAAGGAGAGAGAGAGAGAGAGGAGAGAGAGAGAGAGAGAGAGAAAGGCCATTTGAGGATATAGAAAGAATACAGGTCTCTGCAGACTGGAAAGAGAGCCCTTACCAGATTGATATCAGACTTCCAACCTCCAAAATCAAAATAAAGAAATTAATGTTTAAGCCACCCAGCCAATTGAGGGTTTTGTTTATAGGGGCCAAAGATAATTAAGATAGGTGGTTAAATAAATGTAAAATATTTAGTACGTTTCCTAATGCATCATAAGGACAGCACACACTTGGTTCTTAGTATCCTTACCATCAAGTGGAATAACTGGCATATGGCTACATAATCACTAATAGAAGGCACACAGTACTATCCTTGAGTAAGGCCACTCATTACTGTCCTGCCTACTCTCCAGCTGTTTGCACTATCGCTGTTCTCTCATCTTGTCCTTCCTGAAATTTCCAGACATTGCAGAAGATACTTTTGTGATGGTATTGCACTGCCTGTGAGCTCTCCAGAGGTTCTCTTCTGCCCAGTCATTCGCTGACTCTTTTAAATGTCATAGTCTTAGGGAGGTCTTCTCTAATCAACCTACGAAACTAGCCTCAACCACACTGTTGCCTCATCTTGTTTCATTTCTCTTCATTTCACTTAGCAGTACTGGCCTTTAGATATGTAAGTTCAATTATTTTTGCTGTCAAGAATGAGGCCATGAGCCAGGCATGGTGGTGCACGCCTGTCATCCCAGTGGCTTGGGAGGCTGAGGCAGGAAGATGGCGAGTTCAAAGCCAGCCTCAACTGAGTCACATCCCTGGCTCTTTTTTTTTTTTTTTTTTTTTAATTTTTATTTTGAGATAGTGTCTCACTAGGCTGCTTCTTGCAAAATTGCCAAGTCTGACTTCAAACCCCAATCCTCCTGCCTCAGCCACCCAAGTAGCTGGTATTATAGGCATGGCATTAAGCCTGGCACCACATTATTTTCAGAACATAAAATTAGTATCAAATATAAACTTGATAAAGCTTTTTTTTTTTAACCACATTGCTTGTAGACAGAAAAGAAGTGACTAATAATTAAATTAATATTATTAATAATTAAATTAAAATTTGATTTTTTTAAAAAGACAGATAAGAAGTGACTAATAATTAAAACTCTACTGTCATAAAGTGTTAATATCTTTAGTTACACATATATCCAACAAAGACAATGAATATGCAGAGTAAGGTACAGGTAACCTGTATTCCAGAGAATAATTAAATCAATTACTACAACCTTGTGTTTTCTACTACTCATGAACTTGGAAAACTATGGTTTTCTAGATAATTCAACCTGAAGTAAAACAAAAGGACTTTAAAAAAATCTGTTGTTAGTGGCCAGATTAATGTGTCTATTGACCATACAGTAAAACTCAATATACAGAAAAAAAGTGTCTTTTGTTAACATTTATCCTGAGGAGTTATTTCAGTTTATTTTGCAGACACATCGATATATTGAAGTAGTGAAATAGTTCTAAAATAACTCATAAAAGTAATAATTGACTCTACATTTTTAAAAATTATGAGATACTGCAAACGGTTTAGTCTGTTATTTTATACCTTTTAAAATACTAATAGTTGTAATGTTAGCATACATTCCATATGAAGACCAATTTGATCTCATCTCTAAAAAAGCACAAACTCAAAAAAAAAATCAAGCCAACAAAGCAAAAATATATTAATTGAATAAGGTAATAATTCTATGGAACTAGGTACCAAAATTGGGTTGCAACAAGTTGTATAAACTTTACCATCTTGTGATTATTTAGTCATCATGGAGGCTATAAAACACACTGCTGATTTAAGCATGGCTGGGGACTACTTTGTTCAGAAATACCCCAAATTTTATCAACCTGTCCAGAGCCTCATATGCCTAGAAGATTCATTTTCTGCACATCTGACATCTTATTGTCTATATAAAATATTAATGGAAAAATTTAAAAGTTAACATATTTGTAGTATTACTGAAAAAGTAAAAAAAAAGGATTAATCCTAGATACATTGAGTAACTACCATGAACAAAAAAATAAAAATATTTGAGGGTGGTTATATACCACAGATGCAACACAGTTCAGGAAGATAATTATGAGAATATTGCAAGCATTTGCTGAATTGGATACTTGAGATAATGCCTTATAAAATCCCTCTTCTATTTCCCTGAAAGCACAATTCTCTGAAAAATGTGGGCCTTTTTGTATTTTGTTGGGTCATTTATTTTTCATTTCAAGTTTATATTTACTGTTGTATCACTCCTAGACCAATTTAAAAAATATATATTTCTTTTATTTTAAATAGAAGGAATTGACTCAGAAATATTTCCTTAGAAAGTATATGTATAATAGTTTGTTCCAGGATGTTATTAAATATATTTCTAGTCTTCATAAATGATAAATTAAACCCTATATAAAGTCACATTGAATAAATTATATTTTAATTTGCTAATTTATTTAAAAACTTATCCAAGTCCTTAATATACCCAGAATAGGTCCATTGACTAATTAATTCAGTAGTTTACCAATCGACTTACTATTCAGAGCATAATCTAAGATTCTATTATAGCCATGGATGAATCTACAGGCATGTCATAAAAAGGAACCATATATGTCAATTTTCATGATGAAAAATGATAACTCTTATATGCCATTAATCTAAGAGAAAGTGAGAAGACAGGATGTGTATTAATGCCCAGCACCTTGTACCTTATTTGGCAAAATGAAGTAGTGCTGTGTCTTGTCTGGTAGCTATATGGTTCTCTGTCCTGGCCTGAAGATAGAAGGTAGGTTGGTGCCCATTATGGGTCACATGCTTTATGCCTATCCCTCTCTACAGTTCTGAGGCAAGTCATTTAAGCACTATTATTCAAATGAAGAAAACTGAAGTGGACCAGAATGAGACAGGAAGTAGCAGCAGAACTGTGTAACCCTGCCCCTGGATTGTACTAGGAATTATTTGAAGAGTGAGGTAGTCGCTTCCATGGGCTTAATATATTGCATTGATCTGTGTACTATAAGAAAACCTCTGAAAAGGCAAATGAGCCATAAGTAAGATAGCATTATTCATTGGTTGGAATTTTGAATAAAATAAAACTGGCTATTGCCTGAGGAATTTTAAAAATGAGTTTAATGATGCAGCATACAGAATGAGAGGGATGGTTATACTTTAAAATGCACACACATGCATAAATATAAATGTGCATGCATATATATACTTACAAATCTCTATATGTGTATGTGTGTAACATGTGTGTGTAACTATATATATGTATATATATAGTTATATATACATACATGTGTGTAACTATATATGTGTATATATAGTTATATATAACTATATATATACACAGACACACACACATACACACACATATACATATACACATATATATCTAGGAGTGAGATGCTAGACCTTTGCAGTAGAGGACAAATTAGAGATAAATATTCATATTGAAGAAAATGAGCTATTAAATTATGCTTTAAGAATAACCTGTCACTGGTGGGTGGTTGTGACTAGAAATATAAATTCAGCAGGTCATAGTCCAGAAGTGGTGTCCCAAATCTGTAATCCTAGTGATGTGGGAGGCTGAGGCAAGAGAATCTCAAGTTCAAAGTCAGCCCCAGCAATTTAGCAAGGCCCTGTTTCAAAATAAAAAAATAAAAAAGATTGGCGGTGGAGCTCAGTGGTAAAGTGCCACTGGGTTCCATCCCCAGTACAAAAAGAAAAAAAAAGAGAAAATTTAGGCATTCCTATTATACGTACATCAAGCTAATATGCCTGTAAGATAAATACAAACAACAAATCTTGGATTAAGGATGCCAGGAAAACAGAACTCTACAGAGGCAAGGGGAGAGGAGACAGCTGTTTGTTTATATTTAAGGATCTAAAGTTTATCTGCTTTTCATGGAGGGATAGTAGTTAAAAGGAGAAAAACTCTGAGAGCAAAAGATACTCAGACTGATTTTAAGAGGCTTTATTCTCCTGAAAGAAGCAGGGCTGGAATTTTTATGATTTTCATTCAAGCAAACAAAGAAAAACCTGTGCTGACTTTGACCATTCTAAAAAAACAAAACAAAACAAAACAACAACAACAACAAAAAAAAAAAACCAGAAAAATACAATGCAAAAATGTCCCTGCTATATTGCAAGCTTTGGGGAGATGGGAACTGTGTCTTTCTTAATTTCTTTGCTTCCTAATGCCGGTGCACGTGGTGCATTATCGAATTGAACTGACACCCTCATGGGAAGAAGCAATAATCTCCACTTACAGGTTGGCATTGGGGGGCAGAGTTTCATGTTTGCCTCACCGCTGTAACTGGGTCAAAGTTAGAAAACACAGCTTCCATCTCATAGATGCTTCTTAAATAGAAAGTGAAAACTAAAGAGAATAATAATCTCTCTTTTGCTAGATCTATTTCCTAATGACTTTTTGATTTTTTAAAACTGTTTAGTGGATATAATATTAAGGAAACATGTTGGTTACCCTTAAGTATGTATATTTTAAGGGATAATAGTAGTCTTCATCTAAAATCATTAAAATTATAAAATAAACTTATATCAAGATCAACATCATTAAAATCTTAAGTATTAAAAATGTTGTTTCCATTTTACTTTTTCTTCACTTACAGTGACTACATTCATTCTGCATTTATTGAACAAATGCCTCTATCTCATCTATCTACCTCACCCTTCAAGGCAAGTCAGGATTATATAGAGAGATGTGATTCCTGTGCTCTAATAAGAGAAAGCTTCCTGCTAGCTAGGTAAATGACATATATAAAATTGAATGCAGACTAAATAATAATTCCAAGCATGTCTCAATATGGTATGTGACTACTTCTGTAGTCATAAAATACTCACAATTCTTAGAAGAGTCACTGCAACTTGTCAAGAATATGTGTTGAATTTTAAACTTATCCTTGAATTTTTTTCTTACTATGAGGAAAAAAAACACTTTGATTTCTCTTTGCTCAACAAATAAACTATATAAAACAATAATTAGGAAACCAGTAGAAACGTGAAAAAAAAAAAAAAAAGACTGATTTGCTGAATGGTAGGATTTTGGAAAATAAAGATTATTCTAGTCTTGACTTTATATTTCTGCTTGCATAGTGGTGCTTATAATTGACCTGTGTACTTTGACTTCATATTAGCAAAAAAGGAGGAAACTTTGGTATATTTTGTGTGAAATCCAGGAATTAATTAATATATGCACACACGTGTGTATCTGTAAGTACATGCTCATTTGGAAACATTTGTTCACTTATTTAATCAGACACCCCTTTGTCTGTACCTCCTGTGGTTGGGGTGACTGGTGACTGGGACCCTGATGATCCCATGGTAGCACAGACAGGAACTTGTTTTCACAGTAGTAACCATTTAGAAACACTCCCATTTCTATACGCATGCTGGGTCTTAAATGGATGTTTGACAACTAATGTAGGTTGTTTTATAAGCATTTCCTACACCAACAACATTTTTCCCTAGTCACACTTTACAGCTCTTAGAGCAATCTTGGCTTTCCATGGATCTGCCTAGTTGAGAGACCTCGTGGATAACTAATGAACTCATGCTACATGATGATCCTGTATACAGAAAATTTAAATCAATATAGAACTTCAGAAGGAGGGAAAAAAAAAACAAAAACAAAACTATTTAAATACCATGTACACACAGAGTTCCTGATATGACTAGTAACTAAGTGGTTTGAAGAATTAACATTTTTCCCCACAGGCCTAATTAATGCAGATGGTAGCTATCCCTGCATTGGGAACAAGGACCTGGCTTTCAGTTCTATCTCAGGCCTATTTACGCGGGGACACTGTGGTGATAGAAATACTTATTTCTTTTAATTCACTTTACCATTATTAAATGCAAACCATGTTAAAAGAGGTTTAAAAATAAATAAACATGAAAGTCAACATTAACCTCCCAAACCAACTGAAGGCACTCAAAGACAATAAGGCTAAAATTTCATTATACATACTTCAGGTGGGATTTTACAAAAAACCCACAGCCTTTCCAACTGAAATGATGATGCTGTTCTGATTCTAATTGACAAGTGTTATATATAAAAGAGCTCTTGCCTTCGTTCTTATCAAAACTGTGGGGATTTCCAATGATAGGACAATATTATGTGGGTGGAAACTTCTCAGAAGAATAGAGAACTTATCAGTATTTACTAGACTCTATTACATTCAGAGTCATAAAGGCAACTACACTCATAGATTTATAGCCAGTCAAGGATATTGCTCTTCCCCAAAGAGGCTAGATATTAAAGGAGTGGAGCGAATAAGCTCAAATCATGAAGTGGTTTCAATATTGGAACAGTTTTCCCCCTTCATATTTCAACTTGTAGCCAATATGTTATGAAGAATTACTGGCTAGCTAACTTAGGGGGTTTGGAAGCCAATAATAATCTTTATCATTTTTTTCTCACAAATCTTACTTTCTTCCATAATTAGCCCTTGTAATAACAATAATAATACCTTTTAATGCATTCTGGCTGTAGGTTAATGATTACCACACTTGTGTGGATAGATGTTTTTATGATCTCAACCCTGGAGATAGAAAAAGAAACAGACACTCAGAGTGGTTGAGAACCTTACTCAACATCACACAGCATTCTGATTCTGAAGTATATCTGTACTGGCTTCCTGTGTCTGCTGTAACAAATGACCACAAACTGAGTGTCTTGAAAATCACATACTTTTATTTTTTTCATTTTTTAAAATTCTCTAGCTTGGAGGTCAGAAGTCTGAAGGGAGTCTCCTTGGGCCAAGATCAGGGTATGAGCGGAGTTGCATCCTCTGGCATCAGAACCCTCTTCCAGTCTCTGCAGGGTTCCTCTATTCCTTGGCCCCTTCCATCTTCTAGGACAACAAATTCCATCCTTCCAGACTCATTTGTGGTCCTCTCATCTCCTGTTTTACCTCTCTTCCATGTTTTAAGGATCCTTATGATTATATTGGGTACACCTGGGCAATCTAGGGTAATCTCTCTATTTTAAATAAAGACCTGGGTGAGTATAGTGCAGCTGTATGTACATTTTAATGTTAATATTTGTATTATAACTTCATGGACCAAAATATAATCACTGAAATCAATGATGACTAAAATGATCATAGTAACATAAAATGAATCCGAAAACTTTCTAGCCTCACCACTTTACTGTAAGGCTTTAGATGAAAACTCTTGGTGCAGTCGCTTTAGAGTATGGATCGAATGGTATTCCTCAAAACAAACACTAACATATCTAAACACTTATCTGGTATGTGTTAAAAAAATGCATGTAATGTTACACTCATTTTCAGAAAATAACAAAGTTAGAGAAAACAAACAAAATAGCTATACTGCACACAGATGTTGTAAACAATGTCTTACAATTAAACTTGCAAAATTGTTCATTTTTCTAAATACATTGAAACAATTTGTAGGTTTTATTTTTGTTAAATGACTGATATTTGCTGCTCCATATTCTTTTTCTCTCTCTGGTATTCAGTGTCTGCTTTGCTCATTCCCCCCGCCCCATGTTATTTCCTAAATTAATTACAACTAGTTATTTTATCAAAAATGCATCTTGTCAGCCTTTTAAAAGTCATTTTTAAAAATAAATCACAATCTTAAATTTTGAAGTTTTGAAATAAAGTACCATCTCTCTCCCTCATCCTTCATTGACTCCTATCTCATTCTCAGAGGCAAACTCTTAAATATTTCCCTGGAATGTTACTCTATGATTCTTTTTTTTTTTTTTTTTTAATTTCTTGGTTTTTGTACTGGGGACTGAGCCCAGGGGGTGTTTAACACTGAGTTATTTCCCCAGACCTTTTTATTCTTTATTTTAAACAGGTCTTCACAAAATTGCTGAGGCTGGTCTTGAACTTGTGATCCTCCTGCTTCAGGCCCCTGAGTCACTGGGATTGCAGGCCTGTGCCACCACACCAGGCTATAATTTTTGATTACTTACTTGTCTACTTCGAAGTAGGATGGTTGACTCCGGTGGGAAAGTTGATCATATGTCCCACTTTCGTACTCTATCTTTCCCTGCCTTTTCTTTCAAAAATTGACAATGTATTTTTATTTTTGTTGTTCTATTGATTATTTTTTTTTTGCAACTTCATAGAGTTAAAAGTCATGTCTTTTAATCAACAAGGTTGGTGTCTGTACTTGTCAGTGACCTAAATAATACTTCTTTCTTTCTTTCTTTTTTTTTTTTTTTTTCTTTTTTTCTATAGCATGTTTTGGTCAGCTAAAAGCTTGCTCATATTTATAGTTTTCCCATAATCGCCATCACCACCAGCTTCTCTTTTTCTTCTTTTGTAGTATACTGATTTTGAAACTGGAAATTTATGAACAATGTGGCACTCAATGCTGAGTCACAAATGTGTTGCATTCTTTTTTCCCCCCTTTCTTTCCGCCTCCTCCTCTCCCTCCTTCTTCTCTTTCTTTTTTTTTAATTGCAGGTGCTGGGGATGGAGTACAGGGGTACTCTACACCGAAGCTACATCCCAGTCTTTTTTATTTTGTATTTTGATACAGGCTCTTGCTAAATTGAGGAGGCTGGCCTCGAACTTGTGCAGTCCTCCTGCCTCAGCCTCTGTCCTGAGATTTTTAGGCAGGAGCCACCATGCCCCACTGCTAAACTCTTTTTTATAGATTCAGTCTGAGGAAAAGGGTCACTATGTTTAAACGAATTCTCTTTTCTTTTTTTTTTTTTTTAATTCAACTGCTTAAAATCATCCAAATTTACATTTCCTTTAAATTTATATTTGCTTTATAATCACTTCAAATACATTTTCTTTGGTTTTGATGTGTTCATTTAGAATTGTTTCTATCTTGAAATTTTGATGGTTTTTTTTTTTTTTTTTTTTTTTTTTTTTTGGTTCCTGAACTAAATTCGCCCTTTCCCTTCTCCTATTATTTACCCCTCTGAGAGTCACCTTGTGTCAGATTCCTGTGTCCCATACACTTCCTTGTGGGGCTTGATGTATTTTTCCAACTACATTCAGGAATTGGTTGTTTGCCTCTCCAGTCATGCTATGGGTCTGTGATTCTATAGTTCGCTTGGTTTTATTTTTTGGATGAGATCCTCCGGTTTTTTTCAAGTGTACTTAAAATTATCATAATTTTCCAGAGCCATCAGGTTGTAGGTTAGTCGTTTGACAGAGAAGTCGCTATTATCTTCTACCAAATAAGATAGCCCACTGACCTCTTCCTGGTAGAGCCTGGGGTATGAGGCTGCCATTATTCCTGAAGGAGTCGCAGGAAAACATCAGGGAGGAAGTGTTAGAAAAATAACTCCTAGGTGCAAGCGCCACCACCGGAGTGTGAAGGGGGGTTCATTAATGGTATGCAAACAGGAAGACTAGGACATGTAGAGAGAAGAAATGGAAAGAAGTATTGTGCAGAGGAAACAAACCATATCTTCTAACCCCTGAGTGGATTAGGGTAAAACAGAGGCACAACAGAGTCTTCTTGAATTCCCAAGACATTTGAGAATAGGTGGATAGTCTCTGTGTTTGTCCTAATTGGAACCAACCTAACCTAACTTTTGGTTGACTTATAGTGGGGCTACAGGAGGGTAATTGGGGAAAACATAAAAGTCTACATTTAACCTCATACAGGTGTGCATGTGTGTGTGTGTCTATGCAGAAAATTTTAAAGTTGAAGATAATGTCAATAGGGGGATATAATCTTTGTATCTATAAATGCTCAATATATCAAGGCTGTCAGTTTGGCAAATTAATCAGTACAATGGTAGTATTTCCAGTGAAAATCAAAGCAGTATTTTAGTTAATATTAGTAAGTTCATAATAAATATCTGTATGCTAATCAAATAAATAATACAGCCAAGATAATCTTGAAGATAATATATTGGTTTTTTGCCAATTTTAAGTACAGTTTTATTTAAGATATTGAATTTCCATTTACAATACAGTGTTTCTAAAGTTCAATGTTATTTCCTTTCCCTGTATACATGTTCCATATTCAAGTATGAGAATGCCCCAGTGATTTACTATAGCAACAACTTTAAAGCTGCCACAGAATTTGCTGCAAATTTGGCCCCTTCCATATTTTACTGTGTGGAACAATGTTATATCTGCACTTGGGCTGGCTTAATCAATCTCTTCAATGGTGGACCAAAGGAAGCACCACCAGAGGGAGGAGCTACCCCACCAGGAATCCCCCAAGCATTCCTCCTGACTTGCCTCCTGCACTTGGTATCTTTTTAAATGGAGGTATGGTATATTGTACATATTTTTTAAATTAATATATATATTTTTAGTTGTCTATGAACCTTTATCTTTTTCATTTGTTTATTGTGTTGCTGAGACTCGAACCAGTGCTTCACACAACCACTGACTGAGTCAAACCCCAGCCCTATTGTATAGTTTTTATAAAGTAAAATAAATATAAATTAAAATATATAATAACCCAAACGAAATGCACTAGAAGGCACTGTGACACACAGCTGTAATCCCAGTTACTGGGGAGGCTAAGGGAAGGGATCACAAGTTGGATGGCCAACTTTTTAGCAACTAAGCAAAACCCTGTCTCAAATAAAGAGCTGGGAATGCAGCTCAATGGTAATGGATCCCTAGATTCAATCCTCAGAACTGACATAAAAGAAATGTACTAGAAACCTAAAGAGTTAGCATTGAAAACACTTCTTATATCAAAAAGTAGAGAGGAAAGAAAGAAAGGAAGGAGGGAGGGAAAGAAAGAAGAGTTCTTTAAAAAGAAAGAAAAGACAAAAGACAGAGCAAATGAATCCAGTAAGCTCAACTACTTGGAATGAGAACCAGGAAGTGAAAACAAATCATCAATGAAAAAAAAAAACAAGAAATACATCCAAACTAAAGCAGGACCTAAATTTCAAAGTAGACTTATTTTCTTCCTAACAACCCAATACTTCATTCACTTTTCTGTTTCTAGCTGTTTCTGGAATCCCCATTTTATTGAAAACAAGGAAGGCAGCCTGAGAGAACAGAATCAGCTCAGAACAGAACAGAATAGAACAGAACAGAATCCAGGCTCTTGTTCATTCTTAGGGGCGTGTGTGTGTGTGTGTGTGTGTGTGTGTGTGTGTATGTATCTGATGAATTAATGTGTACAAAGGAACATGTATGAAAATTAGGAACTGGACAGTATTTAACTTCTTTTACTGTCAATTTTAATATTTGTTATCTGGTCAGTTTAAAGGAATTTGAAATGAGGTTCATTATGTTCTGATATCCAAATACATTTGTAAGACTGAATACCAAATTGTCTAACTTCTCCATGTTAGACTTAACGTTTCTTAATTCATACCAAAACTTCCTGTTTTCAAGAATTATTCTGTTAATATATTGTCTTATTTTCTTATGTTTGTCAAGTGATGAGAGTCTGTTTAATCTCCAACTTCTTTTCTGAAACAGTCTTTCTTCAAATTACTTATGTTCTGCTAGTAATCAAATCCATTTTTATGAATTTTCTTATTTATCCAATATATTTTACTAGACTGCTCTGCAGAAATTTGCCTTCCATGACATTCTTTCTTTAAAAAATATCCGTTTTCTTGATTCTGCTTGACTTTGTCAACCATTTTAACTTTGTCTTCCTGACCCGCAGGGATGGAAGGAGGAGTATACTCTTTTTCCTTCGGTATTCCTAATCTGAATATTTGTTTGTGTGTATGTATTTGAGGTTGTGTTTGTTCTCCTTAAGTTCCATTATTTTATGCATATGTGCATTTATACTCCTTATTTTCACATGTATATATTTTATCTTTATTCATGTACATAATTATACATGTATATAAATATATACTCTAAGTATATTTTTTCTTCTACTCTGTGTTGTGAAGCATTTCATTTGGTACATATAGCTACATATTTATATGAATAAAGTTTTGTGTTTTATATATATATGTACATCAACATATTCATATACATATTTAACCATATTCCATATCATATCTCATTGTTTATATTCCATGCTTATATTTATAAATATTTATCAAGCACAGCTATCATGGATGAGGTGATGATTCATGGCTCCATCTAGTTTTGAAGACCCAGGAGATATCTTCAAACCTCCCAGATATTGTCTACAGGATTTTCTAATGCCTTTTGCTTCAGGCATGTACACCTCACCTTCTATACACAACAGTTTAATGAATCAGCCTTTCCTTACATTCCTTATAATATTTTTAGCCTTACATAATAATCTCCTGGACATTCTTATTATTTCTCTTGGCTTAAGATGACTCCTGTTTCCATGAGCAATTCACAAATCTTCCTGATAATATTTCTCTGTCAAGCATTCACTTATTAATTCAAGAGATAGATGAGTGCTTATTATGTACTAAGCATTTTATCAAACCTGTTCTCTGTTATTGTTTTTCACCTGCACTCCATTCCATTGGGATCACCACACCTGTTATCATCTAATATTCAATGAATCTGTAATCCAGTATGTAATAGGTCTCTTCTGAAATCTTATAAGAAGAAATAGCACACTGAGATCAGAAATTTTTATCTATCCACATGTTCCTTCTTTCTTTCAACATCAAAAAAAAAAAAAATCTGTATATTTGAAACATCATTCCCAGATCACTTTTATCAGATCTCACCTAGTGGATTGTTAAAACTGAAATTCCTGAGTTCTAATTCAGTTTTTGGTACTGGGGGTTGAACCCAGGGGACCCTTTACCATGAGTTAAATCCCTGATCTTTTTATTTATTTATTTTTTTGAGACAGGGTTTTGCCAAGATGAGGAGGCTGGTCTCTAACTTATGATCCTTCTGCCTCAGCCTCTCAAGTAACTGGAATTATAGGTCTCAACCACTGTGCCTGGCTTGAACTTGTGGAATCTGAATTAGTTGCAAATGTTTGAGATGATTTATATTCACATTGAATTTTAAGAACTACTGCTATCATTTAGTTCCTTTTCTTGTTATTATAAATTTTATATTTATGTAAATATATTAATAATATACAATATAAATAAATAAAAATATATGTAAATAGATGTGTATACACATATGTATGTACACAGATATAATAATTACATCTTTTTCCTATTGATAATTATGTCTTTGGTTTAGTTGCCTGAGTGAAAAATGATAGTTAAAAGGAAATAGCGAAAACCAGGCTGATGGTGCATGTCTGTAATCCCAATGACTTGGGAGCAAAGGCAGGAGAATTGCAAGTTCAAAGTCAGCGTCAGTAACTTAGTGGGACCCTAAGCACTTAGTGAGACCCTATCTCAAAATTAAGAAAAATAAGATAAAATAGAAAGGGCTGGAAGTGGAGCTCATGGGGAAAGTACCCTTGGGTTCAATCCCCAGTACAAAGAGAAAATAAAAAGCAAATAAATAATAGCATTTTAGTACTTCACCCATTCCTTTGTCTTGCACTCTTCCCTACATTTAATTCCATAATAAACCATCATCTTCCTGTTTGTGACCATTTTTTCCCCCTGAGTCTCTCTCATTAGTTTCTTTCCTATCAGTCAGTTAAATGCTGTTTTTCTCCAGGGAGGTCTCCTTCTTTGTTCTTTGTTTTGTCTTCAACATTTGAAGTTCTGCAGAGGAATTTTTCTAGAAACTACTAATAGCATCTCCCAGTTTATATACGCTTTATGAATTAAGATCAACATATGTATTTAGTGCAGCCCAGTGATAAAACTACTTGAATAGTCACTATTTTTCCCTTTTCCTGTGTAATTAATTCATTGACAATCCTCTTCTATTATAGTTATTACCTCCCTGTGATCTAGATAGCAAGTTGAATAGATTTTGATTTTTTGTAAAACCAGGGTCTTAAGAAACGAAACTTTTTCTTTATTCTAAGAAAAGATCTATTAGGCAGCTATTAAAATGATGCTACATCACACACACACACACACACAAAAAGACATAAGACTCTCAAAGTATTACTGTGTTTTACTTTTAATCTTGCAGGGCTTTAATCTGGTTGATCCAATCCACACCCTTCTGAATCAAAGTTATACTACAGACTTCTGATTGGTTTTCAGGTCTGATGTGCAGGCCTAATCAGCAGCTAAAACACTTGCAAATTCTTTTTGTGGTAGATCACAGGGGCACACCAAACCATGCGGCAATTACATTATGTTCATTAACTTCCATTAGTCAAAGAAGTCTTTCCAAGTCCAACAGCAACGGGATGGGGAAGTAGACTCCACCCATAGTAGGAAGCACTGTAAAATTACATAGCACAGGGTGTGGGTATATAATCTGAGTATATGGAACTGAATACTGGGGACAATAATATAATCTATCAGAAGGAAAATATATGAATACAGGTGTGAGTCTTCTTGGTATACATTTTTTGTTTGTTTTGCTATAATTAGAAACATCCTCAAAAATTTTTAAAAGAATTTCACTTATTAAAAGGTTACTCATTCACTTGCTCACATTCAATGTTGGTTGACTTACAGTGGTAGTGGTGGAATAGAGGGGGAAAGGCCCCATTCTCTCTCCTACTATCAGACCTCCTTTAAATCATACATTAAATATTGCTCAAGCACCAGATTTTCAAGATGCACCAGACATTTTATTAATCCTTTGTTTACCCCAAACCTGCAGCCCCTAAACTTCCCATCATCAAATCTCCCTGAGTTATCTTCAAGCTTTTCTTCTTTCTCCCTCCTGTACCCAGCTAGCAGATTCTGTTCATTCCAATGCAACACACCTTTCAAATCCCCTCACTCGATTTTTACTCCACTGAAGAGTTTTTACTTTTAACCAGTATTTCTACTTCACAAACCTCTGGAGCCCATAGTAGCTATTTTTTCTTTTAAAAGAATTTTTATTGGTACATTACATACATGGTACTGGTATTCATTTTGACACATTCATTCTGACAGAGAATATTCAGAAGAAATAAAGAACTCAGAACATTTAATGCATGTGCGCATGTGCACGCACACACACACACGCACATACACACACATACACAAAACAGATAACCCAATCAATAAATGGGCAAATGAACTAACAGACATTTGTCAAAAGAAGAATTACAAATAGCTAGCACATGTATGAAAATATTCAACCTCAGGGCTGGGGATGTAGCTCCGTGGTAGTACACTTGCCCGGCATACACAAGGCCCTGAGTTCAATCTCCAGTACCAGAAAAACAAAAAGCAAGCAAGAAAAAAATGTTCAGTATCTTTAGCAATCAGGAAAATACACGTGAAAGCCAGTAACATCTTCAAAAAAAATCTGAGAGTGTCCTATGTTTGGTGGTCTCAGCTGCCCACTGACTGCAGGATAAAATTCAAATGTATTTGGATGACATCTAAAACCCTTCACAGTTGTGGCCCCATTGTTCCCCCCCCACCACCAGAACCTCCAATTTACCCCCCACATCCACCCCTCAAACTACATAGTATGCTGACTTCAAGATTTTTTCTCTTTAGACTTGTTCACTAAATCCAAATGATTCAATGAACCAAGAAAGTATAACTATAGTAAATGACAAATTACAGAATAGGTAATATTTTACTAATTCAGGGCAACTTGTTAGATTAAACATCATTTTCTTAAACATGGCACTGTGTCCCTGCAGTAGTTATGCTATACTACTGAATCCATCTTATTTTCTACTGTTTTGACCTTTGGAATTTGTTACAAGAAATTCAATCACATGAGTTTTTAAATATTAATCAAATGCTGCACTTTCACACTGGAAAGAGATAGAAGGGGTTAAATCATTCTGAACCTAATACCCCCCCCCCTTTCATTTAAAGACAAGTAACTTCTTTGTCTGATCTCCTTATGGTCCTTGTCACAAGCATATGGCTTTTAATCACTCATACATTCAGTGACTTACAGCACTGCTGGAACCTTAATAATGTTCTAGTTTGTTTGGATGATCTTCCTGATAAAATCCTGACAATCTCTCAGTATAATGGGAAGACAATCAAAATAAAAAATGTCTTAAGAGTTCAGGTAGTGGAGCATACTATTATTTTTCACACTGTGTGAGGATATTAAAATACTGACTTTCATGCTTTTGATTGAGTTTGTGATGAAATCCAAGAAAAATTGAAAATCTGAATTATTCTACTGCCAGTAGGGACTGTATATCATGAACCGAAAGCAGGCGTATGTAACCAAATGCTGTATCATAATCTCAAGGCTGTCAGGTTGTCCTTCTTTTCTATTAGTTTCTGTAGGATGTGTAAGCAATTAATTTATTACATAGCTCTTTTATATTTGCAATTACCACATAGAATTCCATAAAAGCATAAAACGTCATCTTCATTGCTCATTGTTTGAATAGTTAATAATAATGCCTTATATTGCTAGAGTGTTTCAGATTTTTCAAGGTGCTTTCCATTAAATCATCTCATTTGGCTCAATAGCCCTCTAAAAAAAAAAGCAGTGGAATTCTTATAATTCTCCAACATGTGCCATCTGCCTTCTGCCTCCTTCCCTCTTACCATTTCCCTATTTCTCTTTCTTTCTTTTAAAGAAGGCAGTTTGGTGTGGTGTGAAGAGCACAGGTTATGAATCCAGGTACTTAATTTCATCCTTGCTTCATTGAATCACTTTGACATTGGGAAGATCAATTTTGCTTCTCCAAACCTTGTTTTCCTAATTGGCAAAATGAGAATAATGCTGAAGCATATTCTCCAAAGGGGATTGTCAGGTAAAAGATGGGCATGATGGAAAGAGCAGATATAAGGTTCATGGTGCCTTTCAAGGGCAACTCAAGATAATGGAGTGAGAGTCAACCTTAGTCTTATTACTTCTTAAGGACAGCATTTGAGCAAGTTGCCTGATCTTTCTGAGCTTCCTTTTCCTATATGTAAAAAGGACATAATGAAACCTATCTTGTGGAGCTGTTGAAAAATAAGATAACTGTATGCATATCTTAGCTCTGGTCTGACACATGATGGTATACTTTAAAAGTATTTTCTTTTCCTTCCTCCCTTTTTTCCTCCCTCCTGCCATGCCTCCTTTCTTTCCACTTTCTTCTTCCCATCCCAAATTTGTGTTTGCAGAGAAGGTGGGGACCTAATTGCACACTCTTGGAATTCAACAATTTAAAGAGTGCTTAGCATTGAGATTTTTTTCTTCAAGCAAGTTATAGATTTCAGTGAGGCAGGAGATGGGAATTTATGTACCCCCCTGCCCTCTTTGAGAGAAGACCCCTTTCTTAGTACATTTTGGAACCTCCATTGAATCTTGAAAACTTTATGCAGATTTTCAAAACTGATGATACAGCCCAATCCTCTCATTTCACAGATGAAGAGACTGAGCTTGAGAGCAGTTGAGTGACTTGCGTGCCTGAGTTTGCAAAACTGATAAGTGGAGAGCTAACACTGGAACTCATTTGTTTTTTGTCTTTATTCTATTGATTCCTTTCCTAAGTGAAGGCTGAGATTGCAAATATGAATAATTATGAATCCTTTCTTAAAGAATATTATGGTCTGTTTGTATAGACAGAATTTACATATAAAAGATGAAGAAAAGTGAAGTGGCATGATATAGCTTTGCAATGAGTGGAACAGTTAATACCTCCAAAGGAGCATCAGTGATCATTGTTTTGGGGGATGGGACATTGCAAGCTCCATGAGGACTAGAAAATGTTTTGTTTTGTTTTTGATATTAAACAAATGAATGAATGAATTAAGGGTTAAATGAAATATATAATTGGGCTAGTCTAGGCCAAAGGGTAAGGATTTAGAAAATCCAGATGAGTGTTTAAAATGTTTAAACTGTGCATTGCTTTTTATTACTGGGCGATGAAACTAATTAAGTGGGTCATGATTTACATATAAAAAGTTATAGTGACATTTTTGTCTTGAAAATAGTTGAGACTTATGATGTAGATAAAACATCAGTAAATATGCTTATGTGTATGCTTGGTCATAATTTATATAATTAAATTGTAAGTCATGGTTTAAAATGTTTGGAAAAAATACTGTTTTAGACAAAGTGGATACAGAAGTTTGAGGCAGCAAGTGAATATAGAAAAGTAGCAAGCTTACCAATTTTGTTACATCAGAGGTGAAGAGGAACAAAATCAAGGTAACGTCTATCCAGGAGAAGCAGAATCATTTGGTTCTTTATGGAAGAATTCTGGGGAATCTTTTTTTGCCCCCACCCCTCCACACGAAGGAGATTAAGGAAACTACATGTGAAGATGATTTTAAAAATTATCTGTCAGGAGTTGATACATTGGATTTAGATTGGGGAGATCAGATAGAGAAACAAGCAAAGAGGCAGCTTAGGATAATGCAGTTGTGGTCTTGACTAGTGACAAGTGGCAGAGGAAACCACTTTCTTAGTCCTGGTTCAGAGTAAGGCTAAAAAATGAGTGGGTGGTGATGGCATGGAAGCTGAATTGTCAACAATTTCTTGGAGCTTCTATCTCAGGGAGAAAAAAGATAAAAGACTAGAAGTTAGGAAGAATTTTTGTTAAGATAGGGAGGAGGTGAGCCTCTGTGGTCTATCAGGAATTGTCAGTCCATATAGGACTCTGGACACAGACCAGAAAAGGATCTAGGGAAGGCATCAAAAATCCTAGTTAAAGGAACTACTTTGAAAGAGATTCCAATTCCCTTAAAACCCAGTGATTAAGACCAAGGAGAAATATAGTATATTGTCAAACTTTAAAAAAAAAAAAAATCTACACTCTTACAAACCATGGTATTTTAATATAGTTTAATTTGCATTTCTTTCATGAGTAAAGTTGAATGGCTTTTTATATTCTTAACATGCAGCTTTGTATTATGGGGGTGTTTCTCTATGCCTCTGACCCATTTTCTATAGATTTTTCCATTGTTTTGTTTCTAGAATCTTCAAAATCTATTTGTATAGGAAGGATATTAGCCCTTTATTTTCACTTTTTAAAAAAATTTTGGTTATGATTTTTATTTGTCATGTAGATCACAGTCTCTTTTAATTGTATTCAAATTAGAAAATGTTTTATAACACTCAAGTTATAGAGGAAATTATCTGCTTTTTTCCTACATGTAAATTGTTTGTTGCTTTGCATTTAGATCTCATAATTATTTGGAGTTTGCTATTTTATAGGATGTGATAAATTAGTCTAATTTTATCTCAAAAATATATTATTTTTAAATAAATAATAGACATTTATTTCTTAAAAAAAAAAAAAAAGGCCAAGGGGGGATACTAGGTAAGTAACAGAAACTTAAGAGTTAATAAACATATTTTTCTTTAAGTTGGAGATTGACCAGAACAGCATTTTGGATGAGTAATGTGGTCAGAGCCTACTTTTTTTGTGTTTCTTGACATGTTTAAGCATGTAAAAGCATTTACTTTGTTATTCAAGGAGCATATTCTTTATTTACACATCTGCGGTATACTCTACTGTCACTTGAGAAATTGCATAATTTTGAGAATTCTCCATATTACAAATCAGAAAGTTGGAAAGAAGAGTGAATATTATATGAAAATATTCTCAAACTACTTAATCTGAATTATATAATGATGAATCAAGTTCAGAAAACTAGAAATCTAATTACGAAGAATTGGAATATGTCCACAGAAGCTGAGCCTTTCTTTTTGGTTTCAGCATTGCCTGATATTTAGGATTCAAGAATGATAAATGATTATACTTTTTTAAAAGTCATAACTTGGGCTGGGGAGATAGCTCAGTCGGTAGAGTGCTCGCCTCACAAGCACAAGGCCCTGGGTTCGATCCCCAGCACCACAAAAAAAAAAAAAAAAAAAAAAAAGCCATGGCTTGCTGGGCACAGTGGAGCACACCTGTAATTCCAGTAGCTCAGGAGGCTGAGGCAGGAGAATTGAGAGTTCAAAGCCAGCCTCAGCAAAAGGGAGGCCACTCAGCAACTCAGTGAGACCCTGTCTCTCAATAAAATACAAAATAGGACTGGGGATGTGACTCAGTACTGAGTGCCCCTGAGTTCAATCACCTGTACCCCTTGCCGGCAAAAAAAAAAACAAAACAAACAAACAAAAAAAACATAGCTTAAGTTCTTTATTTTTAAATGGAAACCAAATTATACTCACTCCTTTGTTGCTGATTAAAGAAAGTTTATAGTGGCAACGGTTATAGATATTGTCCTGTGAACATGCGGATGAGAGCCTATATAATAATGACAAGAAAAGAAAACAAACCTAAGTTGTTTGTGTGTATGTGTGCGACAAAACTCTGTCTCTAGGCATGGTAGGTACAAAGGTTCATCATTTAAGTCTCAGAACTAAATAAACATGCAAGGTTATGATTATTTATTGAGCTTTCTTATTTTATGACCCACTAATGGCTCATGGATCAGTTATATTGATGAGTGCTGAAAATCTACAGTTCAATGAGGTTTTTTATTTATTCATTTATTGTTTTTATTTTAAAGTGCCAAGAAGAAAATGCCCAGTTCCCAGTCTTATTTTTCACTTACAACAAACCATAGAAATACAATTTTTATTATCGAGAAGGAAATAAAATATGTGTTGAGTATATCTACCTGGCAATTTCTATATCACTTTTTAATTTACTTTCCATTCTGAATGTAAATTATTGAACTTCTAAGTTTGAGTTTATGTTTAACTATCAGCTATTCAATAGTAGATTTATGTTTCTCTTTACAATTTTTGGGCTGAACATACTGAAAAATTATATGGTTGTGTCACTTAGGATCTGTGAGGAGATAATATAATTCAAAATTTGTCTTCATTTTGTTTTTGCATATGCTGGATGTTACTCATGTGATATTTTATTGAGAATTCAGTTGGCAGGGATTCCTTTCCGTGCAACTTTCTGTGGAAATTACATGCAGATTGCTCCCCAAAGAAAGAGGGACTGGGTGGAGCTACACATCTTAGTTTAATCTTTCCAAATTTGCCAAACTCTTAGTCCCTTCACCTCCTTCAGGGCTATGTGAATAAGTGAGTGGAGAGATGTGAAGGAAGAGCCACAGTTTCATGAATGGAAATGTCAGAGTGGAAAGTAACTGTCTCCTCACCAATATTTCTATATCTATGAATGGATTCCGTTTGAAAAGTAAATATAAAATCTTTGTTCAGCAGAGTGTGGTGGCAGGTGTCCATATGTCAGCTACTTGGGAGGCTGAGGTGGAAGGATCACATGAGTTCATGAGTTTGAGACCAGCTTGGGTGACATAGTAAGACCCTGTCTCAAAGCAAACAAGAAAAAAAGTTAAAAAAAAAAAAAAGCATAAATGGAAGTTTTTGTTTGATGTGGTGTTGCTAATTTGGTTCACTGGTCTATGTGTAAAGTAAAACTGAAGACTATTATGCTTCCAGAACTTGTGTGTGTGTGTGTGTGTGTGTGTGTGTGTGTGCGCATGTGTGTGTTTCTGGGAACTGAACTCAGGGCTTGGTACATGCTAGGCCAGTGCTCTGAGGTTTTATTTTATTTTGAGAAAAGTTTCTGCTAAGTTGATGAGGCTGGCCTTGAACTTGTGATCCTCCTGCCTCAGCCTCTCAAGTAGCAGGGATTAAAGGTGTGAACCACCACACTCAACAGTAATTTTATATATTTCTAAAGAGTATTCTGAAATTAAAAGGAAAATAATTTGACTTGATGTATATATGTGTAGACTGAGGTCACAGCCTTCCATATATTTCAGAAAGAATATTCTTAGGTTAATTTTGAGCTATGGTCTTTTAGTATTAAAATATTTATTAAAATTTTACTGTAGAGAATGAAAAATATTAGTCTTTATCAGTACTATTGTTTATTGGACTCTATTTAAAATCAAATCCTTTAAGTCTGTTTTATGCATAGAAAGTGAAGAATAGTTCATTTGTAGTTGACCAAATTTGGAAACAAATGCATAGTGAACAGAAGGGCAATGAATACACAAACAAGACAGAAATATCTGCTTTCTGAACATGTGTTTTAAATAGGATCCATATCAAGTTAAATGAAATTTAAAAATCTGAGATTATTATTCTTATAGTCCTTGTATTTCTTTGTTTTTGTACCATTCTAAAACATATTAAAATAAGTTCTCATGATTCCTGAGCTTATATAATCAAGTTATTCTGGGGACTAAAAGAAAAAAGAAAACTTTTTAAAGGAAGTCACAGATATGAGAACTCTATAACGCTTTCACAAGTACATGAAAGTCCTAAAATTTCTCATATGGACTCTAAAATCCAGGTCTTTGTACAGAAGATTTTCTATCAGACACTTTTCTTTCAGCGAGAATAGTGAAAATTATAGCAAAGCAAGAGATAGGTGTTGAGTTTGGGAACTCAGGAGCCATAAATCCACCCTAAAAACTGAAGAGACTGATTTGTTAGACTCTGAGAGTGTAAGAGTGTGATGTGGTATCATGGGAATACATTGTGGAATTAAACGAATTCAGGTTAGCATCTTGGAATTGTCAGTAGTATGTGTCCTTGCTTGTTACTATAACTTTTATGTCTTAGTGTACTCAATTATAAAACTGAAAGTAGTAATGCATACCTCAAAAACCTGGATTAAATGAGAAAAGGAAGACAGAGGGCCTGGCAAAGTGGCTGACCCAGAATTTGCCCTCTGTAGCTGTTAAGCACAATGTTCTCCTTTCAAAGGGGTCTCTCTTAAGTGTCCTTGACCATGATACAACCCTTATTGCTAGATTGGCATCTTTGATTATATCTTTTAATTTTGTTCACATATGGAAGAAAATGATTGTTTTACCTAAAGGAGTAGAAATGTTTGGCCCTGAACCATCAAAGAATTCATACACTTAAAAAAATGGTCAAAATTTTTATTTCTTGTGTATTTTGCTGATAATATTAATGGAATCAAGAGCTCTATGTTTAAGAGAGCGTTCCTTTCCTCCCACCTGCCCAAGTAGTCTCTGTGGGGCCAGAATTTGAACTGGGGAATGTAAGGGATCTCACAAAAACCACGCGGGACACGGGAAATCACATAAGGGAGTTTATTAAGCAAAGAGTGTCTCCCTGCAGGGTAAGAGAGAAAATGAGAGGAAAAGAAAGGGAACAAGAAAGGGCGCGCGCTAGAGAGAGTGGAAAAGCTAGGAGAATAGAGAAAGTCAATAGGAGCGAGAGAAGCACGAGAGAAAAGATGGTGGGGTAGCTACAGTGAACAGTTGAATTCCACCGGGCTCACAGGGGACCAATAACAGAGAAGGATACTTGCAAGCCAGCTGATGAACCAATAACTAGCTAGGATGTTCACAGACTGACAGTAGTTGGGAGGCGGGAAAATGACTGCAACGGAAAGGGTAGGGAGAGCAGCTTTGTATTACAGGGAAGACTGTCTTTAGAGCCATATACTTATTAATGACACCTCAGAGATAAAACCTGTCTAGAAATTATCAGGAATATATTGTCAATAAGATTCTGCCACTCGATCTGAATGATTTGATGTTTTGTGTCTTGTATAAAGAAATAACTGTGCTTATTTGTTGTACAGTTTATTTATTAAGAAGAAATGAAATAATTGTTTGAATTGTGTACTGTGGAAATATAGGGGGATTATATAATATGCCAAGTTGGGAAAAAGAGAAAAGAAAATATCCCTTAAAATTTCTGTATCTTTGGTCAATAATATATTCTAGAAGATTATCCATCAATATTTTAAAATTTATCTTCATCAATTTGGGGAAAATAATCTTTCCTGAAAATTTTAGTTGATGAATATATACCAAATTACCTGAAAAAGCAAAAGCATATTACAAAGGTTCATGATTAATGTAATAATAAAAAATTACTAAAGTCAGACCCTTTTGTTTATTTGTTTATGTATTTATGGGTACTGGGGATTGAACACGGTTGCACTCTACCACCTAGCCACATCCCCAGTCCTTTTATTTATTTGCTTTTTATTTTGAGACAGGGTCTCACTAAATTGCTCAGATTGACAATGAACTTGGGATCCTCCTGTCTCCAGCCGTCCAGGAGCAGCTAGTATTACAGATGTGAGCCACTGGGCCAGGTCTTTTTTAAATTTTATTTAGATACAGTTTTGTTGTGGGAAAAAAATCAGTACAGTGTAAGAACAATGTAATCCTTATTGAATGTATATCTAATTACTACATAGGTAATATTTGCTCACTTACATGATAGAGAAGGTAAATTTTGACTTGCTAATCTAAATAACAAAAAAAGGTCAATAATTTATAACAAGCTTTAGTAAGGTTGACTGGAAAGTATACAATATATGCAGTAAATTAAGTCCAAATTTGGGGAAATTCATTTTCCTCCTTTGAGCAGGAAACATATTTTGACTCTACACCTGTGCAGTCACAATGGAACCCCATCTATTGAATGCTGAAACTGTTAAAGAAAGCAAAGCTCTCAGCTCAGGCTAAGTCCTACAGCATGGCTGTACTACTATAAGTGACTACAGGTATTCTAGTTAAGTTTTAGACTTGCATTTTAAAAAGTTAGTGAATCCAAGAGTGAAGATAAAGACAATAATTAAAATAGCATTTAAATGAAGATAAAAACAATCCAACATTCTTAATTTCTTCATATCAAAAATATGATGTTGACATTATTTTCTTTTTTTCCCCGAACCTTGCCAGAAAAGTACAATTGGGATAATTTATAATGTTATGCATGTTAGTACAAAGTAAGTAAAGGATCCCTTGTTTCCAATTCTAGTAATAATCTTGAATAGATCATTTCATTTCCCTGGGTCTCATTTTCTCATCAGAGGATAAAATTAGATCATTGATTTTTAAACAGTGTTTTGTTGGGTCCTACACATTGAGAGTGCTTTAATCTTCCACATAATTCTGGTTTTACATTTTATTCACCGATTACATGCTTGAAATTTGTTTGGAAGATACTTGCATAGGGTAAAGGTGTGAAGTCTCTGGGTAATTGTATCTGAACTATTTTCACCCAGAAATGTATCACCCATTTCTTAACTAATTTTTTGCTTGGATCAGACAAAGGAATATCATAACAAATTGTGTGTTTTCCTTTTTGGAACTGCCTTATACCACCTGATATGTCATACTACCCATCCATCCTCACTAGTCAAAATTGAACCTGCTTTTCCAAGTTTCAGCTCTGTGGCCATATCTGAATGAACAGAAATTGTTAGCCAGGAAAAACAAACAAGCAAGAAAAGCCCTCTCCTGGAATTTTGATAACAGCCATGTTGGTATTGTTTAAGAAACTCTTACTGGTTCTTCATTCTACCTTGATGGTTATATATTCAAGGAGTTGCTATGTCTCACTCCCACAGGGGCTGTGCAGATCACAAAGCAAGGGTAGGGGATGAATAGAATATAATGATGGGAAATGCGGCATTCCCTGGAGCATATGTTCCATCAAGAGTGGCCCTAATGGTGGTTCCTGGAGTCTTCATAGGGAAATTTAAGATCAACATTACCAAATTTTATTTCAATAAAAGTTGTACATGCAAATTTTGAAAGAAAAATTTAACTCATTTGAAAATTAAAAAGCACAAAGTACCAGAACAACTATATAAAGATGTGTAATGGCTACTTGTCTGCACCCCTGGAGTGCAGGACCAATACATGTCTTCATCTACTAACATGAACATAATCTGGGAATTACTTCTTTGTTCAGCAAAATTTAGTGAACCTTAGTGGAAATGTTGAGGTTGTACTTTAATATAAGCTTGAATAAAATCATGATATTGATTTAAAACAAGAATGCAAACTTAACTGCCAAGAGCTACCTGACAATGCCCTCAAGATGATCTAAGTATAAGTGGATCATCTTCAAAGTGAAATCTTTTGTTGTTGATTTCAGTATCCCCTACCTGATTCTATGCAGTATAATATAAAAACCTACCAGAACAAAAATGTAATTAAGTAACATCACATGGTTCTATTATAGTTATGAAAATGGCAGATTAGCTAGTCACCTGAAGAAGTAAAAAGCCTTATCTGTTCATTTGGGAGCATTTTAATGAGACTTCCTTGTGTAGATCTTGAAAGATAAGATGTATGTTAGTCTCTTTTTCTTTTAGCTGCTTTTCCTGAGCAATGGTAGCTGTCTGTCATCATTTGCTAGAACATTCACAAGTTCATACCTTAAATATTCCTCTTTTTCCACTAAGAACATGTTTGAATTTTAAACTGTACAAACAATTAGTAATGTACTTGCATCTTGATTCTGTACATAAGTGGTAGTGTTGTAACATATTTACAATATCATTTTATTATTGTTTGCTTTTTGGAGTGTTTCCTACCAAATTTTCAGGTTCAGGTAAAACTCAAATCCTTTATTCTGCTTATTTTTAGATAACAATATTTGATAGTGCCTAGACATTCAGCAGAAATGATTGAACACTTCTAAAATTAATGACATATGGACTGAACATGCATAAGCATAGTAAAATCAAGTTTCAAATGATTTGTTCATGATCAAAGAAATAGCTTTTCAGTTGTGAGGAAATAGCCAAAAGTTTATCATGCTACATTTTGCTAAAATAAATGTAAAATTAATTATATTTCTAAAACTATTGACCATTGATATGTTAAGATGTTTATTCATTTATTTCAAGTAGGTCAGATAAAATTTTTCCTGATTGTATCTTGTTAAGTCCATCAGGGATGGCTACTTTCTCTTTCTAGAAGAATTATAATTCTTTAAGTGGTTTTGATGCTCCAGAGTTTGTCTGCACTACTCAGTCAGGAATTTTTCTCTTGAACAGGCCTATTAACATAAAGTGAAGAGAGGTGTTCTCTTGTTAAAAAAGAGTAATCCACCTATTCTGCATAGGGAAGTTCCTGCTGGTCCTGGGCACCTGTGCGCAGCCTCCTGGGGAGCAGCCGATCTCCTCCTTTGTTACACTGCCCTCTGCATCTCACCCAGGGGCCTCGCAGCCTAAATCCTCTAGGCTGCTTATCATGGCTTTTTCTCCCTAAAAATTTAGTATACCTTTTGTGCAACTTTTCATTGAAGTTTATTATCATTTATCCAAAGCTTGGCTTATGTGATGATATAACTGCTCACTTTGAAAATAAGAAAAATGATCAAATTTAACTAGAAGGTAGGTAGTGTTTTTTAAACTAAATATGTATCAAATATTCTCTTAAAATTTTATTAAAATAACACCCACTACAGGATTAAACAGGTTTATTTCTTAATATCATTAGTTATGGTGGCTTAGAACTCTTCTGTGTTAATATCTCTTGGTCATTAATGACACCATTGATAAGAACAACCGTTTAGTACAATTTTCTATATACATGGGCACTTTTGCATGAGTAGCTCATTGGATTATCACGTTATTATCATCATTATGATGACTACAGATTCAAAAATGTTAAGGAATACTCAAGTTATTATTAATGAATGCCTTTTCAAAGGTAAACTTTTATTCTTTTAATGAAATAAAATTGGCAAAACTGACAATATGTTGCTTTTTGATTTATTTGGGAAAATAACTGAATATACAGATTTATACAGCTTATGATTGAAATTGTGGAAGTATCTCTGAGTCCTGAGATACTTCAATGCACAAAGCTTCTACCCATCTCGGGACCCTTCCTAGGAATTTTCCAGCAGGAATTCTCTTGGTCTCCTCCTCCCCCCTTCCCCTCCCCTCCTTTTTTTTTTTTTTTTTTTTTTTTTTGGCATACTGGGAATTGAACCCAGGGGACTCTATCATTGAGTTGCATTCCTAGTCTTGAACTTGTGATTCTCCTGCCTCAGTCCCCTGAATCACTGGGATTGTAAGTGTGTGCCCTGTTGGTTCTTTTTGTCTATCCATGTCTCCTCCAGGTTTTAGCTTACGAGGTACTTTTTCAGGAAGTATTTCCTCATCTGCAGGGTCTTTTCAGACCAGATTATGTCCCTCAGTTATGGGTTTTCATGACACTAATTTTCTTTTATACTATTTATTTGGATGATAATGAATTACCTTGTGGGTTTTTTTTTCTTTTTTCTTTCTTTTTATGTCTGCATTCCCCAGTAGACTACATTGATATAGAGCATTATCTGTTTCCTTTTCTTTGCTTGGTGCCTGTCATTCTGACTGGGACACAGAATGAAGAATGAAAATAGTAAACATTTGTTAAAGAATAAGTGAATCGATAGGTGTAAGATATTACCTGAGCACTTTTGATATAATCTCACTGAGACTCCAATAAAGTCTTATAGAATAGGAACAATCCTTATTACCCTCTATGGATTAAAGAAATTAAGTTTTAAAGAGAGAAAATTGTTTGAAGTTATTTAGTGAGTAAGTGGACAATTCACTTGCAAACGTAGGATCTTTTTAGTGTAGTTCCCAAGCTCTTAGACACCAATAGGTGATTGGTTGTACTGAATGAAGCTAATGAGACAAAATTATATCTTGTTGAGCTAGAGTAAATGGTCATGTTTGTAGGTCAAATATAATGAAATATCACAAGCTTCAGAATAGATTTAAAATAATAATAATTTGTAAACATTGAATTCTGAAGAAAGTATATAAGAATAAAAATAGTGGTAGAATTACAATGTGACTTTTTGTATGCAGTTCTATATTTCTCAAAATTTTGATACCAAATATTTATAATATTCTTTAAAATGGAAGAATATTATCCAAATATATTCACTTCAACTTGGTGGAGCTTTATCTCCAGTCCAAATATTTTATTTATTATTATCATTATTATTATTATTATTATTATTATTATTAGTTTGTCACTGGGGTTTGAACCCAGGGGTCCTCTACCACCAAGTCCTTTTTATTTTGAGGTAGTATCTCACCAAATTGCTGACGCTGGCCTTGACTTGCAATCATTCTGGTTTAGCCTTCCAAATTTGCTGAGATTATAGGAGTGAGGCACTGCACCCAGCTCCAGTCCAATTCTTTTGATACTAAATTCCAAAGTGTTTTTATGGAGTTAACAGACTTACAGAAAGAGAAAAATGAGAGTTCTGTGCATAGCAAAATTGGAAATCACCTTGTGACTCCGCATACAACTTTTTTTTTTTATTTTATTGTATACAAATGGGATACATGTTGTTTCTCTATTTGTACATGGAGTCAAGGCATACCATTTGTGTAATCATAAATTTGCATAGGGTAATGCTGTTTCATTCATTTTGTTATTTTTTCCCTTCTCCCCCACCCCTCCCACCCCTCTTTTCCCTCTATACAGTCCTTCCTTCCTCCATTCTTGCCCCCCTCCCTAACCCTAACTCTAACCCTAACACTAACCCCTCCCACCCCCCATTATGTGTCATCATCCACTTATTAGCGATATCATTCATCCTTTGTTTTTTTGAGATTGGTTTATCTCACTTAGCATGATATTCTCCAATTTCATCCATTTGCCTGCATATGCCATAATTTTATCATTCTTTATGGCTGAGTAATATTCCATAGTATATATATACCACAGTTTCTTTATCCATTCATCAATTGAAGGACATCTAGGTTGGTTCCACAATCTGGCTATTGTGAACTGAGCAGCTATGAACATTGATGTGGCTGTATCTCTGTAATATGCTGATTTTAAGTCCTTTGGGTATAGGCCAAGGAGTGGGATAGCTGGGTCAAATGGTGGTTCCATTCCAAGTTTTCTAAGGAGTCTCCACACTGCTTTCCAGAGTGGCTGCACTAATTTGCAGCCCCACCAGCAATATATGAGTGTACCTTTCTCCCCACATCCTCGCCAACACCTGTTGTTGCTTATATTCTTGATAATCGCCATTCTAATTGGGGTGAGATGGAATCTTAGGGTGGTTTTGATTTGCATTTCTCTTATTACTAGAGATGTTGAACATTTTTCCATATGTTTGTTGATTGTTTGTAGGTCTTCTTCTGTGAAGTGTCTGTTCATTTCCTTAGACCGTTTGTCGATTGGGTTATTTGTAGTCTTGGTGTTGAGTTTTTTGAGTTCTTTATAGATTCTGGAGATTAGTGCTCTATCTGAAGTATGATTGGCAAAGATTTTCTCCCACCCTGTGGGCTCTTTCTTTGCATTGCTGGTAGTTTCCTTTGCTGAGAGAAAGCTTTTTAGTTTGAATCTATCCCAGTTATTGATTCTTGCTTTTATTTCTTGTGCTATGGGAGTCCTCTTGAGGAAGGCTGGTCCTAAGCCGACATGTTGAAGCTCTGGACCTACTTTTTCTTCTATAAGATGCAAGGTCTCTGGTCTGATTCTGAGGTCCTTAATCCATTTTGAGTTTAGTTTCGTGCATGGTGAGAGATATGGGTTTAGTTTCATTCTGTTGCTTATGGATTTCCAATTCTCCCAGCATCATTTGTTGAAGAGGCTATCTTTTCTCCATTGTATATTTTTGGCCCCTTTGTCTAGTATGAGAAAATTGTATTTATTTGGGTTTGTGTCCGTGTCCTCTATTCTGTACCATTGATCCACCTTTCTATTTTGGTACCAATACCATGCCGTTTTTGTTACTATTGCTTTGTAGTGGAGTTGAAGATCTGGTATTGCGATACCCACTGCTTCACTCTTTCTACTGAGGATTGCTTTAGATATTCTGGGTTTTTTATTCTTCCAGATGAATTTCATAATTTCTTGCTCTATTTCTGTAAGGTACATCATTGGGATTTTAATTGGAATTGCATTGAATCTGTATAGCACTTTTGGTAGTATGGCCATTTTGACAATATTAATTCTTCCTATCCAAGAACATGGGAGATCTTTCCATCTTCTGAGGTTTTCTTGAATTTCTTTCTTTAGTGTTCTGTAGTTCTCACTGTAGAGGTCTTTCACCTCTTTTGTGAGATTGATTCCCAAGTATTTTATTTTTTTTGATGCTATTGTGAATGGGGTAGTTTTTCTAATTTCTCTTTCTGAAGATTCATCACTTATGTATAAAAATGCCTTAGATTTATGTGCATTGATCTTATATCCCGCTACTTTACTGAATTCACTTATGAGATCTAAAAGTTTTCTGGTGGAATTTCCTGGTTCCTCTAAGTATATAATCATATCATCAGCAAACAGGGATAGTTCAAGTTCTTCTTTTCCTATTAGTATCCCTTTAATTTCTTTGGTCTGTCTAATTGCTCTGGCTAGAGTCTCAAGGACGATATTGAACAGAAGTGGTGAAAGAGGGCATCCCTGCCTTGTTCCAGTTTTAAGGGGGAATGCTTTCAGTTTTTCACCATTTAGAATGATATTAGCCATGGGCTTAGCATAGATGGCCTTTACGATGTTAAGGAATGTTCCCACTATCCCTATTTTTTCTAGTGTTTTGAGCATGAAGGGGTGTTGTATTTTATCAAATGCTTTTACTGCATCTATCGAAATAATCATGTGATTCTTGACTTTAAGTCTATTGATATGGTGAATGACATTTATTGATTTCCTGATGTTGAACCAACCTTGCATCCCTGGGATGAAACCCACTTGATCATGGTGCACTATCTTTTTAATATATATTTGTATGCGATTTGCTAAAATTTTGTTGAGAATTTTTGCGTCGATGTTCATGAAGGATATTGGTCTGAAATTTTCTTTCCTCAATGTGTCTCTGTCTGGTTTAGGTATCAGGGTAATATTGGCTTCATAGAACGAGTTTGGGAGGGTTCCCTCCTCTTCTATTTTATGGAATACTTTGAGAAGTATTGGAATGAGCTCTTCTTTAAAGGTTTTGTAGAACTCGGCTGAAAACCCATCTGGTCCTGGACTTTTCTTTGTTGGAAGGCTTTTGATGACTTCTTCTATTTCATTACTTGAAATTGGTCTATTTAAATTGTGTATGTCCTCCTCGTTCAGTTTAGGCAATTCATATGTCTCTAGAAACCTGTTGATGTCTTCGAAATTTTCTATTTTGTTGGAGTATAGATTTTCAAAATAGCTTCTAATTATGTTTTGTATTTCAGTCTTGTCTGTTGTGATATTTCCTTGTTCATTCCGAATTTTAGTAATTTGGGTTTTCTCTTGTCTTCTGTTTGTTAGTGTGGCTAAAGGTTTATCAATTTTGTTTATTTTTTCGAAGAACCAACTATTTATTTTGTCAATTCTTTGTATTGTTTCTTTTGTTTCAATTTCGTTGATTTCAGCTCTGAGTTTAACTATTTCCTGTGTTCTACTACTTTTGGTGTTGGTCTGTTCTTCTTTTTCTAGGGCTTTGAGCTGTAGTGTTAGGTTGTTTATTTGTTGAGTTTTACTTCTTTTATTAAATGGGCTCCATGAAATAAATTTTCCTCTAAGTACTGCTTTCATAGTGTCCCAGAGATTTTGATATGATGTTTCTTTGTTCTCATTTACCTCTAGGAATTTTTAAATTTCCTTCCTAATATCTTCTGTTATCCATTCATCATATAATAGCATATTGTTTAATCTCCAGGTATTAGAGTAGTTTCTGTAGTTTCTGTTTTTTACTCTTTATTTATTTATTTCTAACTTCAATCCATTATGATCTGATAGAATACAAGGTAGTGTCTCTATCTTCTTGTATTTGCTAACATTATCTTTGTGGCATAATATATGGTCCATTTTAGAGAAGAATCCATGTGCTGCTGAGAAGAAAGTGTATTCACTCTTGGTTGGATGATATATTCTATAAATGTCTGTTAAGTCTAAATTATTGATTGTTTTATTGAGATCTATGGTTTCTTTGTTCAATTTTTGTTTGGAAGATCTGTCCAGTGGTGAGAGAGGCGTGTTAAAATCACCTAGTATTATTGTGTTATGGTCTATTTGGTTTCTGAAATTGAGAAGGATTTGTTTGACATACATGGATGAGCCACTGTTTGGGGCATAGATGTTTATGATTGTTATATCTTGCTGATTTATGCTTCCCTT
The DNA here is from genome assembly GCF_902686445.1 of Sciurus carolinensis. Lineage (NCBI taxonomy): Eukaryota > Metazoa > Chordata > Mammalia > Rodentia > Sciuridae > Sciurus > Sciurus carolinensis. Next base: position 60,176,813 of record NC_062213.1, on the reverse strand, counting down.
AAGCAGTATGAAATGTCCTTCTTTATCCCTTCTGACTAACTTTGGCTTGAAGTCCACATTATCTGAAATGAGGATGGATACTCCAGTTTTTTGCTGAGTCCATGTGTATGGTATGTTTTTCCCCATCCTTTCACCTTTAGTCTATGGGTATCTTTTTCTATGAGGTGAGTCTCTTGCAGGCAACATATTGTTGGATCTTTCTTTTTAATCCAATCTACCAGTCTATGTCTTTTGATTGATGAATTCAGGCCATTAACATTCAGGGTTATTATTGAGATATGATTTGTATTCCCAGTCATTTGGTTCATTTTAAAATTTTATTTATTTATTTATTTTTTTGACACACCTTGGTTCCTCCTTTATTTGACAGTTCCTTTAGGATAATTCCTCCCTTTGCTGATTTGCTTCTTTGTGTTTTATCTCTTCCTCATGGAATATTTTGCTGAGAATGTTCTGTAATGCTGGCTTTCTTTTTGTAAATTCTTTTAGCTTTTGTTTATCATGGAAGGATTTTATTTCATCATCAAATTTGAAGGTAGGTTTTGCTGGGTATAAGATTCTTGTTTGGCATCCATTTTCTTTCTGAGCTTGAAAAATGTTGTTCCATGCCCTTCTAGCTTTTAGGGTCTGGATTGAAAAATCTGCTGATATCCGTATTGGTTTCCCCCTGAATGTAATTTGGTTTTTTTCTCTCACAGCCTTTAAAATTCTGTCTTTATTTTGTATGTTCGGTATTTTCATTATAATGTGCCTTGGTGTGGGTCTGTTGTAATTTTGTGTATTTGGAGTCCTATAAGCCTCTTGAACTTGATTTTCCATTTCATTCTTTAGATTTGGGAAATTTTCTGATATTATTTCATTGAATAGATTATTCATTCCTTTGGTTTGTTTCCCTAAGCCTTCCTCAATGCCAATAATTCTCAAATTTGGCCTTTTCATGATATCCCATAGTTCTTGGAGATTCTGTTCATGATTTGTTACCATCTTCTCTGTTTGTTCAACTTTGTTTTCAAGGTTAAATATTTTGTCTTCAATATCTGAGGTTCTGTCTTCCAGGTGTTCTATCCTATTGGTTGTGCTTTCTATGGAGTTCTTAATGTGGTTTATTGTTTCCTTCATTTCAAGGATTTCTGTTTGGTTTTTTTTCAATATCTCTAACTCTTTATTGAAATGATCTTTTGCTTCCTGTATTTGCTCTTTTAACTGTCGATTGGTGCTATCATTCAATGCCTGCATTCGCTCTTTCATATCATCATTCAATGCCTGCATTTGCTCTTTCATATCATCGTTTGCTTCCCTCATCATTTTAATTATGTACATTCTGAACTCCCTTTCTGTCATTTCTTCTGCCATGCTTTCGTTGGATTTTATTGATGTAACATCTAGATTTGTTTGGGGCATTTTCTTCCCTTGTTTTCTCATATTGTTCAGGAATCAGTGGTCATTAATATATTGCAGATTTCCTCTATTGACTTATAATGTCCCTGAAGATTGCTAGTATATCCCCTCTTATCCTTCAGTAGCCTGCAGTCTTGGATGAAGTTGATAATACGGTGCTCCACAAGGAAGCTGCCTCTCTAGGGATGGTGACCCTCAGGTGGGGTAATTTCCCTGATAGTGGGGAGAGGTGCCTCCACTTGTTGACCAATGGTCATCCAAAGGGGAACTAGGCTGTGGGCTGAGGCATGGCCTGTTTGTTCCTGTGTCTCTGATTTTACCGACCTTGTGGGAAAACCTCACCCAGCGGGGAAAACTCACCCGGTGGGGAGGTCTTGCTGGTCAGTTCCCCTCCTAGAGATTCCCCTCAATCTACAATTACTGCCTGGGTTGGGCTGTCTTCCTCTGCAACGTTCCCAGGGGCCCGGACCTACCTCCTGGGCCTGGGAGCCTCACCAGCCTTCGCAGACGAGTCTCCTTAGGCTGCCCCTCCTCAGAGAATCTGTCCACAGTCCTAGAAACTTCGCTCCACCCCTAGGCGTGTCTCTGTGCGGCTCTTCCACCAAGAAGCCGGTCCTGGGACCCTGCTCTGCACCTAATCGCCTGGCTATGCAGCCCCTCCTCTGAGCCACCACTTGGAGCACCGTACAATAGCTCCAAGACCCAGAGACCCACCACACACCTCCTCCTCTGGACAGCCGCCCGGTTTCTGATGCAGTCACTAGGAGTTCAAGCAACTCACTTCGTGTCTCCTCCTCCCGCCAACCGCCCGTAGCCCTAGGCAGTCACTTCAAATCCAAGTGACCCACCCTGTTCCTCCTCCTCCTCAGGATAGCCCCCCGGGTGTTCAGGAGTGGTCACTTTGAGTCCAAACAACTCACCACTCGCCTCTTCCTCTGGCAACCGCCTGTGGCTCTGATGCAGTCACTCCTAGACCAAGCGACCCGCAGCGCTCCTCCTCTTCCTCTGGGCAACCCCCCGGGTGTTCAGAAGCGATCGCTCTGAGTCTACACAGCTCGCCACGCTGCTCCTCCTCAGGCAGCTGCCCAGACCCCCAGTGGTTGCTCCGAGTCCAAGCGCTGTGCTGAGCCGCCTCCTCTACGATGATCCCAGTGGTCCGTGTTTACCGCTCCAGCGGGGGGAGGGACGTCTTGCCGAGCAACTCTACTTCACAAAGTTCCCTGCGTTCTTGGGCTACCGCCCCATCCGGGACGCCTCCCCAACGGGAGAGACTCACCCGGCGGCTTTGAGTTGGTCCCAAGTCTCTCACTATCTCCGCTTTTGAATCCTGCTTCCTGGAGCAACATGTAATGCAGCCGCCCTCTAGTCCGCCATCTTGAAAACCCCCTGGCATACAATTTTTTAAAAATTTATTTTTATTGTAACAATTTTCAATTAATTAATATTTCTTGATAATTTAATCCAAAGTCAATCTTCATATTTAAAATTTTTTCAATGGAAAGTTTTATGTTAAATCTAGTTAAAGGACAGCTTAATAAGAAGCCACATTAAGTCTGTACCATAGAAACTCTTACTTAATGTTTTGAACTGGTTGAATATATTTCTATATCACCTTTTAGTCTTTCTAATATTTTCCTTCAGACTCTGGCTAGCAATGAAATTTATATCATCCAGTTTTAAATATGCTTGTTTCATTTATTGTATCAGCATTAAGATGAACTTTTTTTTCAAAACTTAATTTTGTTCCTGAAACTCACCAAGATAACATAATTTAAAATCTATCCCTGTAGTTTTCATCATACTTTTCTTTTGGTTTTCTGTCCTGTGATTGGTGCCTTGATTGTCTCTGCTCTTGAAGTAGGTACAAATGAGCAAGGGCCCTGATAATCTCTGGGCTGGGGTTGTTCTAGTTTATTAGGCCATTTTGGTAGGAAAGGGACATGTGTCTTGAGATTTAGTGTTTGATGGTCCTTGGAGCTAAGTCATGCATGCTGCTGACACACATTCTACTATTGTCACAGCTACTAGGCTCTGCAAGGATCTGCTCCAGCTGTCCACGCTGCTTGATCCAAAGCATCAGAGATTAACTCTGAGTGATTATATAGGGCCTGTTTTTATTCATAGCTTCTTGACAAACTTATGAATGAATGAATGATAATTCCTGTCTTTACCAAATTCTTAATTTCCAGTGGTTCTTTCTTGCCCATCACATTAGACTTCTTGACCCTTCCCTCCAGAGTGGACCTAGTTATCTTTCTTTTGACGTTATCCATAGGACCAGCCTTTGCCAAATTTCTTTCCTTCAAATCCTCCACAGGTCTTAAGGTATAACTCTTCATTGTCCCTCATGCGGAGAATGCAAAGTGCTTTCTACTTGGTTCTAGACAGTACCTTTTATTATATTTTAATAATCATACTTGAATAATCTGATTTGGCTATCTTTCTTCCATCAGTGATCACAGGCATGTGGAACCTATGTTACATGCAAAGCAGTGAGTTAAGTGCGTAGAGAGAAGCCAAAATATGCATAGATGATAGTCCTTGTCTATTAGCCCTTCACATTTTAGTTAAATGAATAATAATTCACTATTGTACCTTTGCAGAAATCAAGTCTAGGTCATCTGTACCTCTGTAGGTGGAAAGTGGTCAAACTCAAGCAAATACTAAAAAGATTTTGCAGAAAATTAAAAAAAAAAAATTCTAGGTTTAAAATTTTAATGTTGATTTTGAAAATTTACCTTCACAGAGTAAATCCAAAAATTGAGTATTTTTAAGCTCCTATTTTACAATTCAACAACTTTAAATATGGCTTAGAAACATGGTTGTTTTATTCACTTTTATTTTTAGAGGATTAAATATGTTAGAACTCATTTTCATTAACTTTAATTTTTTTAGATAATGTTTACCTTGGAACAGACTCCTTTTGGCAAATTACAAGCAGATTGTTCTTCTGCATGTAATCATGTGTTAATCAGAGATTCTTCTTTTCTTTCTGTTTTATTATATATTTAAAAGCTTATAATCATGCCTTTGACTTTGGAACCTGTCAAATCTAAGACTTTCAGGATAGATAGATACATATTTGATTTTTGTCATTAGATTTGTACACATTATATCACTTACCTGCTCAGAAAACCTTTAATGGCTTCCAATCATTTATGCAAACAAACCTGAAATTTCCTGCCTAAATCTCTCTAAACCTTCAATATAATAATCCCAGTCTTTTTATCCAATCACACTTCCCACACATTCTTGCAAACATTCATTATTTGTTTTTCTTCTACCAAAACTTTTTTTTTCTTTGTCCACCACTTGAAAGTTACCCATTCTGCAAATCCTAGTTTAAACCCAATAAATCATGATCATTTTAATTCTCATTTATGAGATTTCCTCTGAATTTTAGGAGTATCTAGTTAGAATATTTTTGCCATGTATTTATGCTTATTAACCTTATCTATATCTCTTTCTGCAAATATGAGGAACAAAAACCATGTTTATATTTTTGTGTTTTTATGTTCTTATACCCTAGCACTGATGGCTACTTAATCTGAAGTAAAGAAATTGCCACTGTTGCCAGGCAGCGGTGCACACCTGTAATCCCAGCCGCTTGGGAGACTGAGGCAGGAGGATTGCAAGTTCAAAACTGGCCTCTGCAATTTAGTAAGGCCCTAAACAATTTAGAGACCCTTGTCTCAAAATAAAAATTAATAAAACGTATGGTGATATGGCTCAGTGGTTGAGCACTCTTGGGTTCAAGGAAGAAAGGCAGGAAGGAAAAGAGAAAGAAGGAAAGAAAGAAAAAGAATGAACTACTGTTACATGCAGTGTGACTGAATTATACAGTGAACATTTTGGACAAACAAGTTGAAGTCATGCAATCTTAAGACTTTTTAAAGCTAGTTTGAAGTAGCTCAGTGGTATAATGTGTGAAGTCCTGGATTCAGACCTTACAGATTAATAGAGTAAATTCTTCATGTAATAGATTTAATTGGGGCAGTGCGGATCAGCCATTCTTGTATGTATGTTTGTATGTACATGTGTATTGGTGTGAACTGAACCCAGGTCTTTGTGCATGCTAGCCAAGCTCTCTGCCACTGAGCTCTACCTGCAGCTCTGGATTAGCTGATCTTAATAACTTTTATCTCATATCTTTAATATCTTTTCTTATTCTGTTACTTTAAAATTTAAATGGAATGTATGTGGTGTGATGTTCTATTAGAAAATATTAAAAGGCAATAGATGATGTATCAAGGTGCATTCTGTCATGTATAATTAATTAAAACAAATTTTTAAAAAAGTCAATTTCTCATTCACTGTTCTGTCAGAAAAGCAGAAAACATTTTGGAAGATTGAAGCAGGATGGATTTAATTCAAGGAACAAAGTGCAGCCCTAGAGAAGCAAAAAGGCAAGACTGTTGCTTGCTTTCAGGTTCACCACTAACTGATGAATCAGGGAGCTGACAGTGCTGACCTACAGCCGCCTGCATCTAGGTGGCCAATTTCCAGGAAAATACCCAGAGGCCATTGTGGAATCTCACATTTGGTAGAGTCCAAGCATTTATTTGCCTTCAGTTCCTGGAGGAACAATAAATCACCTACATTTCTCCCACCTTCAAAATATGTGAGTGCTCCTGAGTGGCACACTCTGTACTGGGAAGGAAATTCTCATAGTTGCATCTTAGTTCATTATTTATTGGGTGTCCTTCAATTTAAAGGCAAATGTTTCCATGTACATCAGTAGCGCACAAATGATCTATCTACTCTAAGACTCACCACTAGTTGATGTTTATAGTAGAATTGTTTCTGCTGGAAGGGATTCAAGCTCAGTGGAACCTCATCTTCTCATTTTGAAGGTCAAGGTCATGTATAAATGGGGTTGGGGAGTCAACTTTTTTAACCTACCTCCATGGCTGTAGGTAGTGTCTTCCTCTTACATGTGTCTCTGAACCTGCCTACTGCTCTGTTCTTAAGGTATATTTCTATAGCCTTTGGATTTAATGAGATAAATGTTTATTATGCCTAATAATGTAGTAGTAGGGTCATGTTTGAGTTTTACAAGATACTTCAAATATTTTTTCTTAAGGTACACACATATAAGTCCAAACAAGAGGGAGTTAGGTCTTCTCATTGCTGTTCCAAGATCAAATCACCTTTTCATCTGATAACTTACAAAGAGAGAAGTTGACCAATAAATCTATTTAATCAGATCGCTCAATATTGTGAATGATCCTCCTGGTAGTTAGATATTATAAGTCTATCGTGGCCACTTCTCATTTAAACTTGTTCTGGATGGATCTTGCTGTGGCACTAGGGTTTTCTTAAGTATAAACCATTCCCAAATCACACTGTTATTATAGGTTGCTTTGTCCTCGGGCTCTCTAGTTTTCCTTTTGGGCTATTGGTCTTTCAACATGCAGTTAGGGGATTAAAGTAAATCATTTAATCCATGCAGCATGTCACTCAATAGTATACTTTTGGAAATTGTTTCCACAGGAACACCAGTGAAAGCAGCCAGTCTGAGATATTGACACTATAGAAAAAACTGACAGCTTGCTCCTTGTATTGATTCTACTCTTCTCTACAAATATAGACTCCGTTCCCTACCACAGTCTTGTAAGTGGTGCCTGCTGAGGTTGCTAAATTGCTTTGTAAATTATTTATTACTTGGACACCTTGTAAAGATCTCTTTTCTTCTTGTCTGATTTACTTGTGCTTTCTAGGGTCCCATATATATATTGAAAAATCTCCAACTATATACTGATCACGACCTTCTTACAGAGTCCTTTCCTTCCTGTCTTATATTGCAAATATGATTTATACTGCCAGTGTTATGGTTACATCTTTTGCCATTGGTTCTTATTTCTGATAAATTGTTTACAAAATATCATAAATGTTTATGTGCATATATGCTAGACTGAGCACCAGACAGGCTGGTTACTTGGAACCCAGCAGTGGGTAATTAGTTAACATATTTCCAAACTAAAAAAATTAGGTATTTGAAGAACGTTTATTTAATGATGGAAGAAACAGTTTCTATTAAAAATTACTTATCAGAATGAATGCACATATTTAATTCATTTGCACTAAAGTAGTAGAGTCAGCATTCTGAAAAAAATTTCAAATGCTTCTTTTCTAAATAATTTTCTTCTCATTTAGATTTTATTTTGTGGATTTTTAAAGATTTATAATTTAGGTAATAAAAATATACTTTTGTGTCCAGTAAGCAGAGCTATTTGAATAGATTGGGATTGCCTACTTTTAGTTGTCTGAAATTATACACAAACTTGTAAAGATACATAGTAGAAAGATATCCATGCTCCTGGCTTCCTACAAAGTCATGGCCAGCATAGACTGTGAATTAGGGTTGGAGTTATTAGTGCTCCTATAGCTTGGAAATCCGAGAAGCTACTTCTCTCATCCATCTTTATAACTTATTTCTTTATAGTCATGCACAGTGGTGCATACCTGAAATCTCAGCAGTTGAGGAGGCTGAGTCAGGAGGATCACAAGTTAAAGGCCAACCTCTAGCAAGTCCCTAAGCAACTTACTGAGGTTTTCTCAAAATAAAATATAAAAAAAGACTGGGGATGTGGCTCAGTGGTTGAACACCACTGGGTCAAATCCTGGTACCCAAACAAACAAACAAACAAACAAAAAACCCTCATTTGATTGTATGTGCAGAGTTTTGACTTTCATTCAGTTCCACATCTCTGCCATTTATAAGCTCTGTGACTCTGTGACTTTAGGCAAACAACAGTCCTTTTAAATATCAGTTTCGTCTACTACTAAGTGAAAATATAATAGTGATAGTAGTAATAATAATAATTATAATACTATCTACCAAAATGAAGAAAAAATGTGATAGTTAATTTAGAGTCTTATCATAAATATGTAAGTAGTCTCCCCTTATCTCTGGGGGATGCATTCTAAGACTCTTGGTGGATGCCTGAAACCACCGATTGTACAGAACCCTATATGTGCTATTTTTCCTATATATGTATTCTTATGGTAAAATTTAATCTTTAAATTAGGCACAATAACAGTTTAATAATTACAATATTAGTAAAATAGATCAGTCATAGCAGTTTGTGAGTGTGTTCTCTTGCTCTCAAAATATCATACTGTGTACCTTCTTCTGATGTTGAAGTGAGATGACACAGTGCCTACTTGGGAAGATGAAGTGAGATGAATGATGTAGACCTCCTGACATAGCTTTGGCTGCTACAAATGGTTACTTGAACCAAGCACTGAGCTACCATGACAGTGCATCTCATAACAGAGACTGCTACTAAGTGGCAGTGGGCAGGTAGTGTATATAGACTAGGTACTTGGAGCAAAAGAATGATTCACATCCCCTGCAATATGGAGCAGGACAGTGTGAGATCAAATCATACTATTCAGAATGGTTCAAACTTTAAAACTTGTGAATTGTTTATTTCTGGAATTCTCCATTTAATATTTTTGGACCACCATTGACCCTAGATGACTGAAATCATAAATAAAGGGGGACTACTGTATTAGGTGTTGTTATTTATTGATTCTGACATGTTACTAATACTTATGTTTTTCCTTAAAAATTCAATTTTATGTTTCATGCAATCCCAATAGATACACTTTTAAAATTAAAACTATGCAGTTAGTAGTTATACTTTAAAATCATAGCATCTTGTAGGCTATTATTTTTCACTGTAGAAATGTGAGGATTGCTGGGCCTGGTGGTGCATACCTGTAATCCTTGTGGTTCAGGAGGCTGAGACAGGGGAATTGCAAGTTCAAAGTCAGTCTCAGGAATAGTGGTGCTAAGCAACTCAGTGAGACCTGTCTCTACATAAAATACAAAATGGGGCTTGGGATATGGCTCAGGGGTCAAGTGCCCTTGAGTTCAATCCCTGACACCCACCCCCACCAAAAAATAAATGTGAAGATCATGAAAACTCTAAGATAATTGTAATCCTTAACAAAATGGGAATGCCAGTCTGTTAGAAAGAAAGGCATTAGATCATGAAGATTTACAACTAGAGGAAGCCAGCAATTTCTAGTCAGGGTGCTGAGGACAAAAGATGGGTGAGCAAAGCTGGAAAAAAGCAAGTGAATTTAGACAGTGAGGCCCTGGCAACCATAAGCTTCAAGTTTGTTCCAACAATGTCCTCTTCAGTGCAGTGCTGGTTATCTTGTCCATTGCTTTGTGCCAAGATGTGGTGTTATAATTTGATTTCATTCTTCCCTAGAATACTGACAGTTAATCATCTTAGTTATTTATTTGTTTATTTATTTATTTATTTATTTTTAGTGGTGGGGATTCAAACAAGGAACTCACACATAGTAGTCAAGTACTCTACAACTGAGTCACATCACTACCCCTTTTTTATTGTTAGACAAGGTCTTGCTAAATTGCTAAGGCTGGCCTCAGACTTGTAATCCTCCTGCCTCAGTCCCCTGAGTTGCTGGGATTACAGGTATATACCACCATGCCTAGCTGGCAATCACCTTTAGAAGGAGTTTTCTCTACCTATTAACCCTATTTGCATACTCAGCTTCTAGTTTGGAATGCTTGTTTCTTTACATTTTTTCTGGTGTTCCATGGCCCAGCTAAAATGCAACCTCCCCCACCAAATCTATCCCCCATTGTTTCCACCAACTTACTTCCTTCTCTTCTGACTTCGTTCAGCACTGATAGTATGAATCACTCTACCTAACATCTGAGATTAGATACAGTGCTATCTGGTTTAATAATTGCTTCCCGTAAAACAATCTCCCCAGCTGGAAACAAGGAGGGGGGCAGGGCAGAGTCTTTGACTGTCCTTTCAGCAGAGACAAAATGAGAGATTAAAGGAGAAGGTAAAAGTCGGTGTTATGAGATAAAATGCACATTCCAGCTCCGTCCTGGAACTTTACAGTATCTGTCTGCATTGTGCACATCATACATGCCTCACTGTCACCAATAATAACAGACTTTACCGTGGAACTTCAAAGAATACCTAAGTCTACACATAACATATCTCATTTATTCTCAGAATAGTCATGGGAGTTGCGGTTTATTATGTCTGTTTTGTAGAATAGAACCAAAGCTATGAGTGAATACTGAGATTTACCCTGTGTCACACTGATGCCCATTGCTTTTCATTTCCACCTATCAGAGAGGATCTCAGACAGTGGCTCATCTTCATCTTCATGGGAACCATGTGAGCAAAGTCAGAAAGACATTTTTAATTTAGATTTATAAGCAAGGTAGGCTGATTTGCCTTGAGAAAAAAATAAGAAAAGACCTACCTGTCCTAGCAGCCTCTGTCTATTCTATTTTGGGGGGAACAGAGATCATGGGATGGGGGTGGGGGCTGTTCTCCATACAAGGAGAATGTTTGACACAAAAACAAATGGAGTCTGCAGACTGCAAGGATACCTGAGGGAATGGATTGTATGCAAACACACACCCACACACTCATATGTATAGGAATCTAAAATATTAAAACGTGTGAGAAGGATGTACTAAAAACATGTAATTTATCCTTATTCATGTACATTTAGTCGAAATTGAGATAGGAGAGTTCCCATCATTGGAATGCACCAGCATTTTGTGTATACAATTTTAGAAGAGGAAACAAGGTTAATATTTGGTGGGTAAGGAACTACAGATGCTCCTGGACTTACAATGAGGTTACGTCCCAGTAAATCCATTGTAAACTAAAAATATTGTTTGCTGAAAGTGCGTTTGTGCCTCTTAACCTGCAGAACTACACACCTTAGCAACACAGCATCCTGTAGAGTGTGGGTTGTTTACCGTGACCATGGTGTGGCTGACTGGGAGCTGCCCAGCATTGTGAGAGGGTCCTACAGCACATCACCAGCTGGGGAAAAGATCAAAATTCAAAATTTGAAATGCTATTTCTACTGAACACATATTGCGTTTGCACCATTGGAAAGTAAAAGAAAAAAATCATAAGTGGGGCACGACCTGTGTTAGAACTAGATTGAGGTGAATGAGTTTCATGTCATGGGACATGCTTCTCCACCCTGAAGAATTTCTAGGAAAAGTCCTTTCTCATGAAATGACTTGTGGAGAGAAATGTTATAAAGATATATCTTGCAATACTGCTTGGCAAATGTTTGTGGTTTTAGAGTAGCTAAAAAGTATTTTCAACAAAAGTACAAGAGATTATCCATTTCACTGTATTCTTATCAGCACTGGGTAGTAAAACTGAAAAATAAAACAATCATTTGAAAATTAAAACAAAATTACTCTATCATGTTCAGATTAGGTTGAAAATTTTCTATTTGTCCACTAATTGCAGGTTTTTTTCCCAAAATTGTATATTCTTAACTTTTGTGTTTTATCTATTTAAGTAAGTGTTTAAAAATCAATGTGCATAATAAGCTTCATAGTGTTGTTTTACCTGTTACCTGGTCAAACAACATTTGATAATCCCACTGATTATATATAAGAATTAGAGCATTATTTTTTGCTGTTCTCATTATTGTCATTAAGCCATAGTATGTTCTTATTGTGATTCATTTTTATAAATTGTTTTAAAGTTTGTCCAAATAATTGGTGGTATATTTTTATTTATTTTACCTGCTGCTGCATTTTCCACTACAAATTTGCTTAGACATATATGCCAAATAATATTAATTATCTATTATTATTAATTAATATTTTCAAAAATATATCACTGAACAGCATTGTATTTATATTTAATTAAAAATATGCATATATATGTGCATGTATACACACATATATTAAGACTATTAAATAATTACAAACTGAGTGTTCATTTATGAAAATTCTCTGGGTCCATACTTTATTTAAAATGTGGGGAAATCTGAGGTTGTCTAAAACATTAAACCTTCTTGCCAAAAGCAGAGAGTGTAATGGGGTTATGAACTTGTATTCAATAATTTAGCAGGCAGCATGAAATAAATCACATAATAAATGTAGACAAAGTGTTTTTGCAGAGAGTAAGGAAAAAGCAATCCCCTCCCTTCCAATTCACAATGCTTGGTTGACAATGTAGAAGGCAACTAGGGAAAAATCATGTGGTAGATAAGTGAAAATTTAAGTCATTTTTATTGCCTGAAATAATGAGATGAACATTAATAAGGTCTTTTATTATAGTTGCATAAATTGGGCTTTAATTTGTGACCATTGAGAATACTGCTCCTGACTAGAGATTAAATTTGTTTTTATTGAACATAATAAATAAAGATTGGATATTAAAATATTATGAATTGTGTGCATTTAGAAACATTGTTATCAACTGTGGGTACTGTTTTATTAATCCTTCAAATTATTGCCTAGATTAGTGCCTTTAACATAATAAGTGGTCATTAGTTTTTCAAATAAATAAATGAGTGGTGGTGAAATGTAATTTTTAAAAGGATCAGATTTTTACTGGGCATAGTGATGCATGCTTGTAATTCCAGCAACTTAGGAGGCCCGTGCAGGAGGATGACAAGTTTGAGGCCAGCCTTGGTAACTTAGTGAGACTGTCTCAAAAAATAAAAAGCACTGGGGATATAGTTCAGTGTTAAAGAACCCCTGGGTTCAATCCTCAGGACTGAAGAAAGAAAGAAAGAAAGAAAGAAAGAAAGAAAGAAAGAGAGAGAGAGGGGGGGGGGGGGGAGGGAGGGAGGGAGGAAGGAAGAGAGGAAAGAAAGAAAGAAAGAAAGAGGAAGAAAGAAAGGAAAAAAGAAAATGAAAAACTTCAAATTTTAGATTGTGCTACTAACTCAACATATTTGTAAATAAATACACACTAAACTGCAAAATCACAGAAAAATATATTTTTCTTTAATAATAAACATCTATTTCAAAAAGGTAACTATAGCAGTTTTTATTTAAATTGGCTATAAATAATGGACTTTCAGCTATGTGCAAGGTAATGTTTTTGGTTTCAAGAAAACTACATAGTCTCACAGTTTGGTTTCCATTAAGGAGTAATTCATCGCAGTATGCTAGTATATGTGTTACTTTAGTAAGTAATACAATTGAAGACAGAATGAGATGAATGTCAGAAAAAAATGTCAGTGATTTTGGATCAGAACAAAATTATGCTCGTTCTATTTGTGCTGTTGTAACTGATTCACAGATTATGGTTTTAAGATTTAAAGATTAAACAATTCTCTCATACCCCTCTCATTATGTCCTCTTCCTTAGAGTAACCACAATGGTATTTCTATTTTCATGTAGTTAACATTAATGCAGGTATAATATATGAAATCTCCATTTTGAATATTTCAATGGTCACATTCACTACTATTATTTTTATTATAGTTGTTAATGACAAGAGGTTATTTTACTGTGTTTATTTATTTATTTTATACTGGGGGAAGTTTGACCACTGAGCCCCATTCCTAGCCCCTTTTATTTTTTGAGACAACATCTAGCTAAGGGCCTTGCTAAGTTGCTAAGGCTGGTCTTGAACTTGTGATCCTCCTTCTTCAGCCTCTCAAGTCCCTTGGATTACAGCTGTGTCCCATAACACCTGGCTATTATGTGTATTCTTGATGGGTGTCATTCTAACTAGAGGGAAATGAAATCTCAGTGTAGTTTTGATTTGCATTTCCATAATTGCTAACAATTTTTATTCATATATTTATTCATATATTATTCATATATTTATTGGCTATTTGTATTTCTTCTTTTGATAAGTGTATGTTTAATTCATTTGTCCAATTGTTGAATGGTTTTTTGTTTTTTTTTGGTGTTAAGTTTTTTAAGTTTTTTATATATTCTGGATATTAATCCTCTGTCAGAAGAGTAGCTAGCAAAGATTTTCTCTCATTCTGTAGGTTCTCTCTTCAAGTTTTTAACTGTTTCCTTTGCTGGCCAGAACTTTTTAATTTAATGCCATCCCGTTTTTTTAATTCTTGGCATTATTTCCTTAGCCGTGGGGGTACTATTGAGAAAGTTGTTGCCTGTGCCTGTGGCCTGTGTGTTGGAATGTTGACCCTATATTTTCTTCAAGTAGCGGGACAGTTTCTTCTAATTCCTTGATTTTTATTTCATTTTTATTTGATTTTTTTTTGTTGTTCAGGATGAAAGATAAGGGTCTTGTTTCATTCTTCTACATATGGATAACCAGTTTTTTCCAGCTTCATTTGTTAAGTAGGTTCTCTTTTCTCCAGTGTGTAATTTTAGTACTTTTATCAAGGATCAGATGAATGTACTTGTGTGGGATTGTCTCTGTGGCTTCTTTACTGTACCATTGATCTATGTGGCTGTTTCTATGCCAGTATCATGCAGTTTTTGTTACTATAGCTTTGTAGTATGATTATGATGCCTCTAGCATTACTTTGATTTTTCTGTGTCTTTTATGCTTTTAAATGAATTTTAGGAATGCTCTTTTCTAGTTCTATGAAGAAGATCATTGTTATTTTGATGGGGATTGCATTGAATATTTTTATTGTTGCTAGTAGTATGACCATTTTATTTATTCTGCCTGTCTATGAACATGGGAGGTCTTTCTGTCTTCTTGTGTCTTCTTCAATTTATTTCTCCAGTGTTCTATAGTTTTCATTGTAGAGGTCTTTCACCTTGTTGGTTATATTTTTTCCTAGTTATTTATTTATTTATTTATTTAAATCAAGGCTACTGGAAGGGGTCATTTTCTTCAGCAGCTTCATTATTGATATATAGAAAATTTGTAACTTTTTGTATGTCAATTTTGTAACCTATTTGCCAAATATATCTACCAGCTCTTGAAGTCTTCTGGTGATATTTTTTTGGGGTATTCTGGATAAAGGATCATGTTGTCAGCTTTGTACTATATTATTAGGGTATACTTCTAATGACTAATAATATAAAGGCACCAGAAATATTCACGAGAACACCTAAAATCTATTACTTTTTCAAGATTAATTTCATATTTAAACCTAATTTTAATATTATAAGTACTCTGCAAAAATTTTGGAGGACAATTATTCACAAGATAAAACAAAATTTATGAAATATACTTCATAAAGGCAATTCATTTTTTAAAACTACTATTTTAGTTATTGTTATTCTTTAATTCTTTTTCTTTTTTTTTTATCATGAGCTCTATCTGACACCTACTGGCAGGGTTCTGATGTAGCTTTCTGAATATATGTACACATATTCTTTTCTTTTCTTTCTTTTTTTTTCAAATTCAGTTAATGTTCCTTTACTTCACAACCCTGGAAATTTTGTGTTTGTTTGTGTTTCCTGAAGTTTTCAGTGCTTAACTACTCACATAAATATTTGCTGTTAATATGGTTTTTCTCAGGGCACTTTTAGCCTCTTAGTTATTTTGGGTGACTTACATCACAATATCCCATCTCTTAACATCTAGAGGGAATTTATTCTTAAGTGTGAGAACTCTTGAAGAATCTTTCATTTATTCTTACCAATTAATTTATCAAAAAAGAATCTTCCTTTGAAGTTAAAAAAATATAAATGGTTGTCATGACAAAATTTACAAAACTTTGGGTTTTTATGTAATGAAAATCAACAAGACTAATGTCATATGTGCAAATTATACTATAAGGAGCAGTATCAAATACATGATTATTATATGTATAAATGAAAATAAAGAATGGTTTTGTTAATCTCCGATGGTTAGTATTTACCTGTGACTATGAGAATTGCAGTTCCAGGGAAAATTAAAAGCAGCAGTGTCTACTATAGTTAGAAACATTATCTTATCACCTGAGTTCAGATTTCTCACAGAAGATGCACTTCCCCAATCCCGCTGCATTATGATTTGGAAGCCTTGTTGAGAAGGGTCCATATCTCTTTGCTTGATCCTCACAAGACCTAAAAAGGTATATAAATACTGGGCATAAAAATGAAGGGCAATATGATGGGAGAACCAAGAGGGCTGTGTGTTTGTATTTGAACCATCCACAAAGCTATCCGAAGATCTAATAGTTATCTAGATAGTTTTTTAAAGCAGTCTGTTCACATTACTTGGCAGAAAGACATTATTTTTGTGGGTCATTAAAATATTTTTTACTTTGTCAGGCAGAGGAGACCACATCTGATTCTTTGAAGAAGATAGTCCAAATCCCTGGACATAATAAAGATCAGGGAAGGACTGCACATAGCAGAAATTAAAAGAAGATTAAATTGCAGTAAATAATACATCTATTAAATAACTCATGGACAGAAAAAGATAATATTGTTTCTTAGAACTATTGAAGAGGAGTAAATCATTATAAACTGAGGGTAAAAGATCTTTATTTCATTTTAATACCTATTGTCATCTTTTTTTCTTCCTGGTTTCTCCCTAATCTTTTCTAGACATCCTGGTTTCCTTTGTAGTTCTGAAAGAATCTCTAGCTATTTCTGTGAATGTAACTTCTGTTATTCTGTGTTAGAGCTTATCCATAGGATTCTTTAGAAATTTTAAAAAATTGTTATTAAAAGAAATTCTTATGCCATGATATGCTAAGTAATTTAGAAACAAACTTAAATTGCTTTTTTTAAGTGCACAGTCTCCCATTACTTTTTATTATTTAATAACAATATAATGAATCTGTCATCTACTTGGAAGTAGGATATGATGCAGTTAATATTATCCTGAGGTCTTCAATTCTAAGTTATAAAGAATTTCAGAACAACAAGAATGGGAAGTTATACTATATGTATGTATGATATGTCAAAATACACTCTAGTGTCATGTATATCTAAAAAGAAAAATCAAAAAAAATTTTCAAAAGAAATGTGCAGATAACAAATTCACGGTAACCTGGTTAATATAGTATATACACACGTATATATATTTCATTAATATGTATTTTATATATGTATGTGTGTGTATATATATATATATAATATACATTATACATATATACACTTATATGTATAATGTCCACTGAAGGCTTAAAAGATATTTAAAATATTCATATGCAGGTAAACACCAGGACATTTGGGAATTAGGTAGAATCTTTAAATCCCACCATAGGATACCTGGTCAGCACATGACACAGAAAAGACTCACTAGAGCTAGGGCTGTGGTGGAATGGTAGAGTACTTACCAAATATGAGGCCCTAGATTCCATCCACAGCACTCCCCAACCCTCACACAAAAAAGATATGCTTAATTCAAGAGACAAATGTGTTCCTATAACATTGTGTTTAAGTTAGATATCTCTAAAGTAATGATTTTCTCAACTATGATTCCTTATTTTGAAATATACTATTCAAAACCTATATTCAAATTTTTCTATTAACTTGTAACAACAGAAAAAGCAGTGAAACTATGGTAGAAACAATTGTACACCCATAAATTCTAAAACCTAGATAGATGAAGCAGACAAATTCTCATCAGGCACAAAGTACCAAAACTGACTCAAGAAACATTGGTAAATCTAAATAAACCTAATAAATGAAATGATTCAACTAGTTAAAAAAAAAAATCACAAAGGAAAACCTAGGATTAGATGGTTTCAATGATGAATTCTAACAAGCACTTTGAAGATAATATGAATCCTTTGAAAATACTTTCAAAACTGGAGGAGATAGAAATATTTGTTAACTTGTTCTCTGTGTTCAGTATTACCCTGATAACAAAACCAGAAAGACATCAGAAGAAAAGATAACTACAGACAAACAGGCACAAAACTCCTTTAAAAACAGTAGTAAACCAAATACAACAACATAATAAAGACTCCATAGACTGGGTGTGGTGGTGCACATCTGTAATCCCAGTGACCCAGGAAGTTGAGACTGAAAGATTGCAAGTTTGAGGTCAGCCTCAGCTCTGTGTTAAAATAAAAAAGAAGTGCAGATATGGCTCAGTGACAGTGCATCACTGGGTTCAATCCTCAGTGCTGAAAGAAAAAAATTCAAAAAAGACTTATGTAGTGTAGCCCAGAAGACTGTATCTCAGAAATGAACAAGTGGTTCAACATTAAAAAAAAAAACAAAAAACAAAAACAAAGACAAAACAATGTATACTTAAAGAATAAAGGAAAACAGTCAAATAAACATCTTAATAAGCACATAAAAATCAATTGACAAAATCCAACACACCTTCATAATAGAAACAATTTAGAAGTACATTCTCAAGCAGATAGTCCATTTATTAAAAAGAAAAATATTTAACATCATGCTAGTACTGAATAACTTACACTTTTCCCCAAATATCAGGAATGAGATGAAGGTGCCTGTTTTTATTACTTATATTTAATACTTTACTGAAGTTTATAGCCAAGGCAAGAAAAGGCATTCAGATTGTAAAGGAAGAAGTAAGTCTATCTTGTTTAGCAAATTATATGACATTATACATAAAGGCTCCAAGAAAATCCCAGAAGTTATTATAGCTAATATGTAAGTTCAACAGGATTATATAATTCAAAATCAATATACAAAAGTCATTTGTATTTCTGTACACCAACAGTGAATATTATGAAAATTAAATTAAGAAAACAATTCCACTAATGCTAGAATTCAAAGGAATGAAACACTTAGGAATGACTTCAGCAAAAGAAGTATGAGTTGAACACTAAAAACTACAATATATATATATATATATATATATTTTTTTTTTTTTTTTTTTTTTTTTTTTTTAATTGAAGAATACTTAAATGGGAAGACATCCCCATGTTCATGTATTGGGAGATTTAGTAATGTTAAGATGGTAATATGTCCCAAATTGACCTATAGATTCAACACAATTCTCATAAAATTCTACACACACACACACACACACACACACACACACTTAACTATCTATTTTTTCAGAACTTGGCAAACTGATCCTAAAGTTCATATGGAAATACAAGGAACCCAAAGTAGACAAAAAAAAAAAAAATATATATATATATATATAAATAATAAATCAGGTGAAGGACCCACAATTTCTGATTTCAAAACATACTACAAATGTGCAGTAATTAAGACTACAATACTATTGTAAAAACAAATGCATAGATCAATAGAATAGAACTGAGAATATAGTAATAAATCTGCACATTTATGATAAATTGATTCTTTTAAAAAATTCTTTTTGGTGGTGCTGAGGGTCAAACCCAGGGCCTTTTGTGTATACTCAGTAAGTGTTTTTAGTAAATCCATTTTAACAGGGGCACTAAGACAATTCAATGTGTTTTCAAAAACTCATGCTAGGACAACTGGAAAATTAATATAAGTTGAAATCCTGCCTAAAACCGTATCCAAAAATTAACTGAAAATGATCAATGATGTAAATGTAGCAGTTAAAACTGTTAGAAAAAAGCACAGCTTTACATCTTCATGACCTTGGAATAGGCAGTTCATCCTTAGAAGTAACACTAAAATCACACCCAACAGAAGAAAAAAATAAATGAGATTTCAAAAAAACTGTAATCCTTTGTGCTTCAAAAGACATCCAAGAAAGTTAAGAACAATTCACAGAAGGGGAGATATTTGTAAATCATATATCTGAATAAGTCTAGTATCCAGAATATATAAAGAACTCATATTGCATGATCCAATTAAACATGGATAAAGGATTTCGATAGATATTTTTAAAAGAAAATATACAAATGATCAATAAATGCATAAAAAGATGTTCATCATCATTAATCATTAGAGAAATATAATTAATAACAATGAAATAATACTTCATAGCCACCATAATTATTATAATAAAAGGAAAATAATAAGGGTTGGTGAGAATGTGGAGAAATTGAAATCTTACATATTGCCATATGAAACATAAAATGGCATAGTAAATTTAGGAAAATGTTTGCTGGTTTCTCAAAAAGTTAAACAGACTGACCATATAATCCAGCAGTTTTTCTCCCAGATATATATACCCAAGTATATAAAATATATGGTAATATAAAAAATTACTTCACAATAATAATAGCAGTGTTATTCATAAGTGCCAAAGATTGCAAACAATTCAGCTTTCTATCATCTAATGAATGGATAAACAAAATGGGTAGATATTCAATAACAGTCTTATTCATCCATAAAAATTATATTTCATATAATACTAATGGGGGATAAACCTTGAAAACCTGAAGCTAAGTAAGAGAAGCAAGAACCATGCATACAAAATATTGTAAAATTCCATTCACATGAAATGTCTAGAATGGGCAAATTTAATAGAGAAAAATATAGATTAGGGGTATTCAGGGGCTGGGGAAGGGGGCTGAGCATGATTGCTAAAGTGTATGTGTTTTAGGGGAGTGATTAAAATGTATTAAAATTAGATAGTGGTTTTACTTGCCCAAATTTTTACATATACCTAACCACTGAGTTGTAAATCAATATGCTTACATAATAAATATGTAAATATAGCATATTATGTATTTATGATGCATTTAAAATTTATAATATGTAATTATAATGTTCGAGTTTTTTAGGAGAACTTTTAGTAAAAAACAAATGAGGAAAGACTAATAAACACTATCGGATTTTAAAACATAAAACTGCAGTTATTCCAAAATCTTGATGCTATTTGATACATGAAATGTCAGTGAAATGAACCAGAGTCCAAATATATTCCTAAACATACATATACACAAATATTTTAGCCACGTGGAGACTATATTAGATCATTGCTAAAAGACATTTTACTTTATAGCAATGTATAGACAATAGGCCAGCATATCATCAGAGAAAAAATGGCATTTTCATTCAGATTTTATATATTATGAAATCTGAAAATATTTCAGAAATATAAATCTGAATGTATTTCTAAATATAAATAAAAATATATTCCACATAAAACATGTTTTTCATTGAATACTAAAATTTACATGTATTTATGGTACTTAGCATGATTTTTTGAAATATAAATGCACTTGGAATGACTAAATTGGGATGATTAACATGCATTTTTCTCTCACATAATTTTTTATAGTAAGAAAACTCAAAATCTATTCTATCAGCATTTTTCAAGTGCTCAATATATTGATGAACCATGTTTAAATAGAGCTCATGAACTTATTCCAAAACAAACTTTTAAACATAAAATAAATCAATATACAAAAGTTGTGAGAGAAATTGAGATATTTTTTCTCTAATCCTATTGAGAACACCTGAGTAAATACAGTAAAATTTAAAAATATAACAAATGATTAAATTTGACTCTGAAATATTTTTTAAAAACCTACATGACAAAAGTTTATGTAATATATTTTAGATGAATATTTATTTTGGCATGTGAAGAGTTTTCATCAATCATTAAGAAAATAGAAGCTAACCTGATGAGCAAAGAACATAAATATATAATTCAAAGTTTAAAAAAAAAGCTTTTAAATGTATAGTAAAATGCCTGGTCTATACAAATAACCAAAGAGACACAAGTGTGAACAACCATGTAGTACCATTTGTAGCATTCAGTGTAGCAAAATAAAAATGTCTGTTAATATCTGATGTTGATGAGATTGTGAATAAACTGTTTATTCTATTACCATGTATTGTTAGGATGTACATACATTTTTCAATCACTTTGAAATAATTTGACCTCAAAAAAAAAAAAAAGTCTATATCCTTTAACTCAGAGGTTTTGCTCTCTAGGACTTATGCTTTGTTAGCAAAAATGTTTATAACCTATTCATGATATCATTGTGCATAATAGCAAAATGCTGGAGATAATCCAGTTGTCTTTTAGCAGGATAGTGTATGATATGGATTTATTTCCTTGATATATTTTCAAAGAAAGAATTATGCAGAGCAAAATGTATATTATGATTTGTTTCTGTTTGAAAAACACACGAACACATTTATACATATGCAGTTTTTTTTTACATGCATAGGCATTCTCTGGCTATATAACATATTAATTCCAAAACTCTGGTGCCATTAGAAAAGGCAGTTTGGGGGTCTGAAAGGAAAATATTTTTTTTTCACATAGAAGACCTCCTAGGTAAATAATTCTCAACTATTTGAAGAAGTTTCCTGTGGCAAAGGAAAACATTTGTTAAGAGAACAGACTTTGACATTAGATAGTCCTGTTTTTTGTTTGGTTTTGTCTTTATTATCTTAGCAATTATTTAAATTTTCTAAGCCTCAGTTTCCTCTCCATAAAAATAAAAATAAAAACAGTGGTCACCTACAGAGTTATTTTAAATATTAAATAAGATAAAACATGTAAAGTAACAAAGGGCCTGGCATAGAGTGATCATTTAATGTCATTTTTTATTTTTATTACTACTAATAATAGCTCGGGGTGATTGGATGTAGTGTTTTTGGCTTTCAGTGAGAGATGCTGTCAAAATGTCCTTGCAGTGACTGCTGGTCTAGTTTAAAGCTTCCTGTTCCTGGTGCCATAACAAGCTCATGTGTCCCAATCATTGTTTGTGTTGTGAGTAATTTGTTGCTTTTATAATATTTTATGAAGATTGAGGATTGCTTCTTTTATGTTAGAGCTGAATCAGTGTTGTCCCTATAAAACCCTCTCCCTCTCTTGAATCACAAAATGACTTTCCCAGCAGGAGAGAGAAAGGGGTGGAGTTACTTATAGGATAGTGTCAAGAATTGTGGACAGGCTGGGTGTGCCAGTGGTAGTGTGTCATGTGTAGGAGAATCACATAGACACAGCTGTATCTTTTGCTGTGGGCGAGAACTAAAGTCAGTACACAGGAAGTTCCTGGTATTCTGAAGGTCCTAGAAATTATTTTAGACTATTTTCAGAGAACTGAAGTCTCAGTTGCCTTCATAATCCTAAAAGCCAATGAAATGCTAGGCTAGCTCAGGAAAGAAATGGAAAATATCACTTTATGCTTTTTGTTAATAACAGTGTTTTTGCCTTTAAAATACTAGAAGTAGTTCAGCAGTGCTGGGTATTAAATCTCAAGGAAGATACATTCTTAGAACTGGGATCGCTGTGTCAAAAGTTTGAGCATTTCAATAGCTCTCCATAAGTACACACACACATCCTTGCGAAAAAGGCAATTTATATTTCCTTCAGCATCTCGTAAGTCATATTGGTTATCCTAAGCATAAGATTATCACTTACAAAATCAGCTAATTTTCTAGGAATAAAATTATATTTTGAGGTTAATGCACTGTAATTATTACCTATTTTGAACATTTTTCATATGTTGGTTTTCTGTTCATATTTGTTTGTCAAAATGGTTTATTTACATTCTACTGCTTTTAGGACCTTGATGTTTTTATCACAAATTAAAATGATATTTGGTTACTTACATATATGCAACCCTGGCATCTTATACAATGATTTGTAGAATTGTGAAAGCTAGTTTGAACTTCTTATCTGTCTGACTCTGTAATGTTACAATTGTGAGCTATACCTATTATATCTGGTAGTGCATGAGTGGAAAGGCAGCTGAGTAGTTCTGAATTCCACTCACTAATGTACATGAATTTAACAATTTCTATCAGAATTTGGAACACACTAAACTCTGAGCACTCATTTTGACTATCACTGAGAAATGTTCTTTTTGGAAGATTTAATAATTTTAGGATTTTGACGGAAGGTCTATTTTCCTATACTGACATTTTCTGAAAGTATTTTAGGTTTTGAAGGCAAGTACTGATTTGACCAGTTAATATTTGAAGTAGTTACTGATTTGTAAACACTACTCTTCTGCTAACTTGTTGGTGGACCTTTGACAAGTCACATAACCTGTTTCTTCAACCCAAAATGAAGTATTAGTCTGAGATGTTTCTTAGCTCCTTGCTAGTTAAGTCTTGCTGATTCATTTATACTATGCAGTTCTTTTTTCTTGATATACCTTTGGAATATGCAAATGAATTTGAGGTTGTCTTTGGTCAGCCCTGAGTTGGCTTCTCTCTCTACTTTATTCTTTAATCCTTTTCAGCACATGATAAACAGTACAAAGGTTGCAAAAGTTTGGATCGTCAGTACTAACATGCTTTGGAATAATATTCATTCAGTAAAATATGAACAGAGTTAAAGCAAAATATGTAACAACATTGTTTTGTCTTTCGATCTTCTTGCCTAAATTTCACTGTCCTCTCCTTAAAGGAGAGTAGTGCAAATGTCATAATACAAGAGTTATTAAAAAAAAAAAAGTACGTAATACAAGACTTACAAATATACCCATTTGGGAGTTTTTGTCACTTTTTCGTTAAGTTTAAAATTTTTCTAAGAGAGTGTGATGAATCCATTTCACTCTCAGTTACATTTAAAATACTTTGTAGATACACAAAATCCAAATAATTAACTCTGCTTACTACTCAATGATTTAAATAGAATAACCCTTGACCATATGTTTATAATACCTAACAGTACATTTTAATTATTTTTTAATTAGAAAAAGATATCCTTAGAATTTAAGATTCTTTAAGGCAAAAATTGAACCTTTTAATTGGTTTGCTTTAGTGAATTTTTATCTCTTAATGGAAATAGCGCTTTGATTTTAAAGATTGTATATACTTTAAAAGATGACTCTAAGTAACAAGATCAGGTATATCTTATGGAGAATTATAGATTTTTTTTCTGCAACTTACCTATCTTCTGGTATATTAGAAACTATGTAGTCTAAAAGTTAAATAATAATTAGTCTAAAAAGTAGATGTAGTGATATTAAGAAATATAATTTGAATGTTCAGTCAAAGTAATTTCATGAATATAAGAGTTCAGTTTATAATATTCCTGGAATGAAATCTATCATAAAATTGAGAAGAGGCTTTGGCAATTGTTAAATGCTAACTTTCATAAACAGGGAACTCTATCTTCCACTTAAAGTGACTGTTTATCTCGTACTTGAACTCTTCCCTGATTTTATCCTTTTGAATAATACTGTACTAAACTGAATCTCTGATTAATATTTAAATGCACATGGGTAGAAATAGGTTACCTAATCAGAGAAAATAATTAACAAACCACCTCATTCTCATATCCTTTAATTCCTTCAAGGAAGCATATATCTTGATTGCTACAATATCATTCCCTTTGACCTCCTTTCTAATTCAAAGCCTAATAGATTTTATGATTGAACTGGCTCAATAACTTTTAATGATAAATTCAAAGAATTTTCTGATTGTACTGTCCTTATACTGTTTTTTTCCTAAATTACATTTTTCCTTATTCATACAATACCAATAAGGACTGTTTTTCCCACTCTAGATAATTTTGTGGTAGAATTCAAGGACGAATTCCTGTGGCCCTTTCTGGAACTACTGAAATGCCTTTTTTTTTTTTTTTTTTTCTTTTCTTTTTTTTTTTTTTCTTGACAAAAAAGAACGCCTTTTGAGGAGTGCCCAAAATATGAGATAAGTCTGTGAATATCATAGAATGATATTCATGTTCTGATGGTTAAATCCTATAATTTTATTTAGGCAGAAAAATTCTGTAGTTATAGGAAAAGAATATGTGTATAAAATTCTGCATGTATGTGTGCATATTTATGTTTGTGTGTGAAATATATTTTGTGCATTTATATAAAGATGATTTATAAGAGTTAAAGATAGATTACAGTCTATTTCTATATAATTTTTAAATTTACATTTTTACCAATTTATTATTAAAATCTCTATCTCTAACCAGTACCACTGTGAAGTGTTAAGGAATAGGACTAAATGATTTTTAAATTTTCACTTACATATATTGTGAAATTTGTTATTATATGTATTTTGGCAGAGGTTACTGAGAATTGAAACAAGGGGTACTTTATCACTGAGTTACATTTCTGTTCCTTTTTATTTTCTGTTTTGAGACAGTGTCTTGCCAAGTTGCTGAGGCTGGCCACAAACATTTGATACTTTGACCTCAACCTCCCATGCTACTTTACAATCAACTTTATGTATCTTTAATAATTAAAGATACAAGGGAAAGGGCAATAATGGGCATTGTTACTCTTTTTAGTTTACATAGGGTAACTTTGATACATAAGTTTTTTAAAATTTAATGTAATCAGATGTGTACATATTTCCTGTTTTGTTCTTTTCTAGATCATTTATTGTGATTTCCTTTCCTATTCTGAAGCAAAAAAATATATTTTATGTAACTAATTATTCTTTCTAAAGTTTTACTTTTTATGTTTGTCATTAATCTTTGTATATTTGTGTTTGGGTTTTTATTATATGATTCATTTAGGTACATGCAATCGGGATTATTTTAAAGTGATCCATTGCTTGTCCATTGGTCTGGAATCCCATATAGATATGAACTCTTTCTCAAAACACAGCTCTATTTCTGTGCTCTTTATTCTATTATATTTATGTATTAATCATTTTTGTAACAATACCTTACCTGTTTTATAAGATGCACGTATGCCTTTACATTATTTGTCCTTCTTCAGAGTCATTCTAACTTTATTTTTTCCATTTTCTATATCTATTGTAGAATTATTTGTTAAAATACAAATAAAATGCAACTGATATTGGGTGAAAGTTGAATCAAAGACATAGATTAATTTGAGTAGAATTGACATGCATGAACATGGTGCATGGTGTACATTTACACATATTTGGATTCACTTCTGAGTTTCCATTATGTTCTATAATGTCCTTCATTATTATTAAGTTCCCTAGTTATTTTTGTTCCTTTGGTGCATAGAAGTGTTCTTTTGTTTTGATTCTTCCAAATCCCATTATTTTTATCAAGTTACCACTAATGTAAAGAAATAGAATAAATATATACATATTTTTAAGTTTGTATCTAGTAAATTTATTGGGTAATTGTGTTAATATGAATAATAAGCTTGTAAATTCTCTTGGGTTATCTGTTTGGACTAGTAAACTTGTTGGGTAATTTTGTTAATATGAATAATAGACTTGTAAATTCTCTTGGGTTATCTATTTGGACAATTAAATTAATTGAAAGTGATGTTTTTCTTCTTTTCCAATCCTTATTTTATAATTTTTTATAATTTTTTAAAATTTTTGGTACTGTAGATTGACCCCAAGGGTATTTTTTCCACTGAGCTACATTCCCAGTTCTATTTTGAGTCATGGTCTCACTAAGTTGCTAAGGGTCTCACTAGGTTTCTAAGGGTCTCCCAAAGTTGTTGAGGCTGACCTTGAACTTACAATATTCGTGCCTCAGTTTCCTAGGTTGCTGGTATTATAGACATGAGCATTTTTAAATTTTTTTTTCTTCTATTCCTCTTATGCCTAAGAATTCCAATAAAATGATAAATAAAAGCAACAATAATTGCGATCTCAACTATTTCATGATTAAAGAAATAAGTCTACTCTATCATCACCTGGTATTTTAATTAAGAATATATTTGTATAGACTTTTGGGTTATATTCTAAGAGTGCATATAAGATTTAGTTTAAGTGCTTTTTGACTGTTTGACATACTTGCTTATATCATTTCCTGAACTTGGAGTTTTGGTTTTTGGTAGAATTCAATAAGCAGATTTTTCAAAAATAACAGTGGCCTCATTTAGGTTTGCTATTTCTTCTGATCAACTTTGTTAAGTTACATTTATTTAGAAAAGTACCCATTTGGTCTAGGCTTTTTACTCATTGTCAAAAAATTATTTGTAATGTTCACATACTATTTTTTTTAAAAAAAATCTGTAACTCCTATGTTGTGCTTTTTAATTTCTAACTTTCTTTGTGTCTTATTTTATTCTTGGTAAAACTTTCCAGATGTTTTTGCTATTGTTGTTTTGCTAATTTATTATCTTCTGATAGAACACACAACTTTATTGACCCTTTTTATCTTTTCTTTTTAAAATTTGATATTTGATACCTCTTTCTCTATTCCATTCTGTTAACTTTTTATTGCTGTGACCGAAATACCTGACAAAACTTTTCCTAAGAAGGAAGTTTATTTCATGGTTCACAGTTTCAGTGACCTGTAGTCAGCAGACTCCATTGCTCTGAGCCTGAGGTGAGGCAGAACATCATGGCAGAAGATGTGGCAAAGGGCAGCCTCTCAGCTTATGGAAACCTGGAATCAGAGAGAGCAAGGACAGGGCCTGGGACAAGATGGAGTCCACAAGTCCATGTCCCCAGTGACCTATTTCCTCCAGCCATTCCCCACCTGCCTATAGTTTACACCACCTCCCAGTAGTCCATTCATACTATTAATTTGTCAAATGGATTAATCCATTAATGAGGACGGAACCCTTATCCAATCCTTTCACCTCTGAAGATTTTTGCATTGCCTAACACATGAGCCTTTGGGGGACATTCCAAATATAAACCCTAACATTCATCTTATTATGTATTTATTTCCCCTGTTGCTTATTTTCCAACTCTTTAAATTGAACTTGCATTTTCCTTACAGCTTAGTTTATACTGCAGTAGATTTTTTTTCTTTGTTTTATAATGTCAGAGTCAACTCATAAGTTATTTAGTATTTTAAAAAAATATTCCGAAAGTCAAAGGCTTTTTATTATTTCTGTGTTCTTGATTTCTGGTGTTATTACATTTTGTTCTGAGAAAATGATCCGGTAATACTGTTTTTCACTTTTACGTTAAGACTTTTGTATGGCTGTATTTGGTAAATGTTATTTAGTGATTGACAAAAATGTGTATTTTCTAATTGTTGAATGATAGTTTCTGTATATGTTCCTTCAGTTTGTTTGCTTTCTCCTGTTTCATCTATCATTTGCCAAAAAGGTATAAAAATATTTCAGTATAAGCAAACAATATATAATAATACAGTAAAACTTTTGAAATAACAAACACATCTTACATTTTCCCAAATAGAATCAAATGGAAAGGAGTAAATTTAAAGTCATAGGTTTTACAGTGAGTTGGGTGTGTTATTCAGTGGTTGAGCACTTGTCTAGCATGTGGCAGACACTGGGTTCAATTCTAATCACCTCAAAAAAAAAAAAAAAAAAAAAAGAGAGAGAAATGAAAGGTCAGTAGTATGTATTTTTAAAGGAATATTGAAGAAAATAGATGTTTTAAAATGCAGTGCAAGTAAATTATTTGGTAGTAGCAGCTGAGTGGTACTATGCATATATTATGAAATATTGAAAGTATTTATAATATTGATAATTATTTACTTTGGGTATAATAATAGTAAGGAGTGGTTGAATGATTGCTTTTTCCCTTAATTGTTAACTAATGGCACTCACTGCTCCAAAACGAAGAATTTTATCACTTCTAGGATTTTGATGTCTGTGAATATTCTAAAAGTTCTCTATGAACTCAGAATTTTTAGCCATTTGAAGCTTATGGTTAGAGATAAATGTACAGATCTTGCTACATGAAACTAATTTAGTATCATGTTTTACTTTATATGTAGTTTCCTTTTGAATCTCATCTTAGACAGTTGGTCAGAAAATACAATAATTTAAGAGGTGTGTGGATACATTAAAAATATGATCATTATCTTTTGAAAGAAAACTGTCTTATAAAATGTTCATTATATATCCATTTTAAAGTTATAATTATTCCATATCTTCCTTCCAATAGTTACTAAAATTAGTTTTGTCTGGGTGTCGTGTTGTATACCTATAATCCCTCTTATTCAGGAGGCTGAGGCAAGAGGATCACAAGTTTGAGGCCAGCCTGAGTAACTTAGGGAGACCCTGTCTCAAAACAAAACAAAACAAAACAAAACAAAAAAGGACTGGGAATGTAGCAATGTATAATGTAATATGTGGTATAATGAAAACACTTAATAGAAGACATTTTATGTGGGGCCACTTTAAATTGACAGAAATAGTGATACTTCTTTAAGATACAGTCTCCCAGTAAATTAATTTTTGAAACTCTTTATTGAAGTATAATATAGATATAGAAAAGTGCTCATGTCATAAGCAATAGCATGATAAAATATCACAACTATACACACCCATGTATCCACAGATTAAAATTTAAGCACGTAGATATGAATGTACTCTAAAGACCTATGGTGGACACACTTTTCACATTTCACATGATTTGACTCCCTACTAAAATACTTGTTAAATAAAAATTATCCTGTAATTATCCTATAATTATTACATGTACTATAAGGTATATGAGTACATATGTAAAGTTATAACTCTGGAAGGAATTGCTTTGAATTTAGGAGACCTATAAATAGAAACTTTAGTTAGCAATTCAAAATATTCTAAATTGCATGACCAAACTCATCTTCCTTAGTGAGGAACAAAGACTCAAGAAATTAGAAGCTTAGTCTGTCTGATTAATATGGTAGCCTGGAGAAATGTTTCATTATTTAGTATTGGGTCATGAGTAGTTTTGAAAATCTACCTTATTTATTATGTCCATATGTTACTTACTTTTTATATTGTAGGAATCAATAATTTTTTAACAGAATGAAGTCATTATAAAATAAGCATTTTAAGTGCAATAACCTGTATACAGTACACTGGAGGAAATGGAGGGGAAGAGGATGTAGGAAGTGAACATAAGGAGGCTGTTTCTGTACCCTAAAAGGAAGTGATGTCACTGTGAATTAGGAAGACTATGGGAATGAATAGGTAGGGATAAATAAGAAAAGGGTCATTTAGGATAAATCAACATGACTTGGTTATTGAATTGAGAAAATCAAAGAAGACAATTATACATATGTATATACATATATATACAAATATGTGAATAATACAAATATATAATACTATATACATATATACACTTATTTATATATATTTGGTCTTTTACATTTTTATAGAAATATCAACAGTTGTTCCTAATTATAACAAGATAAAATTAGGGAAATCAGAAAGGCAAATTTTTCCATTTGCAGTAGGAATGAATTCCAATTTATATATATATATATATCACACATATATACACATTTTATGTATGTGTGTGCATGCATACTTTCACACATACACACACACACAATATTCTGTTTTACAATAAGGACAGTTTGAGCATAATGAGTCTAGCACTTGGCTCCCACCCTTTTTATAGCCCTAGTTTTCAAAGTGTGGGAAGATGAGACAGGTGAGGTCACAGCAAGTTAATTCAGACTGGAATGTAATGAGGTGAACGGTCGTCATTGTCTTGACAGTTCTTACCAATCACACCTTTCAGAATCTTCCCCATTTGTATTTTGACCTTATGGTACAATTGCTATCCTGTTCAGACCTCCTCCAGGAGCTGAGAAGACTTGGACTGTGCTACTTGACACCTTACCTCTAGCCAGTAGTTCCATATTCTTTTGTACCATTTTATTAGCCTCAAATTATCAAGGTTCCATTGTTTGATTTAATATATTAACATGGCAAAGTTTTACTGTATGTGACAGAAGAGCATTCTAGGAAAAAGAAATCCTCAACAACTGAGGGTATAAAGTTGTATTTTGTAATGGAATCACATCGTAATAAATATTTGGGATCATATTTCTAAAGAGTGATGAGAATCTTAAATGCCTGAGATTCCAAATGGGTGGCTCGGTGGCTGAGTGTCCCTGTCTACCAAATATATACAAGATTCCAAAGGAAAAGAGAACAACAGCAAGCTAAAGAAGGAATCTTGGAGACTATATCATGAGGTGGTTGAAGAAGAGGGGGAAAAGGGGAATCAGTTGCACCACAGGCAGAAGAGGAATTAAGACAACACAATTTTAAATAAAAAGTTATTGAGTTTAGTAAATCAGAGGTGCATTTCAAGTGAAGCTAATGAAACTGAAATTTCAGGGCCTGTATTTTGTATGAACCCCTTTTAAGTCCCTAGGTAACAATGCATTCTAAAAATTCGTTCTTCTTCAAGAGGCCTCTCAGTATTGTGTAAGCTGCTGACTCTATGCAACTAGTCAGCAACTGAAAAATGTTTTTTTCTTTTTGAATAGTTTTCTGCTTGGTATTAATTTTTACTCAGTTTTCTCTTAAAAATAGCTGTAATGCCATGCCTACTCTCCCTCCCTCCCTCCTTCCCTTCCTTCTTTCCTACTGTGCTGGGAGATTGAACCCAGGGCCTCATGCGTGCTATTCAAGTGCTCTGCCACTGACTTACATCCCCAGCCCTGACAAGCTCTTAACACTTAAGTGAAACAACTATTTTTGCCCTTAGCATTTAGAACATATACATAATGAATTTATTTAAATTCTATTTATTCATGGCGCTACCGCACTCATCAATATTTATGACTTAAGATATAAAATCCCTTTCTCTCTTTCCTTTCCTTCCCACCTTCCCTTCTTTCCTCTCTTTCTTCTTTCTACCACAGCTGAAAGGAGAACAGTTAGAAGGACATGGTATCAGCTAACATAATGCATGTTTATCATTGAAAAATTATATTGCCCCAATGAACATGGGTGTAACTTCTTTGCTGAACAAACATTCCGTGTACTGTCACAATCTAATATCACAGTTATATTACTGTCTGTAGTGTTTTGCTTTTTGTTTTTAACAGATCTAGAAATAGAGTTTTTACTTTTGGTGTCATGGAACCAAAAAGTTATTGTTTGGCTTACTGTATTCAATAAAATGATTTGAAAACATTTCAAAGCTGGTTTCATAAAAATGGACAAACATAAACTAGAATGAATTTATTAGTACACATCAATTTTAATTTACATTCAAAATCCAAGTAAAATTACCAAAAGTTTATTCACATAGTTTTTTTTAAGTTTCCTTAGTGCCTCAACAAATTTAAAAAAGACTTTAAAAATATGTATATTTTTAAGGACTTTGTAATCTCCAGAAATTTTTCACAAAGTTAATGATATAGGACTTAATTAACACATTTCACAGACCAATGACTAGTTTTCTTTCTATTATATATCTAAATATCAATAATAATGTATATAAGTATATATAGATCTTCATTATTTACAGATTTCATATTTGCAAGTTTGCCTACTTACTCAAATTAATTAATGAATTAATTAATTTGTTTGTCTATGTGCCAGAGATTGAACTCAGGGGTGCTTAACCACTGGTTACATTCCTAACCCCTCTTTTAAAAAATTATTTTTATTTTGAGATAAGTTGCTTAGGGACTTGTTAAGTTGCTGAAGCTGGCTTTAAGCTTGCAATCTTCCTACATTGGCTTCCCTCAGAGCATTTTTGTAGTTACTCTTAAGCTGTGCAGAGTGGTGAAGAGTTTGAATTGCTTGATCCCCAGAAGAAATCAAACAGCGATACTCTTCCACATTCTGTTGTTCTTGTACTGTAAACAAGTTTCCTTTTCATGATGTATTTAGTGCCACATTTGCTTCATTTTTTTGCTTTTTGTTGATGATTTTGCTGTTTAAAATAGCCCCCAAGCATAATGAGGTACAGTTTAGTGACCATCAGATCAAGAGGGTTGTGATGCACCTTAGAAAGAAAATACTTGTGGTAGGTAAGCTTCATTCAGGAATGTTGTAGTGCTATTGACTGAGTTCAATGATGATGAATCAACAGCAAATATTAAACAGTTGTCTTTAAACAGAAGCATGTACCAGAAAAGGCTATCCACTGGTTGGTTTATGAACATACTGTGTCCAGAGGCTTGTGGGACAATAGTCCTTATTTCCCCTAGGAGTGGTGGCTTAGTGTTTGCTTATTCAGTCTTCACAGTGACTTTAATAAAAATAATTACCACAGATAGTGAGAATCCACTATACGTATGTGCATGTATGCATATGAGTGTGTATGTGTATGTATATATATATGCACATATGAATATGTGCATATATATATATATACATATTGCATTTAAAAAGTCAATGTAGAAAATTATAGTGTGCCAACATTATGGTTTCCAAGAATACAAAAAGAAAAAACATTTTGACCATTATAAAATTAATTAAATGATAACTCTTTATTATACAACATATATTTGCAATATAATTCTTAAAAATTTACTTCTAAAACTGGTGTGCTTATTAGCTATTTTAATGCCACAAAATTTCTTTTATAAACAGAGCATAAGCAAATTTTACAAATGTTCAATATAAGATCTTTCAGTTATTATGATTGATATATATTGTATCTTTGAGTGAGTCTATATCAGGATTTCCATTTTGTTTGTAAATGAGGTAAAATTCAATACTTTCTCTTCTAACTGTATTAAAACAGGCCTCCTGTGCTCTGTTACTTAGTGGGAATTCAGTAGTCCAAAGAAATCAATGAAGTCCTTCACTTTTTTTCTTTGTGAAATCTTGAATAAAAGCTAGAAATATGACATCACTACTTTTATCTCTAACCCTGTTCTTGTGGGAGGATTTTGTGCATTTTGCAATTTCTTCATCTAAGTTCTTCTTTTCTGTGATATTTATCTGCTCATTATTAAAGCAGGGAAGGGAGATAGTGTATGGGTGGCCCACATACCCACTGGAACAAGGGAGAGTCCTTTTGTGTCTTGTGTGTGTTGGTACTGTTGACCTGCCATCCTATGGGCCTCACAAGAATCCCAGATCATTTTTCTGGCCTTATGATATTTTATCAGATGCCCCTTTAGATTGACTTTTGAGATACAAGTGAAACTCTAACACAGAAAAGTATGAGAGTGATTACCTTCAACCTGTTTATGACCTTCAGCTCCAGGTAAAATCTTGATGAAACATTTTTTTTCTATTTTTTTAAATAAATGATGTGAATATCTGATGTAACTTTGTTCAGATGTTACTGTGAATATCAAATGACTAGAAGGCACTTTTTAGACAGTCCATATTCTCTTCTGTAAACTACTTCACTTTATGTTCAAATTGAGGAGTCCCTTATAGACTAAAGCCAGTACTGTGGGGAACAGACTCCATTCTAAAGCTCTCCCTAACATGTTGCAAAAACTGCCTTAAAATGGCTTCATTCAGATGCCTCAGAATGCGTTCAGATGACTCTACATAGGAAAGTTCACAAGGACCTTTATTTGTTCTTTGGTTTCATTCTGTAATGATGCTGGAGAGTCAAGGACCCAAACCAACCTATCTCCAATTTCTTCATGATCTTCTTAGCTACAGACAAAAGCAGAAGCATCAGGAACATAGCATATGGGTATCTTTTTCTTCTCGGACTTCATAAAAATGCCATCCTGTTAAAAATCTAGGACTGTGGGAACAAGGGTGAGGTTAGGTACCACTGTCTACCGCAGTAAGCTGGGGTTGCTTATTTGTCCTGTTGGCCTACTGTAGGAAATAGGTAATAATCATATAAACAGAATTAAGTATTTAACTACAAATTGATTTGTAAAGAAAAAGAAAAGAGTGCTTTGAGACAGAACTACAGAGAAGGAGGTCAACTTTAAATTAGATGTGAATTTCTTTTCATCATTTTTTACTAGAATCTGTTTAGGCATACCGAGCACTCTGTTGCATCCTTAAATATTGATTTTAGCATTTAGAGTCCTTCTTGCAAAATAACTATGATTCTGAGTTTGTATAATCTTTCTCTTCAAAATATTTATCTTTCTCTTCTAATTAAAAAAAATCTTTGTGTAATTTGACTTATTCTGGAAGACCTATATTTCTTTTCTCTCAATCATCAGTTTGTCAACAAATAGTAGTACTTTTTCTCTACTGCTTCCAATGACGCTGTATTCTACTTTTTTGATTTATTTATACTCTCCTTAATTCTCTTTATAAATTCATTCACTTTTTAATATCTCAATCTGTCACCTTTGAGTTTAGTCTTACTGTCCTTTTATCTTAGTTTATTTCTGAGAGATTAGAAAGTTATTTTTCACCCTTGTCTTTATGTTTTTTTTTTCTATTTTGCAAAGTATTTGTGCATACATGTGAAACTCATAATAATAATGTGAGAAAGCTTAATATTCATCATTTAATTAAGATATTTGCTATAAACTATAACCAAAATAGCATTAGACAGGATATATGGACTTATGGTAGTTCAGATACTTAATTTTGTCACTTTCTCTTCCCAATGTTAATCCAACTACTGTCTGACTTTCTCAAGAGGAGCAGCTACAGAGGTTAGTAGGCAGTAAGGCAAGGCAGGTGTGAACAAGGCAGGATGGAGTGGGTATGCAGAGGCCATTGTTTAGCTGGTCTCTATATGGACCTTGTGATCTAGGCCAGAAAGCCCTTGAGCAGAATCAAAGTTCCAACGAAGATAGATGAACCAACTGAAGGTTAGGTTTGTAAAACTAAATATGTTGTCATCAGAAGACTTTTGCTCTTCTGTCTCCCTTAGGAAGATAGAAGAGCTAGGATGTTAAACTGAGTTCCCCTATTGCCAAGCTCCCCGGGCCCTGGAAGATAATGCAAACAGGTAAGCTACACCTGTAACCCAGAAATGGACCTGATGATTTTGTAACTAACCTATTACCTACCCCAGGGCTGCTGTGCCTTCCACTCCTGTGTGACTCTTCCATTTATGATACTCTAGTAGGTAGCTCTGAACCTGTGGGTGAGTACAGCCGTGAGTAATTAAAAAAAAAAAAAAAAAAATAGTACCAGCAGCCTGAGAAAGGAAAAGTAAGCAGAGCACTTAGAACAGGCACTTGCATTTAGCCAGAATTTCTATAGCTGACTGATGATAATTATAAGAAATATAATGACTATTTAAGGCACAAGGCATATTTAGATTTAACTCATGTTGCAAGACTAGTGTG
Organism: Sciurus carolinensis; assembly: GCF_902686445.1. Lineage (NCBI taxonomy): Eukaryota > Metazoa > Chordata > Mammalia > Rodentia > Sciuridae > Sciurus > Sciurus carolinensis. The sequence goes on along the minus strand of NC_062213.1, from coordinate 60,140,109 downwards.
TAATTTTGAGCTTAAAAATTTACAGATCAGTGAGAATTTCTATGGAGATCCAAATTTGAGGGTTCAGAAAATGCACTAGAATAAATATCCAAATGAAATTCAAACTGGAAAGAAATGGAAATCATGAAGAAAACATAAGGGACATGGAGGATGGATAAAAATTACATTCTTTGAAATTTGTCATGTGCCAGGCATTGTTCAGTGTTCTTTTCAGTTTCGAATTTATTCAGTAATTATAAAAACCATTTGAGATAGAAATGTAGAGAAATCTAACATGGAACTAGTAGGAGATTTTGAAAGGATAAGATTAAAAAGAAAATACCCGGAAAATGTGATAGAAGTCACCTGGATGAAAAAAATTAAGTATAGATAGAAAGGGCTCACAAAGTTTCATGAAGGGCTGATGAAAAAAGTAAATTAAAAGATGAACTCCTCGACATTTAGTAAAATTCCTGAATTCCAAATATCGACATTTAAATCTTTCATTTCAAAACATGATGTTAGAATTGATAGGAATTGAGCTGCGTGTGTTGGTGCATGCCTGTAATCCCAGGGCTTGGGAGGCTGAGGCAGGAAGATCCCAATTTCAAAGCAAGCCTCAGCAAAAGTGAGGCACTAAGCAACTCAGTGAGACCCTGTCTCTGAATTAAATATAAAATAGGGCTGGGGATGTAGCTCAGTGGTTGAATGTCCCTGAATTCAATCTCTGGTGCCTGCCCAGCCCCCGATTCTGCCCCCAAAGAAAGAAATAGAATTGATAGGAATTACTTTTAAAGAAGCTTGAAATCAAAGGTCTTTGACATCTTATTCTCTCTTTACACAGGGTATTTTTTTTTTTTTTTTTACCTATTAGAGTAAAAGCAGTCTACTCAATTTTGTATTGTTATGTTTTGTCATTTCTTTGTTTAAATATATAGGGAATTGTGTGTGTGTGTGTGTGTGTGTGTGTGTGTGTGTGTGTGTGGTAGATGAGCCCAATTTACTTGTATCCAAGAGATTCAAACTGCTGGAACAATTATTTGGATGAAATAGTCTTTTTGTCATACTGAGTTAAAATTATACCTTTATAATATATTAACTTTTCATATATAAGAGATAATTTGGGATTTCTCTTTTGTTTCCTGATCCATTCATCTTTTCTAACATACTATCATACTCTTTATTATAATGGTTTTATGTTTGCACATCAGATGATATCAGTCTTGCTTTTCTTTCATTTATTACTTTTGACTCCACAGTTTTTTATTCTTCAATATGATTTTGAAGTCATGTCATCTAAAATCCCTTTACTCCATCAAAAATAAAAGAATAAAATCCATCCTATAGATGCCTTTCTAATTGGAATTTCATGTGCTGTTATTCTGAAAAAATTGTTATTTTTATGATTTTAGTTTTACATATAATAAAATTGAATCCTTATCTTTTTTCATATCTGGCTGGGTTTTTTTTCTAAAGCTCATTTCCAGATTGTTTTCCAAGATGTGTACACATTTAATTTTCTTTCCCAATTGTAAATGCTGGAATATAAAGGATAATACTGATTACTATTGGTAAGAATGTATACTCCAGTAGTGTTCTTAGGTTCAGGGAACTGTCCTTAATGTTTCACCCTTGAGAACATATTTAATGTTGAGTTTGGTAAGTATTCTTTACAATATTTATATGCACTTAAAATTAGCATACTACAGTAATGCAGCCACATCAATGTTTATAGCAGCTTAATTCACAATAACTAGATTGTGGAACCAACCTAGATGCCCTTAAACAGATGAATGAATAAAGAAAATGTGGTATATACACAAATGGAATATTATTCAGCCATAAAGAATAATAATATGGCACTTGCAGATAAATGGATGAAATTGGAGAATATCATGCTAAGTGAAGTAAGCCAATCTAAAAAAACCAAAGACTAAATGTTTTCCCTGATAAGTTGATGATGATATATAATGGGGGTGCGGGGGTTGAGGGGTGAGAGAAGAATGAAGGAACTTTACGTAGAGGGAAATGAGGCAGGGTATAAAAACTGGTGGACTGAGACAGCCATCATTACCCTATGTACATGTATGATTACATAAATGGTATGAGTCTACATTGTGCACAACCATAGAGATGAAAAGATGTCCCTCATTTGTGTACATTGAATTAAAATGCAGTCTGTAAAAATAAAAAAAAATTAAAAATTAAAAAATATATTTATGTAGGCACTTTCAACTCCACTGCTTGCTTCTTATGACTTGAATCATGTTTCCTAAATATTACCTCTGATCTTTGTGCTGGAATGCAAGTAAATGAGGCAACTGGAAGAATGCTTTTATGTTCTGGAAAATCTTTGCAATGTACCATGGAACAGATACACAGTCATATGCAAGAGATGCATAAAAAAATCAGGGTGAGTTTTACTTTTGACGTAAACTAGTACCAAGTTAGTAATCTTATGTATATCATTGTCAACTTCCCACTAACAAACCTAAAAATTAATGACAGTGCTAATTAAGACCACATTTAATAGTCAATAGGAGGGCTTACACACTGTTTTACTTAGCTGCAAACCAGTGTTTGTTTTGGTTTAGAAGTTTACATGTTTAGGACATTAATTATATTTCTCAATCTAGCTTCATGGCTAGAAATGAAATTCAGGTGTTTCTTTATAGAGATATAAATTGTCATCATTATCGTCATGACCATCATAGAGATGATGATAATTACTTGATTGGAAACTCCAGGAAGGCAGGAATTTTCTCAGTTTGTTCTTGTAGAAATAACCAATGATTAGAAAAATACTTGATATATAAAATGAACTCATGTTGGACTAGAAAAGATAAGGAAAGGGATCATGGAGTGGGGAGAAAGAAGGATGGATGTGGATAAGACCAAAGTATGTTATATGTGTGCATGAGCATGCCACAATGAAATTTATTTTTCTGTATAATTAATATGCATTAGTAAAGTATACTGATGCTCAATATAAATTCTGTGTCAAACTAATTACTTGCATATGTCTTTTATTCAAATATTCCGTAAGTATTTGTGGAGTGTTTGCCATGTGACAGACAGTGCTTCAGGCACTAAAGACTTGAATAGAAAATGGAAGGCGTTTGCCCTCACAGAGTTTACATCTGAAAGCAATGTTCCCGGACTTCACTGCACATTGAAATCACCCAAAGTTTTTTTACATTGATTAAACATTCTGATTAAATTGGTACCTGATACACCTGGGACCTGGTTTGGGAGTGTCTATAGTTCCCGAGATGATTTCAATAGGCAGCAGAATTTCTGAATCACTGGACTAATAGAAAGTTAATCACTAAGCACGTCCAAACTGCTTGCTTGAGAGTGATGATAGCTTGTGTAATGAGAGCTACCACCTTACCTAAGATGTTTCATTCATATTAGATTCATATATTTACTACTAATATCATAGTAATTTTGCCCTATATTTTTATCCAAAAGAAGTATTTTAGTATGGTAGTTTTTGAAAATTCAACCAACATTTAAAAATATACAAGCTTTCCAAAGGGAGTAGATATATTTAACATTTCAATTAAGAGTAAACCATATATCTATCTTTTTTAAATTCAGATGCAAATATTGTTTAGTTTTATCCAACTCAAGTATCATATTAAAATGTTCTCCTTAAGTGTCTAAAGGACACTTAAAGAGAAATGCTGACCAGTTCTTGACTGTGTGACTATATCTATAACCTATTATTATATTTTTAAATGGAGAAATTGCAATTCTTATTTATTTACTTGACTTCCACATTCTAAAGATTATGGTTATTATAGTACATTTTTTTTTAAATGTTCAAGCCTACATGTGCACTCAGCATAGTAAAACTGCTGCTATTTTTCTTAAACATACTCCAGAAGATGTTTGAAACAGGGACTGGCCCAAACTGATAACTTCCTTCCCTTCAGCTGGTATAATGCAGCGAATTTGGTATCAGAGTGCCACCACAGTCTTAAATAATTCTAAGTAACCTTGCTGAGTTTGCAGTGACAACATCAATAACACCCATTGTACAAAAGAAAAAGAAAAAAAGGGCAAAAATAGTACTTGTTAAGTGTTAACATGCCCCTTATATCCACTTATTTTTTTTTATTTTCCTTACAACTATAATCTAAATTCCAGTTAATAATTTAGTGCTAATCAGCTCCTTATCTCCTGAAAAGGAGAGTCTGTTTTGAATCATAAGGCAGCTGACCTTGAAGGTAGCTTAATATATGCAGATTTCTTATATTGTCCCTGTTCTTTTAGTTACAGCATATCTTGCTGCACGTAGGTCTCAACTGCACAGTCCCCTTTGTCCATAATAGAATTGACACTCTTCCTTAGTTTTGAATTTTACATTTCTTTGTGCAACTAGTTTGAAATAATAACCTGATGGTTTAATAAGCAAATAAAATAAATATAAAGAGTTGAGGTAAATCCTACGTACTTTAAAGAGTACCAGCATTTTTCTAAATTAATTAGGCTGTTTCACAAGGTGATTGTATATCTCTATCCAAATAAATTTTTCCTTCAAATGACATTATCTGGTAGTGATGTGAATTGTTTGCATTGATCAGAAAAAGAAGATGTGGCTTAGATGTAAAACTAAAATAAGAATTTAAAATTCATTCTTTGGATTAAGTTTCACGAATTGAAAAAAAAAAGGAATCAAGAAATGAGTTATAGAATAATTATAATTCTTTAAGGTTAAGGATAATTATAAAACTAAGGAAATATATGAATGTTCAGTTGAAATTTAAGTAATCTTTAGCAATACTAGGTCAAGAATTTGTGTCAATATTAATAATAATAGACTTTTTAAAATGTCTAAAAAGACTTTGACCTTAATATTCTAGTGAATTAATGTGATTCTGCTGGCTATTGCTTAGATTGCCAGATCAAAGACCAAGGAAAAGAAAAGAAAAATTTACTTTAAGATAAAAATTGTATATAATGCAGTTTTTATGAACAGGTTACTTAAACTCTCTGAGAGTTGTCCCATCGTTACAAGCAGCTTCAAACTTCTTTGTATGTCAACGAGAGCAACTTGTTTTGAAAACTAATCTTATTTTTGTTTGCTCATTTTAATGTTTTTATTTACCTATTTTCTCACATCAAAATTAGGAGAAAGAAGAGGCTAGATTTCTATTTAAAAAAGATGAATGGAGATTAAGTTACAGTGACAACAAGGAATTTAATTGTAACTTGTTGAAATTTCATCTGGTTTTTAATGATTGTATTTAGCTACTCTTCATGCTTGGAAAGTGGAATATGAAATCAACAAATATTACAGATGTGCTTTTGGGATTAACATATCCTTTTGGTAAGGTAAAATAACCTCAAAGAAATAAATTTAGTGAGCAAATTTTATTAACTATCCAATAAAATCTTTTTATATTGGTATTAGCATCCCAAATTGTTTTCATGAAACTTCTCTTGTGAAAATAACCTTGATTTTTATTAGCTTGTTTGCTATTTTAAATCACGCTATGAAGGAATGATTAATATAAAGTTTAGAACGATTTAACAGGCTTAATAGTGTTACAGATAAGATAGAAATGTTTCTGCTATTATCTTGAATAGTCAGTAGTGAATTGTTCTTTTTTAAAACACTGCGCTGTTTTCATCTCTTGTTATGTTGCTCTAAAGAAATTTAAATTATATATTTCACATGCCAATTTATAGAACCATTGTTTTGACAAAAACATTTTTCAACATCATTACTTGTACTACTTAAAATTGACTTTTTATCTACAAATAATTTGGTCATTCTCTCTGGAGTATTAGACCTGACCAGGGCTAAGACAGTACATGTAAGCTTACAAAACACTAGATCACACTAAAAAAGAGTGATATTTTTCTCAGCTTTGAGAACAGATACTTCAAAGTAGCGTCTTCTGCCAAGAGATTTTTCAGTAAGTCCTAGTTTCTCATTTATACTCTTAGTTTTGGATATAAAGTTTACATAATTGTGTTTTAGAAAATGTGTGCTTCTAATTTTAAATTATTTTAGGTATTAGAATATACACATGATTTTTTTTCTCAATTAAACTTTTCAAAGTAGACTTAAAAGTACTCATAAATTTATTTTGGATGTATGGTTTAGGGATATTAGTCTCTTTTATTTAAGAATAATTGTTTCTATTGTCACTGAGGCATAAAAATAGTTTTTCTTATAATTAATTAAGCTCTTAATCTAATATAGTCTTAATGAATTCACTCTTAGGAATTACTTGATGAAGCAATAATGAAAGGCTGTCTGGTTGATATCCATCTGCCTCTTTCCTGAAAATAACTAAATTTTAATGTGAAAACATATAAATAAAAACTATATCTGTTTCATGTATCTAGAGCTTATGTAATTTAATTTTATAATTCAATTTTGTTCAATTGTGGCATGCATGTTTCTGAATCATGAAAACTCCACAATCACTGTTGAATGAAAAACACAAAGGAATACTGAGTGTGATACTTGTTTTGATTTTGATGCATAACAAAAAATCCAAAACTAATCATAACAAATTGTTTCTCTGTGACATTTTCTTTTCTCATCTATTTTTTTTTTTCTTTTCTTCTTCATCCTCTTTCATCTTCCTTTTCTTCTCTTTAAACAAAAATATTTTGAATATAGACTAATTGGGTTTAGAAGTAGAGAATAAGAACTGGTCATAAAGAACAATATAATTCAATTTATAAATACAAGTTATCTCAAGTTGAAATCAATATAAGAGAACCTCTAAACTCCATTTAGTTAACTCCTGGGATTAATTCAGGGTCTCAATTTCCTTTGTGGAACATGCTAATTATTTTCCAGAGTCGGTTCATCTCTCCAACTTTCTATACATGTCAAGAGTAACATGCATTTGTTACCTCAGGTGCTATTGCCATTTTTCTTGCATTTTCATTTTGTAATTTATTTAAATGTTGTGCAATTTAATGCAAAATTAATGTTAGAAAAGCTTTACTTTTTTCCCCTATAAAAACCAAGGGAAGTACTGTGGAATTGAATAAAAGCAAGTTGACAAAAGTATATGAAATATTTTGTAAAAACTATAAAATTGAGCAAGTCTTTTGTATTCAGATTGCTTTAGAAATAGCTTTGACTTTTTTCCATAAAGAAATTAGAAATCAAAAGCTGCACGTGAGATTTAAGTGGAAAAAAAAAAGTAACAAATCCCTAGAAGTGGATTCTTAAAGAAAATGATCTTGATTCTATTAAAAAAAAAAAAAGTAGTGTTTCTATCTACTCAAATCAAATAAGCTATCAAACATATGTATGCCATTTACATGATTCTTTTAATTATTTTGTTTACTTAATTCAGTAAATTACTGCTTCTAGAATTTAAGAAAAGAGGGCTTCTACTGTGCTTTATGTCTGAGAACAAAGTTAAGGATAATCCTTCTTTTGTTAGACTAAGACTAACTGAATTCTATGAGTGTTTTGTTATCTGAGTATCATGGAGAAGACAACTGCCCACTTGAGGAGATATGGCTGCCATCTTGGTTCTGGTATGGCTTCCGAAAATTCTCAAGTTCTTACTTTGTGAAATGAGGGAAATGATTTGCAGTAACATGGATGGGAAATAGGTTTCATCTTGAAATCAAACTCCCGTTAAGTGCTAGTGGCTACATAAAGATGCTTCACTATAGAACTGGATGGTCTGGTCTGGTAGTAATGTCTGCCATGGGAACAACATGAGGCAGAATGATAAAACTGTGACAACATTATCTACTAGCTATAACCACATTTTTCTTCATGTTTTCAGTCTTAAAAATGAGTTTCCTACCTTTTTTCTTTTCTTTTTTTGCCTCTTGTTGGGATACTCCCACTGGTGATGTCCCTTAGTAATGTTTACTTACCACATAGTTGAGAAAGATTGGGACCAATGCACAATTTATCCTTTTCATTCCCACAAGAAACACATCTTTGTAACTTCACCAATGAGAAAAAGTTTGGAAAAATTAAAACAAAGATTTTCTTGCTGCAACTTCTCCAGAAACTCAATAATTATGTTTTGTCTTCATTAGAGAAAACTGGCTTGTAAAATGTGTTCAATAATATTATTAGTATTAATCTATTTTTAATATAAGTAAAAGTGTACAGAACATGAGAGCAAGAGGACTGTTCCAATGATCACTGTTTAATTTAGTGAATTTGTTAATTTGACTCTGATTTTCCTCAAGGTCCTTGACATGGGACATGATTACATGATTTTGAATTTATTTTAGGACAGTTTTCTGGATGAAAAAATGCAATAATATCTAAGACAAGATATTCACAAGTTTCATTTCTTAAAAAATCAATTAAGAATTGCTTCATTTTAATCTTCAACAAATGTGGAAAAATAGATCTGAATTTATAATGCAAATGGGGCTACAATTCTTTCAAGATTATATCAATACACAATTTCAGAAGTAAATACGCTCATCAAATCCTGTCATCTAAATATTCCCCAAACTCCAAATGCCACATGTACACATAAAAGACATACCTGTTATATTGATGAAGGTTGATGAAGGGTATGTGTGAATCCACATTAGGGATAATTTTACTTCAGTTAATGCCTAGTATGTAGCAAGCAACAGAAGTTAAAAAAAAAAAATGAAACTTTCCTCATGTAACAGTGATTAGTTGAATAACTATAACACACAGCTCTGCCTATGGGAGATTTACAAATGTGAAAGGACAAAGACCCAGAAACTGATAAAGAGACTATCGTATTAGGAATCTGCCCAGGAAGCTACTGGAATATATCATGAATCCCTGTCATTACAAATTACAAATTTATTTTCTTCCAAAATAAAGTTGTATTGTACATGTAAGAAAGCTCGAAACTGTTCAGTACTCATCTATAGTCTTGACATATCAAATTTATAACAGTAAATTCTGCCTTTCAGAATATGTGGTATGTGGTGCCAAGCCCCTGAAATGGGATACTGCACATTAAAATTGCAACTTAAAACCTGAGAGATTCCCTTTTCTATGTTTAATCCTTCTCTTAATGACCTCATTTATTGTCTACTAGAAATCAATTTAGGAAATCATGTTAGTCCACTAAGCACTTCAGATAAGGCAATTCCATGAAGCATTCCAAGATTATCGCAAGGAGTTGCTCTCATATACCATAAAAGAAGAAATAAGTAGAATATGACCTCTTGCAGATGGTTACAGTTTTACAGCCCCTCCCACTGCAGCTCTTACGTCGCTCATTTACAGTTAGCTCTGGATTATCACTCTCAGATTGAAAGCAAAACACTGTGGGCTTTTCTGGGCTTGAGGTGCCACTTGTATGTGTGTCTCTCAGTTGATGATGAGGGTATCAGAACCGATTCTGGACATGGATGTGGGAAATTACAGTGAAGTTTTGGACCCAACTTATACCACTTTGGAGTTTGAAACGATGCAGATTTTATATAATTCAAATGGTGAGTGCTCATCTGCTTATAGATATATAAAAAGTAAGAACAGCAGGGGGAAGTGGAGTCGAGCTTCCCAAGGTGGTGGATCAGGGTTTTATTGCTGGAGGAGTTGAGTCTTGCTTTTTAAGACCACAAATCTGAGCTTTTGCACTTCATCACAAAATTTAAATTAATAATGCTATGGCTATTTTATGTTACAGGTAGAAAAACCTAGTTTTGTGTAATAAAGTAACTTCAGAATTCTGTCATGGACTAGTTAGAGAGGAAAAAAAGAGTAGTTTCAGCAGATATTTTATTTGCTGTAAATCATAGTAATAAATAACATTGGCAGATTGGCTGTGAAAGTATATTTTCTATGCAATATTTAGAATGACTTATGGAACAAAGTTTCTATAGAACATTGAATACTTTTACTGATTGCCTCCTCCTTTCATTATTGCAGTTCTCAGTTGCTACTGCTGAGAAACTACATTTAAAAATCACTTCAACTTTTTGTATTGAACAGAAATATGAAAAGAAATAGAGGTTTATATTATAACCTCACTTGACAGGCTAATGTTTAGCCATACAAAGCTCTTGGTATTTATCTACTGTAACATTTTAACTTTAAATAAGACATGAATTGTCTTTGCATAATGCAGTTTGTTATTGTCTTTGAATTTAAAATTTTTCCCCCAAGTGTAAGTCTTGTCCAAGACAGATTGTAATTGTTAGAACTTCGAACATCTTATAATTGCGTATACTTAGGAAAAAAAAATGTGTGTGTGTGTATGTGTGTGTGTCAGGATTGAGAAATCATGTTATGGTAAAAGTATCCTAATATTCTACTGTAATGTACAATTTTTATGACTTATGTTCTGGTTGTATTTCCAATAAGAAAATTCCAGTTATATTTCCTTATTAAAAGGGAGATTTTTTAAAAATAGTCAAAAGATGAATTCTGAAATTTAAGCACAGATAGAGTTAAAATGAACCTATAATGTAACTCTTAGGAAGTCACTATTTTTTTTTTTTTTTTTTTTTTTTTTTTTTGTGGTGCTGGGCATTGAACTCAGGGCCTTGTGCTTGCAAGGCAACCACTCTACCAACTGAGCTATATCCCCAGCCCGGAAGTTACTATTTTGAATAGACATATTTCATAGAGTATCTCAATAGAATCAAGACTTTAAAAAATGACTCTAGGTTCCTAAATGATAGCAACAGATTTACTATACGAATTTGCAATGTATGCTAAAATAACTAATTTGTATGGCCATTCCCAATTATTATTTAACCTATTTGTAATAACTGTCAATTATATGTAACTATTGCTAAACTAGTTAGAGTTAAATTTGCTTTCAGTATTTTCATATACTAATCCAGAATATAATCAATCTCAAATATTTTTTACTTGCATATTGCTAATGTCTTTAATGTTACCAAAATAAAAATTCTTTGCATTAAATTCTATAATGTAGCATGATGAACCTTAAATATATTCCCATTATTTTCAACTTTAAGAAATTATATACAGCAGTATTTACTCAGAAGCATTAGTGAACAGAATAAATGTGATGTCACAGGGTATAATTGGGATATGACAACATTAGATTTTACTTTTTTTATATTAAATAGATATAATGAGGTTTATTATTAGTATATCTTCATTATTATATAATTTATGGTGAATTAAAATTTGAATATACTCTGTGTGTGTGTGTGTGTGTGTGTGTGTGTGTGTGTGCATGTGTGTGTGTGTGTGTGGTACAGGAGAATTTTATCTCTGAGCTACATTTTAGCTTTTTTTTTTGTGGGGTGTGGGTAACAGGTATTGAACAAGGGGCACTTAACAACTGAGCCACATCACCTGACATTTTCTAAAATATTTTTTGTTTTGAGACAGGGTCTCACTAAGTTGCTGAGGCTGTGTTTAAACTCCTGTCACTGCCTCCCAATTTTTTTTTTTTTTTTTGAGATAGAGTCTTGCTAAGTTGCACAAGTGATCCCTGAACTGGTGATCCTCCTTCCTCAGTCTCCTGAGTACCTGGGATTAGAGGCATGTGCTACTGCACTTGATATATATTATCTTATAGTTAATATGTTTTGAGTACATACAGATTTTAAAGATGCATTCAATAATATTAACTCATTTAAGATATTTTATTTTGTAAAAATATCTACATATTTATTTTTAATGCCCATTCTTTCAAAACTATACATTAGAGACCCTCTACATGCTGGTCATAATTCTAAGAGCTGGAAAACAGGTAAAGTCTCTGATACTCTGAAGTTTATATTCTGTACATGATGATTTATAAATGAGCAAACCAATACATAATGTAATTTTAGACAAGGGCATTGTTATTAAAAGTAATAATAATAACCAAGCTCCAGTTTGTAATTGAAGGGTAGATTGGAGGTGACTTTTTTAGATATGTTCTCAGAGAAGATTTCATACAAAATGTGAGATTTGAACAGAAACCTGATAGCTAGCTCAAAGAAAGTCTTGAAGAAGAACTTTCCTTCCAGACAAGTGTAAAAGTTTCAAGGTGAAAGTAGGCTTCAAGAAACAAACAAACAAACAAACGAAAAATAATAGCACTATTGCTCAAGAATAGTGAACAGGATGAACAGCGATACCAGATACTGGGATCAGAAAGGTGGGATTGGCAAGTGCAGGAAGACTTCATCATGCTGGGTTTTACAGGCCATGGTAAAGGGCATAGGATTTACTCTGTCTCTAGTGATACATCATGGCAGATTGGACACAGAACAGTGACGTGGTATGAATTTCTTAGGTCAAGATCATTTGAGTGCCTTTGGGGTAATAAACGGGGGAGCAAGCTTAAAAGCAGGGAAGTTAGATTGGAAGCTATTGTAAAAGTCCATGGGAAGGATGATGGTCAATTGGATAAAGATGATCTTGCAGAAAGGGTGAAAAGTTGTGGAATAAATGTGTATTTCAAACATTAATTTACCACTGAGTTGGATAGGAAGGATGACTGAGAGAATTCAAGGAAAACTCCCAAGTTTTTGGCTCCAGGGACTAGATGGAACCATTGGCTTATATAAGGAAGATTGAAGAAAGAACAAGTTCTACAGGGAAAAAAAAAATCAAAATTCTGTTTTTGATATATTAATTTATGATTTTTATTTGACTTCAAAGTAAAATTCTTAAATAGGTACTTGATTATTTCAGGCTGATGCCCATGAGAGTTCTCAAGGTAGAAGCAACATATAATGACTTTTTTTTATTCCATCATGCAGATGATATTTAATGTCTTGTGACTGCAGGAGTTTCCCTTGAGAAAAAGTATAGCAGGGAACTGAGCCCCATGAATTTCCAAAATTTAATGGTCAGAAATATGAGATGGGAGCTATGAAAGGAACCAACCAGTGCTTAAAGGAAAGTCCTGATGTAAAGACTCCAGCAAGTCAGGAAATTGACTCTTTGGACCCCATGAATAATTATAAGAGAAATTTAATCAAGAATATTCAGTACGAAGTCTAAATCTATTCTTCATTTTTTTTTTTTTTTGAACAGATAATTCTGCCCCAGAAACAACAAGTATGAACGCCACAGACAACGGTGTCAACTGTCTATGTGCAATATGTGGGGACAGAGCAACAGGAAAACACTATGGGGCTTCGAGTTGTGACGGGTGTAAGGGATTCTTTCGACGCAGCATACGCAAGAGTCATGTTTATTCCTGCAGGTACTTCACATGTTCATTAAGGAAATTTTCAGATGTTTGGAGTAGCATGCAGGAAGTAAGGGAAGAGCCAGGCGGGGTCTCATACTCCTGTAATCCCAAAGACTCGGGAGGCAGGAGGATCTCGAGTTGAGTGCCAGCCTCAGCAACTTAGTGAGGCCCTAAGCAACTCATTGAGATCCTATCTCTAAATAAAAAAAAAATAAGAAGGTCTGGGGGTATAGCTCAGTGGTAAAGTGTCCCTGGGTTCAATCCCTAGTACTCCTCCCCACAAAAAAAATGAGGTAAGAAAATTTAGAGCCTTCATATATTTGTAACGCTATGAACAAAAACTCTATGTGGCAATGATAGAGTGTGTGTGGTATGTATACAGGATGCATACATAGAGGTTTTTTTTTTTTTTTTTTTATGAAACAGATTAGACTTTAAAAAGGTATATATATAAAAAAAAAAATCCACATACCTACCACCCAGTTTAGACCAACCTAGATGAATCCTCCAGTGGACACCTCCCACTTTCCCTTTCTATAGACTCCCTGAGGTAACTACCATCTGGAATTTGATGTTGATCTTTTCCTTGTGTCTCTTTATTGTTTTACCACATGTTTGTATACTACTAAACATTTTAAAATCTGTACTTAAATGGTTTCTCAATGTATGAATTTTTCTCTATGTTGATTTTCTTTTTAGTGTTGTATGACAGGCTGGAACTTTAAAAACAAAATTGTAAAAATGCAAATGATTTTGGAGATTGTGGGTTTCCATGAATGAAATTTAATTTTTGGTTCTAAAATTTAAATTGTGTTTCTCATGCTACCATTTTTTGCCACTGAATTAAGTGTCTTGTCTAAAACTTACTTACCTACATTTTTGGCGTCACACATTTCACGTAGTTTTTTTTTTTTTTTAATGTTGTCAATATCACAACACAGTTTAGATTTAGTTATTGCACTCTAATTGTCATGACAGTTCTTAAAGGCATATTATATCTAAATTGAATATGGGCTATTGACCAAAATGAATAACAGAAGAAAATCTCTATTTTGCTCTGTCAATGAAAAGGATGTTAACATTTATACATTGTTTTAAGAAAATGGACATTTGAGAAGGAGTTAGCCCTCTCTCAAAGTGTCATTTGATTTTCCAGGCTGTAATAAAAGTTAATATTAATACATAAATTCTGAAATGTACCCGGGTGCGATGGTGCACGCCTGTAATCCCAGGGAGTCTGAGGCAGGAGGATGGTGAGTTCAAAGCCAGCCTCAGCAAAAGTGAGGCACTAAACAACTCAGTGAGACCCTGTCTCTAAATAAAATACAAAATAGGGCTTGGGATGTGGATCAGTGGTTGAGTGCCCCTGACTTCAATTCCTGGTCCCCTCCCCCAAAGGAAAAAAAAAAAAATTCCTGAAAAATTTACCTAGTGTTTACTGGAAATTTTTTCAGGGAAGTTTGATATAGGCTAAAGGCTAAAAGATATATCAATTATCCACTTTAATAGCTTGGTAAACAAACAAAAATTTATATTGACATGGGCTTTGCTTATATAAATATAAAAATTCCAGAGGTAAAAAGTAGATCAATGTCTTCCATCATAAGCATTTTCTGTAGGAATACCTTAACTATTGAGCACTCCTAAGAAATTAACAACTAAAATAAAAGCAAAATAACACATAGACATTTTTAGGAATTAGGTGATCTGTTAAAAGTGTAATATGCATATATGAAAAATGGCAATTCAGACACCTAAATCCAAGAACAGCTTTTAAGAAGCTGATAGGACCAAAACAAGGGCTTTTGGGATTTTCACCTGGTCTGTATGGGGATGGTAGAAAAGAACTGCTCCCAAAGCAGCTTTTAGAAGTTTAGAAGATATCCTAGTAATATGTATGGTTAAACTTCTTGCTTCTACCCATAATGCATGCTGCTGCCAACCTAGCCCCATTTGCTAGTTTTGGTATTAAGCAAATGCTATGGATTTCCATGTAGAAAATAGTTATATTGGTCCAAGTTTAGGGGCGTAAAGTGTTTTTGACCTAAGATTGATTCATTTCTTAAATTCAGAAATTCCACTTCCAGGTTCTGTGACTGCTCTATCACACAGAAAGCCAGACTTTTCCTTCTAAAGGGAAACTGCTGTTTCAATACTTCTCATGTGATGCTTTTGATAATGGCTACTTATAAATTTCTATGTGCTGTATTAGATTATAATTTACTTGAATGGAAGAGAAAGGTAGTATTCATCTGTTTAATCTGTGCACCAGGATTTTATATACTGTAGGTACTTAATACTATGTTTATTCAATTTTGCTACTAATTTAGTGTTGATTGCCTATGTTCTCCTTACTGTGATGTTTAGCCATCTGAACCTCTCTCCTGAGTCTTTTCAACCCTCACTTAAAATGAACAGAGTTTTTCCTCATTCTGAATACACATCTCTCCTTTAGTTCATTTGAAGTAGGCTTTACTTCTTGTCCTATATTAAGTGGCCATTCATGTATTTTTGTGGGGGTTTGAGGACCAGGGATTGAACTCAGGGGCACTTGACCACTGATCCACATCCCCAGCCCTATTTTGTATTTTATTTAGAAATAGGGTCTCACTGAGTTGCTTAGCACCTCACTTTTTGCTGAGACTGGCTTTGAACTTGTGATCCTCCTGCCTTGGCCTCCTGAGTCCCTGGGATTATAGGACTGTGCCACCACACCTGGCTACCATCATGTATTCTAAAGAAAAATTTTATAGGTCACAAAATACGTATCTTTATTTTTTTCATTTAATAATCAATTTCAAATGATCAGAATGTATCAATGACTATGGATAAGAATTTTGAAGAAATGTTATTGTTTATTATATGATTAACATGTACCCCAAACTCCGAAGTACATTCACACAACATCCTTTTTAAGGCAAGACATTTTTCCCATTTTACAATTGTAGATTGATGTCATTTAATGTCCCCAAGTTCTACCAAGAGTGAATGGTGAACTAGTTTTAGAACAGACTGTATTCTGTTGTTTTTTTTAAGTATATAATACACTGTTTTTTAGCATACTTGAATTTGTGTGACCATCATAACAATAAATTTAGAACATTTTCATACCCGATAAGGAAATCTTTAGCAATCACTTCCCAATTGCCCCAGCTCCTTCTTCAACAATGACGTAATTACTAATCTTACTTAGAAGATTAATAATCCTCTTCCGAATTTTTCTTTTTTCTTTTCCTCTCTTTCGGTACCAGGGATGGAACCCAGGGGTACTTTACCACTAAGCTACATTCCCCAGCCCTTGTTATTTTTTATTTAGAGATAGGGTCTTGCTAAGTTGCTTAGGGCCCCCCTAGGTTGCTGAGGCTAGTCTTGAATTTGTGATCCTCTTGCCTCAAGTTCCTGAGTCTCTGGAATTACAGATGTGTGCCACCATGTCCAGGTAGGCCATTTCATGTATATGAAATCACACAAATATGTGACCTTTCGTATCTGTCTTCCTTCATTTAAATTAGAAATATGTTGTAACAAGTATCGGGACTTATTTCTAGTTATTGACAAATAGTAAGATTAATTGTGTGGACATACCACTTTTTGTTCATCTGCTTATCACTCCACTTTTGACTCTTATGAATAATTCTGCTATGGACAAAAGTTTTCATTTCTCTTGAGTATATCCTAGCATAGACTTACCATCTCATACGGCAGCTCTGTGTTTAACTTTTTGAGAAACTGCTAAACTTTCTTCCTAAGCAGCAGCAGCAGCATTTAATGTTGTAAGTAGCAATGTGTGAGGATTCCAAGTTTTCCACATCCTCACCAACTGCTGGACTGCCTGGTTTTTTAAATTACAGTCATTCTAATGTGTGTGAAGTAGTACAACCTTATGCAGAAACTACATTCTCAATGATGTTGTCAATTGTCTTTTGATATGCAATTCAACTCTGGGAATTGAACCCAGGGCTTCAGGTTCTACCAGTGAGCTGAAAACCCAGCCCTGTAATTTGGCATTTAGCATAGATTTCAGTTGGAAGTGAGGGCATTGAAAATTAATTGAAGAATGTTTAAAAGGAGAAAATGTACAAAAGCGCAAGTAATGGAGTTCTGATACTTTCTCTAACGCATTGAAATCAATTAGCATTAAGCAACTAGAATTTACATCAGAAGATTTCTCAAACTATATTTAATTTCATGACATGATAGAAATGATCACGAACACTAGCCAAAACTTAGTCATTCAGTTTTATTTTATTATAAATGTGAGAGGTGAGGTTTATATTTTCATATACATGCTGATCATGAGCCTGGAAATAGTTAATTGTCTTACACATTCTTTCTCTTGAGCCAAATTGGACTATACTAAAATCCATTTGTTTGTATATTTTCTTTTTTGAAAAATGATGATTTGCTGTAAGCTAACATCTTTGTTTGATGTTATAGGTTCAGTCGCCAATGTGTTGTTGACAAGGACAAAAGGAATCAATGTAGATATTGTCGATTAAGAAAGTGTTTTCGAGCAGGAATGAAAAAAGAAGGTACTAATAATGATGATGATGATAATTAACATTATTGATGAAAAATGGCATACACAAACATTCTCATTAATTACAATAACCTTTTCACATGAGTTCTGATTTTCCTCAATCTAGTAGTGAAGAATCTGTGAAAGAGTTCTTTGAGTTAAAGAATTTAGCCCAAGACCCAGCTAGTAAGTGGTGGAGCCAGTCTTTATCCAGCAATTGATTATCTAACTACTGACACCATTCTCTTCAACACTATGCTATTGCTGCCTACAAAATTATTATCCAAACAGCATTCCAATATCCAGTTCAAAAGATTAATAGCAAAATCTATGAATAGATTGAAAGTATATTTTAAACACATTTTTATTCTTAATAATAATCAAATATCTTTATTCATTTTATGAACATTAATGGAACATCTACTTTTTCATGTGCTCATCCATCTAACAAATAGCTATTGAAGACTGCTATTTCCCAAACACTGTTCTAGGTGTTGAGGTTTCAGCACTGAACATAATAGACCAAATAATCCTCCGTCTTAGAGAGGTGATATTCTAGCAAGTACTGAATATAAGCAGAGACAATAGATTGATATGGTATTTTAGTATATATTAATTTCATTTTGATCCTATTAAACAATCTAATTATATTCTGGTACATTCTGAATATGGTTAGTTTAGACACAAAAGTGATGAACACATTCTAAACATTTGGCAGGTATGATAGCTATAAGGTTTTATTCCTTTCAGTTTTGCTATATGCCTATGTCTATCATCTATAATGAGCTATTGTTCACAAGTATATCATGAGCTTAAAAAGATCAAAATAAATAAAATCAGTATACTAGCGAAGTTAAAATACATAAAATCCATCTTGAATATAGTTCGTTTTTTTCCTTTATCTCTCAGTATTTTAAAATTGTAAAAAAAAAAAATCCATTAGCATTTGTCAAGTTGCTAACCTTAAAAGAAGATGAGAGAAAAGAAATTTACAACATTAAAGCAAAACAATTTTTCATTTCCAAAATGACATTGCTACTGTCCTAAAATCTCTATTGTGTAGTTTATGGGATTAATTACATACTTTGTCAATTTTCTGCATCCATTCCTCCTTGATCCCCAAATTTTACCTCTACTAAATTGTAAACAAATAATAATCCTATACTTCCTTTATGAATTTTACAATTGATAAAATTAATTTTTTTTTCTAAAATACTGGAATTATCAACTGGGAATGGTGGTGCATGTGTAGAATCCCAGTGACTTGGGAGGCTGAGGCTAGAGGATTGCAAGTTCAAAACCAGCCTCAGCAACTTAGCAAATCCCTAAGCAATTTAGTGAGACAAAAATAAGAAAGACTGGGGATGTGGTTGATCATGTAAATGAAATTTAAAAAAAAATAACAAACTTCTTAATTTTTATTTCTACATATGCATTTCCAAATGAGTCAGTTCAGGTTGAAAATCAATAACACTGACAAAAAACAAAAAAACACAAAACAGTACTCTTCCAGTAAATGTGATATTAAAAAAAAATGTTAATAAATCACTCCAACTTGAAGACTACTTACTCTCTTATAAAGTGAAAAAGTCCAGTATTTTTTCTTCTAATTTAATGGACTTCATAATTAATAGTAAGTTTAGGGTCTCTGTTATAAGACTTTGGTGTTTTTCTATAATAAAATAATAATTGCCAAAAATTTGATAGTTTAACATTCTATCTTTCTAGCAGGACAGACTATTAACCTAAATAAGAACATTAACCTAAATAAGTTAGATATCCCAAGCCTTGTTTTTCTCCTTGATAAATGAAAAATAATTTTGCCTTCTAAGTTTTGAAATCCACCTTTGACATCTGACTTGTTTTATTGTTTATATGAGTATTTACACAAATTTATAAGCTAATTCTCCCCTTTTGACTCTTCTTTATATTTAAAAATGTAATTTGCAGCAAGGGATTTGGAAAAAATACATTTTTTCTTCCTTTCCTTCCTGAAAAAAAGGATGCAGTTCCAGCTCTCTTTTCATATATTTTCATATAATGTAAGAGCCTTTTATTCCAAAAAGCTGTCACTCAAACCTCAGTCTTTTCATTAGATACTGCAGACTCACGCAGCTTTTTTTTTTATGCTATAAATTATCTCAAGGACAGTATTTCATAAGAGATCATAATATTGCAATCTTAAAGACATCTAAACCAAAATAAATTTACTTTCTATTTTGGTAGTGTTTATAGGAAAAAGAAAATAGAATCTCAAAATCGATGACTCATATCTTCTGAGAGGGAATACACTCTTATCTTTGACCTGGTCAATCTCATAGGTGACACTCTTACTCTAGTTAGCTTATAGTTTTATTAACTTTGAGAGAATAAAAACCAATCTATTAAAAACATAATATGGCAAAACAGGTTGACCAATGCTTTCAATCATGCTCAACATCATGAAGTCCCAAAAAACAGTATTTTATGATCTCCAGTGACAATGACAAGTCCCTAGCTACTCTGACTTTTGAAAATGGTACAGAATGAAAAGATCTTTAGTCCTACTTTCTACCACCAAGATTTCTTAGAATGACATTTTCTTGCTTTTTGTAATTTTTTTTTAACTTCAAACTGTATATCATGACACATCTTAAAGAGATCTGACCAGTAATACTCTGCTTTTTCTTTCTTAGCTGTGCAAAATGAACGTGATAGAATCAGCACCAGAAGAAGCACATTCGATGGCAGTAATATCCCCTCCATTAACACACTGTCACAAGCTGAAATTCGGTCTCGCCAGGTATGCACTGCATGTTAGCATCCAGCTTTGTTTAATAGAATGAAAAGTCTATTTGCATGTGAGCATAATGCTAAAATAATCAGTTCATCCAAAGATGCTCATCACTAAAGTCAATCACACCTACTCAAGTTTAAGACTTTGACTTGGTGAGCATTCATGGGACTGCTGATTTGATTTTGACTTTTTTTTTTGAACAAGACCTTATTATTAAAAGAAAAAAGAAATGAATTTCAGTTTAAGATTGGGGAAAAAAATATTTGTTTATAAGGTTGATTAAAAGTTCTTAATGGCCAGGCCCAGTGGGGCAAGCCTGTAATCCCAGCAGCTCAGGAGGATAAGGCAGGAGGATAGCAAGTTTAAAGCCAACCTCAGCAAATTAGCTAAGCCCCATGCAGGAAGGCCCGATCTCAAAATAAAACACAAACAGAACTGGGGATGTGACTCAGTGGTTAAACGCCCCTGGGTTGAATCCCTGGGTACTAAAAAAGAAAAAAAAAAAAAAAAACGTTATTAATGCATACCACAATGTTGCGGAGCAGAGTATTTTATATTATTGGTTAACTCTGTAAAATCAGTTGCTATAAATTTTGGAAAGCATAGTGAAGACTTGTCATCAGAGTTTCTTTCTCTGAAGATGACTTCTGAACTCAGGGAGTGACCTTGACGTCTTTGGAAACAGGTATTTAAATGCATATCCAGAATTAAGAAAGCACTGAAGAAAATAGCTTTATTATTTGAAGTTTCTATGATATCAGGTCTAAAATTTTAAAAATAATTAATTATATGTATAAAAATAAACGGTTTAAGGATCCTATGAGAAAATTCTTTGAACTAAGTTTATTTTAGCATTACCCTTATTAGAAATGTTAATAATATTTTTCTGTTATAAAGTAAAAATACTATTTTTATTATAGAACAAATTATGAGATAGGTAAGTAATCAGTTCTTATAAAGAGTCAGTGAGACTACTTTCGTTTTTGATAATGCAAAGGTAATATGATGAGGTTAACATTCCCATTATCATCATTATTACTTGAAGATTACTTGATGGTCCAATAAAGCATTTAGAGAATGGCTTAAGGGGAAACCGTGAGGAAGTATCCAGGTACACATGAAGACATACACAAATTCTTGTTCAAAAACAAAGTTCACAAAAACTTTTAGGTTGTATTTTCAATCACATTTTAATACCACTTATTTATAGAGTTCAATATTATTTGCAGTTTTAAAAATGTATCATACGTTAAGCTCTTCAACATTGCTGACTCAAGGGTTGGTTATCTTAATTTTATTTTGATGGGCTTTTATTTAATGCAACATCATAAATATTTCTGGTTTCTTGTCAAAATCTTTTCTTCCCAATTTGGTAAACTTTATTTACTAGATAAATGTTTTTTGCATAAGGATCAACAAATTGAAGATGAACTTCCTAAAGGGAATTTTAATTTTAGTTAAAAATAAAAGCACAAAGCATATTTCATGTGGAAATTACCTATCTCTTTATGCAACCTATTGAAGTGTGGAACTCCCCCAAAGTTTTGATAACTCAGTTTAAAGATTGGATCTTTAAAATAAGATACTGCTCTTAGAGTGTGGTGCTATATATTGAATGCTTTCAATTTTACTTGAAAACTGATAGGTATTTTATTTCTCAATTAAAGAATGTTTAATATATTTCAAGATTCTGTGACAATGATAGAGCCTGCTTTAATAGTATTTACTTCACACGGTTATGGGGAAAAGGAGAACAATGGCTATGTATTATTTTAAATGGTAAAGGAATATAATGTTCTTCTTAATGCCAGATCTCAGCTTCAAGTCCTGGGGCCAGTACTGACATAAATGTTAAGAAAATTGCAAGTATTGGTGATGTCTGCGAATCTATGAAACAGCAGCTGTTGGTCTTGGTAGAATGGGCTAAATACATCCCAGCCTTCTGTGAGTTACCACTGGATGACCAGGTATAAGTTGAAGAAATTATGACTGCTTTAAAACAGATTTTAAAAACTTCCTATAGTTTTTGTGTCCCTTGAATCCGATTTGTAACACATTTACTACCTTAAGCAATGGACAAATTACCTTGTGAGAAAAGGATTGGTCTTCTTATCTTTTCCCCTTCTTGTTCTATCCCAAGGCATTACTATTTGACTTCTGTTTTAGGGGTCTAGCAGACTTATTGATTGGATAAGAGTTGATCAAAACAGTTTTCTGCCCTCTTGGAGTTTAACTTATGTGAAGGAGAAAGACTAGCAAATAACTATCATTGTGAGTCAAGGTATTAGAAGAGTAAATGTCCAGGCATAAATGGTATATTGTGGTGTCTTGGGTTTCCCCAAGGTCCCATATAAAATCCCTCAGAAATACCTGGCCAGGCCTAAACAGAAAACAAACAGAGTGTTGGAGTCTTTGTGGTGCTTTATGCAATTAAAATATAAGTTTTGCCCTTTGGGCTATTAATTTTATTCTAGCATTTATTATATAAAAATTACATTTGTGTTAAAAAAAAGTCTATAGATTCATGATCTGAAGTCTAGAAAAATAGTGAGAATTAGATACAGTCATCTTTTCCTAATATATACATTGTTATATTTTCATACATGTTGAGATATTTTAATTAAGAATTAAAAGTTTGAATATCCTAATTAGTCTATGAAGATTAGATTGTTTCACATTTATTTCAAACTCTTTGTATTAGGTAGCATATATTTTTTTAAGTAGATGAAAATCATTTGAAAATTTCCTTTCTTCTCACATTGAGAAAAATAACCATGATAAGTGCTATACACAGTTATATTTATATACCTTTTGACTGGTGTTCTTTACCTTTGATACACAAAAACAAAGAAATAATCAAAGGGGAAGGGCATGATTATGCAAAAGTCATGCAAAATATTTACACAGAGAACAAAAATCATCCTAGGAAGTGAGCAGTTATATTTTTAAAAGAACATTTTACCTGGTAACAAGGAAAAAAAAATACTGTGAAATCTGAAATCATTCTTAAAATGTTCTGTAACTGCCTTCCTGGAATGAGTCACTGTTATTGACATGTCATAAAGATAGCTTGACTGAGAAGGTTATGACAGAATGAATAATGCTACATTGCTAAAACCTACTAGTCTCACCCCAAGCCATATAAGTAAGGTTATGTTATTTATCAGCTTTATATTTTTATTATCATTCTCGTTTAAAAGTTGCTGACTTTTGTGTGAAGACAATGATTTAAATATTGGGAAACAGAAATCCAGTAACCAGTCAAAAATGGGTTTTGTGTGCTAACTGATACGACACATTAACAGTATGACATTAATAGCCACAGATTAGTGAATGTGTATTGTGGATAAGGCATTAGGGAACTAGGTTTAAGATACATTATCAATCGCATTATTTTATTTAATTCTTTCAGGAGATCTGTGGTGTAGGTGTTATCTCCATTTTACAGTTTCTGAAACTGAACCCTCAATCTGTTAAATTCATTCCATAAGTTTATCCACTGAACACTTATTAGGAGACTCCTGTGCAGTTTTAGGAACTATGGGTATTCTGCCGGAAAAATACAGATTACCTCACTAGTCTCATAAAGTTTGTTTTCTATTTGGGAGAGACAGACAATAAAAAACATACAAATTATGAGTAAGTTAATTCTAGGTGGGGATAAGTTCTATAAAATGCTATAAAATGACATAGAATAAGTTGTTAGAAAATGACTGGGGATGGAAGAGATATTTTATAGTGAGGATCAGAGAAGATAGTCCCTTAGACCTGTATGACAAGGGATCAAACACAAGAAAGTGTACTGGGTCCCGGAACAGCATGTCCAAGGGTTCTGAGTCAGGCAGGAGCAATGTGAACAAGGAGTGTTTCAAGATAAAGTCAGAGACATGGGGGTGGGAGGCAGAGCATGGAACCTCCCCCATTCCTTCCATCACCTGGGAGGTCAGGATTCTGAGTTTGGATTTTATCCTAAGAACAATAAAGAAACCATTAAGAGTTTTCAGCAGAGGGGTGATATTAAGAGATTACTATTCTAAAAATCTCCCTTTGAAGGATGATATAGAAGGATGTATGATAGAGGAACCAGAAGGAAAGCAAAAATACCTTTTGAGCGTATGGGTATGATCCAGGTCACAGATGACTAGGGCCTGGACTCTGGTAGTAGCAATGGAAACTGAAAACAGTGGATGAACTTGGCTTTTATTTTGAGAAGCAGCACTTAGATTTTCTGTATAGTTAGACTCTTGTTTGGATGTAAACAAACACTTTGCACTAAGGTGATTAAGACATCAGAGACGCTTGACTTTGGTATGCATTATATTTGAAATGCTTCCTATGCTTCCTCATGGCGATGCCAAGTCTGCAATTGAGTATGGGAATGAAGCTCATTTCAGAGCTTAATGCAAAGAATCAGAAACTCAATCTAGAAGGTGGGAGAGCCCAGACCTCTATCTTTTCTTCACAAGTCCTCGTTTTGCTTTTTTTTTTTTAAATTCAGTTTATTATGTGCAGGATATTATGTTTTACATAAATTTTATCCCTTTGTCTTCATGAGTAAACAGATTTTTTATCACCACTTCCATTTTACAGATAAAATCAAATGAGTCCCAAACATACAGGTGGACCTAACCAAGGTCAAAGGGGTAGTAAGTGGTCACCCTGAGATCTCAGCTCTAGCCTGATTCCGTTTACCTCCAAAATAGTGAACTGATCTGGTTTTCTTCTCATACCATTGGGTCACTTTGTTAGGTAGTTTTAGAAATTTTCAAAATAAATTCTATTGACATCCTAGGATAGAAAGCTAGAAGGCTTACTGATAGCAAATGCCTATGAATATTATAGTTTATTAGAACAAAATGAAAAAATGCCCCATGCTTAAAGAACGCTGAAAGTTAATCAGACTCATATTATGCCATCTTTTAATCATTATGTTTTATAATTAATTGTTAAACTTGGAATTTTCATTAAGGTGGCCCTGTTGAGAGCTCACGCAGGGGAGCACTTACTGCTTGGAGCTACAAAGAGATCCATGATGTATAAAGATATTTTGCTTTTGGGTAAGTATTTTTTTTTTTTTTCATTAAAGGAGAAATTGTGCTGTTTTCGTCGTATAATAATATGCAGGATCTATTTGGTGTGTCAGCATTCACAGACACTGTCAAAGTGCTCTTGCCTTGCAGGGGGGCTTAACCGATGGTGTCCTCACTCAGCTTTATACTTTCTTGCTTCAATTGTGTGTAAGTTCAGAGAGCAGTGAGATGATCAGGGACTGTTAAGATTTTTTAAAAATGAAAAGGAGATGTTACTCAATAAAAATAATATTGAAGTATGCTTAAATCTCAGCAGAACAAAGAATTAGTGATTTAAATGACCACCTATGGCATCCCTTATATTTTCACATTCCTTCAGTATTTGTTTAATAACTATTTTGTACTTGTTAACATGTTTATCCATTAAGATCTCATTGCCCATAAGATGCTGTAAAGTAATCAGAGAAAAATGTTTGGTGGAATGTCTGAAGAATTCTGAAAAAAGTGATAGAAAAAGCCAAAGAGGATGGCAGGTAGAGAGGGGAAAGACACAGAGGAAAAGATTTGTTTTCATTCATTGTTCCAATTCTTCACCTTACTTAGTTCATAAAAATCAGATTTTGTAGTTACAGAATGGTGTTCAGACATAGTATTTGGGTTCCTTTTGACATAAATATACATAAAAGGAATTTGATTTCAATCTCCATTCCTCCTGTCCCTTCCTGTCCTCCTCCATCTCCCTTTTCTCTCTCCTCTACTCTTCTGATCTTCCTTTCAGTCCTTTAGTTATTTGCTTTTGATTGGTATTTCTCCATATACATAAAGGAGATATTCCCTTTCATGAATTTATATATGTATATAACATGATTCTGTTAGATTCATTCCATAAATTAGATTTTGAGTATTGAGATCCTTCTAATGTTTATTAGATTTACCTCTCCATGATTTGTGCAAAATGAGAACTAGAGTAGTTTGTTTATTTATTTAGTACTGGGATTGAACCCAGGGACTTTACCACTGGGCTACATTCCCAGCTGTTTTTATTTATTTTTTATTTCAAGACAGGGTCTTGCTAAATTGCTGAGGCTGGCCTTGAATTTGCAGTCCTCCTGCCTTGGCCTTCTCAGTTGCTGGACTTTCAGGCATGTGCCACCTCATATGGCTGATGAGTTTATTTTTTTTGTGATAGATGTTTTGGTCTCAAATATAAATGAATGGAACACAATGAAACAATAGCTAAGGTTTCTTGAGGGCTCCATACATAAATGCTCTACTCTATGTGCTTTACATATACATAGCTGCTCTCATTTAATCACTAAAATAGGTATTCTTCTATTCAGTCCAGTTTGCAGTTGAAGAAACAGAGGCAGAGAATGTTCACCTAAGATCACGAAGCTAGGAGAGAACTAGGATTCTAAACCATATCATGTGACTGCAGAGACTATGCCCTGAAATTCTATTAAACATTTCTGCATTCCTAATAAGCATCCCAAATAGTGTTCTCCTTGTAGATCTGAATGCAATATACTCTAGAAAACCAAATGTCTGTTATATCATTCTAAATTATTTTACACCAATTAATTAGGTAAAGTTAAACTTTTCGTAAGAAAGGGCAAGACTCACAAACACAGAAAAGGGTAATTATGTGAGATGATGGATACATTAGCTTAATTATAATAATTATTTCCCAATGAATGTGGATATCCAAATACCAAATTGCGGACTTTAAATATGTACAATTTTTTTGTCCATCATACCTCAATAAAGCTGGGTGGAAAAAAAGAATGGGGCTACATTGAACGCATACTTTTGGACGTATTGTTACTCTGAAGATCCTTGTTAGTCAACTTCCTGTGACTATGACCTGAGATAATCAGCTTAAAAGGAAGAAAGGTTTATTTTGGCCCACATAGTTGTGGAATTTTCAGTCGGTTGGTCCTGTCACTTTGGGCATTTGGTGAGGCAGAGAGTCATGGTGTGTAGTACAAAAGAAGTGCTCAGCTGGATGTGGTGATGCACACGTGTGATCCCAGCAGCTTGGGAGTCTGAGACAGGAGGATCTCAAGTTCAAAGCCAGCCTCAGTGAAAGCAAGGCACTAAGCAACTCAGTGAGACCCTGTCTCTAAATAAAATACAAAATAGGACTGAGGATATGGCTTAGTAGTCGAGTACCCCGAGTTGAATCTCTGTTACCAAAAAAAAAAAACAACGAGATACTTCCTCTGTGATGGCCAGAAAGGAGAAGGAGAAAGAGAGAGAGAGAGAGAAAGAAGGACTAGGTCCCAATATCCTCTTCAAGGGCATGACCCCAAGGACCTCACTTATTTCCTCTAGGCCCCACTATTTAAAGATTCCATCACTTTCCATGAGCTGGCAAAGAAGCCTTTGGGAGGTATTCAAGATTCAAACTATAACAGTTGTCTTGGATGCAGTGGAAGAATTTGGAATATTATGCTTTTTATAAAAACAAAATAGTAATTTAGCTTTCTTTCAGAAACTATAATGCACATTCATCATATGGTAGCCAGAAAATTTCTAAGTTAGAAAGATCTTGAGGGGTTAGGTGATTGAGCTCCCTATACAAATGCTGAACTCCTTCCGGTTCAGCCCCTTACAGTGGTTATCCCACCTCTGTTTAAAGAAACCGGGAGGAGGGAATATACCATCCAATGAGGTAATTCATGAGAATACACACGCTCATTCTTAAAAATCAACTTCCTTTATTTAGACTTCTTAAAATAGTTCTTATTCCTTCCTAGGCCTGGGGCACCAAAGGAGTGCTGTTTATAATCCACTGTAAGCAAGGAAGATTCTAAAGGATTTGTATTATGTTCATTAATGAGTAAGACACTAATAGATGACTGACAAAGGGAAAGCTAATCATTACATTTTGATTCTCCCTTGTCAATTATTAGCTTGTTTGAGTCTGTACTTTTGTGCTATCATCAGCGACTGAAGTTGTTAAAATGCATGTGATCCCATTATCGTTATTGATCCTTTAAGTATTCTTGAGGTCTAACATCACTAACTTAACACCACTGAGGGATGAAGTACTAACTAAATCAAGAGTAGACCATTTTAAACATTGGTTTGTAAAAACTTAAACATCTGACAATTTGGATGAGGAAATAGTTCATTTTTCTTTTTCTCCTAGGAAACAACTACGTCATTCACCGTAACAGCTGTGAAGTCGAGATCAGCCGTGTGGCCAATCGTGTTCTAGATGAGCTTGTCCGACCTTTTCAAGAAATCCAGATTGATGACAATGAGTATGCTTGCTTGAAAGCAATTGTGTTTTTTGATCCAGGTTTGTTTTTCAAAATCCCCTGAAAAATAATATAATGAAAATTAAACTAGTTTTTCATATTAGAATATTTACTCTCACACTCTAGCTCCATTAAATCTTCAAATTGTTCTTTTTGTTTCTTTATTAGATGCAAAAGGACTAAGTGACCCAGTAAAAATTAAGAACATGCGGTTCCAAGTGCAGATCAGTCTGGAGGACTACATCAATGACAGGCAATATGACTCCCGGGGCAGGTTCGGAGAGCTGCTTCTGCTCCTGCCCACGCTGCAGAGCATCACCTGGCAAATGATAGAGCAAATACAGTTCGTGAAGCTTTTTGGCATGGTTAAAATTGACAACCTACTTCAGGAAATGCTACTGGGTGGTGAGTACATTTAAGAATTTCTATTATATTGATTTAAATCACACTAAGTAGGTTAGAACAAGTTTGCCCTATTTATTTACTTTTTGTCCATATTTATTTCATCTTTTCAAGTTGCCATATGTTCCTAATTTTTTTCTTCTTCTACCATGACATAATAAATTCAATTTGTTACATTTAGAAAGTCTGCAGAACCCATTAGAGTGGGGATAAAAATACTGGAAAAATTCAAATCCCCATTCTTACCAGAATCTACCATCTTTCCTCCACAGTCCCTATTACTTCCATTTTCAGATCTTTCCATGTAAGGTAAATAGAAATGTATTTCCTGCTTTTAGAACCTCCTGAACAGTGTGTGTGTGTGTGTGTGTGTGTACACATATGTGTATGTGAATATATATATATGTGTATATATATATCTATCTATATATCCTAATTTCTTTAAAACTTCAAGAATACAGGTATTGTAAAACATCCTAAACACACACACATATATACACTAAATAGCTTAAAAATAAATATTTTGCTCCTGGATTATTGACACAAAATAGTAGAAGAAAAAAATGAGATTTTAATGCTGTAAAAAAAAACGTGAGTAATAAGTTAAGAAACCATTTAAGCTTTGATTTAGATTAAATTTCCTTGTAAAATCACTATATTTATTTTTAGTTTTCTGGTACTTAATGTGTTTCTAATGATATCTTTCTGAAATAAAGGTTGATCATGGTATTAGGGTGATCACAAATACTGTAAGCTTGAGGCAAGTGATTCTTGGAATTGTTTTAATAATAGGCAGTAAATCTAATGATTCCAGGAAATGGCATACAAGGTCCATTATTAATATACAACATTATGATACAACATTCATCTAGAGAATGTACAGTGAAAGCTGACATTGTCTTTACTATGACAATTTACTTTTGAATTCTCAAAAAGCACTTGGCGAAAACAGCAATATTTAAGCTGTCAAATATTTGTGCCAAGATAAATCTGTCATTCTCCATAAACATCACCAATGTAAGCATCTCTTTATGTTCTGTAGGTGCTTCCAATGATGGCAGCCATCTCCATCATCCAATGCACCCCCATTTGTCTCAAGATCCATTAACTGGACAAACTATACTTTTAGGTCCTATGTCAACATTGGTTCATACAGACCAGATCTGTAAGTATCTAGGCTACTTTTCTACAACATTCTTAAAGTTAATTATTTGAGAAAAAGTTGTATTTGGGGAAAGAATTCAATAGTACCCAGAAATTGAAAAAAATAAAAAAATGTGTACAATTTTCTCTCCAGGACTAAAGTGTGGGAAATTGTTGGATTCAGTTAGTTATATATTCTTTCTAGACAAGATTTTGTTTCATAAATAGAAGATGTGAACTTCATGGGTTTTAGGAAGACAAAAGAACATACAGGTAGTCCTGGCTCTCCATGATGGTGCAGGACCATAAAAATGACCATATAATTTGCATCCATACAAAGGAATCCTTAACAAATCAGTGGGAAAATTTTGTTGCTTGTGATCTTTAAAAATGTCAAAACATTAAGAACTCACTTACCTATAGAGTATAAATATATAGATAAATTTAATAATGTTTTTTACTCTAAAACATTAGAAACATTGAGAATTAATGTTTTATTTCTTTTTTAATTGTGAAGTACAGTGAAGTACAGTGCTTTCTTTCTTCTTTTATAAATGTTCTCTGTGTCCCGGTGAATTTTACTCCTTTGGAAGTCTGGATCATTTTCCAACATTTTATCCTTTGTATGTTCAATATCCTGAAATATCTCTGAGAAGTTGTTTGATGTGAAGGTTTTCTTTTGCTCTTCTACTTTCTTTGCATAACAATGCTGTTCTTTTCATCACATCCATTTCCCTCATTTATGAGGACAAGGTTTTCTTCCATCAGTTCCTAGCTGCATTTAAGAGGCTCAGACAGTGGGGCTTTGTCCACATTCCCATGCTCAGCTATGTTGGATTTGAATTTCACTTCCTGCATTACCACAATTTGTTTCTTTGCTTTACTTTCATCTTAACTGGCCAGTTCTCTTTCAATTATTCATTTTTGTAAAATGTTATATGAATTTATCATTGGGAGATAAGGAGCCAACAGGACTTTAAACTTTGTTGTCAGTGTGTGGACTGAATAAAAGATGTTCAATGATCAATCAGACAGATGTGATCAGTAACTGATTATAAAACACATCTGTTATTTATGCAGTCATTTATAGATGGACGATTTGGTAGTGAAGTTTTGTATTTATGCAGTTACACACAGTTAATTGTGAGTTACCATGGGAATTGAACTTTGAACAATGTTGTCCCAAGAGTGGTACAATTTAAGCCATGGTAATTGTAATGTCTGTGTATCAGAGTTGTGCAAAATGAGAGCTGCTTCTCTTTGGAACTCAGATGACTATGTAAATACTAGAGGCTGTCAGTAGCTAAGTTAACTGGATGTTATTGCAGCTTTAACGCAGATTCTATTTTTCTAAGCCACTCTGGGAATAAACATTATGTTTGATAAAGATATCTAAATTGATTGCTTCTGAATTTATAGTAGTTAATCCAAGATTTACCTTGGATCCATTGCCTTTGAATGCCAAATCAGTTACCTCACTGAGATGACTTGAGTTATGTGATATAATTCTTATGTATATTATATATGGTTCCATTCCTATGAAATTCACAGTAGTCTTTAATAACCAGTTACAATGTGTGCTCCATGTAATGTAATAACAATTTCGGGAGTGCCACCTGACTGCTAACTAGAGGTAGGAGAAGTTGAGACCATAGAACTTCATGCTGTCCTTTAGATAAAAGCAGTGATAGAGTTTTGGGAAAATTGTATTCAAAACAAAATTCTTTGAGTCCATGAGAAATGGAATCGTTTGGAGAAAATATAAATTCTGAAAATAATATGGCATATTTAATCTGAGAGTCCCAGTGTATTTGAAAGAGATTGATTTAGGACCATCCTTGTAACATAATGTTATTTTACATTTAATAAATAAATAAGAGGAAAGAGAAGAAGAGATCCCAGTGTAAGAAAGTCTATGGAATTATTTTTCTCACAAATCAGTTATTCATAAACTCAAGAGTGAAACATATTAACAACATAGCAAGCATCGTAGGCATCAACTGTCAAGGCAGTTTGAGAAGTCCACTGCAGGAGGATCCTTTACCTTTTGAATGCTAATGTTCTCATATTGCTGTTCCTAAGATTTTAAGAATCTCATAATCACAATTTTCATTTTCCCCTCTTTCAACATAATATTTATGAGAATCACTTGTAAAGGTAAACTTGACTTTGCTTGTACTCATTTGAAATGTTTTATAATTTATGCAAAGCCAAACTCATTCAACAAACAATTTAATTTTATGCATATTTTTGACTTACAGAGAGGACCACTACAATTTTAATTCCATTCTAAATATCCAGAAATAATTTAAAAGGGAAATTTGGATATTCTTTTATCAATCAAAGTTAATATATTAATGAATGACTCATGAATGGGGACTTTTCTGGTTTTTATGTAGAGGTTTTATAAATTGAGGGGAAAAAAATTAAAACTCTATAAAGTTTACAGTGCCAAAGTCTGATCAAACATTTTCATGCTGTTAGTTTTGTAAACATGAAATAATTATTGAGTACTAAAATAATTTTTTTTTTAAATTGCAAAATAACTTCTGGATTATTTTATATGGTAAAAATTCCCAGTAGGAATAAATACTATTCTACACAATGAAGTATTCAAACTACAACTTTTTATATTCAATTCAATTTTTTATATTCAATTACTCAGGCTTGCTCTTTGCATTGAAGGGGAAAGGACCAGCAAGCTCAATTGTAATAGAATAATTGTGAAGCAACAGAGCCAGTGTATTTCAGATGCTTCTATTATAGCTTAGATTTCAGAACATTTATAAAATATTTTAATTCTAATTTTTATGTCATCTACTGTGTTTGAATTAGTAGACTCCAAATCAAATATATTTTAATTTTATGTGCATTTTGATTATAAACATTATGAAGATTGCTTTCTAATATTTGAAAAAAAAAAAAAACTAACATTCTGTTAATTTTTTCATTAACTTCTTTCTGCTGCATTTGTTAGGAAATTAAATACTCATGAGTGCTTTTAAGAAAGGCAGAAAACACCCAAAAGTGACTATGAAGATATTTTTGTGTGTGCATCATCTTTTGCTCTTTAATGCTTTTTGAGTAGGAAGATGAGCTTGCCTCTCCATTAGTAAGCCTATACAATGAAAATGCATTATACAAATCAGTACTTTACATAGGATCTTTTAAAAAACATTTCCAAAATGTAATAACGCATGTTGACATTGTGTAGGATTAATGTGGGTGGACAGGTTGAGTGCTCCCATCACAGACGATTCTATGATTCTTTTTCAGCAACTCCTGAAACACCACTCCCTTCCCCACCACAAGGCTCTGGACAAGAACAGTACAAAATAGCTTCAAATCAAGCTTCAGTCATCTCACACCAGCCCCTCGCCAAACAAAAGCAATTGTGAGAACGTGTTTACTTCTGAACGGCACTGCACAAGTGTGAAAGGCTTTTGGTCTTGAAATATCTCAGGATAGTACTTTGGGCAAACTCTTAGCCAAGGCTTCTTCATGGTGCTGTTATAAAATATTTGGTTTTCTTGTTTATATGCTCCTTTTGTTTGTCTTTGCTGTGGTGAAAACTTTCACGTGCAACCAATGTATATTTGAGTTTGAAGTTGTTTATGTAGTTTCCAACTGCCCCTGCACTGTGCCTGAACCAGTGAAATCTTATGTACTACTTTCATTTGTTTTCATATTATTAATTTAAATCTGTAAATAATTGCTTTGCTGTGATGTGATGCAGAACTAATTGTTCTTTTTGGCTAAGAGCAGATGAGAAATCCAAGGTTAATATGAAATGAACCAAGTTTTTTTTTTTTTTTTTTTTTTTTTTTTTTATAAATTATAAACTTGCAGATTAGAAAAATAAAGCAGTGACTCTAAAGTAGAGTACATTTCTTTGAAGAAGAATCACTTATGGGCATTCTGTGACTAAGAAGCATCTCTTTTGTCCATGGTTCTCAAGTTCAGTATATTCTTAAAAAGCCATTCTAAGAAAACTGTATACTCTTTGAAATATATATTTGAAGATGTAGTCTAAGGTAAGTTAGGATATAAGCTAAATTGTAACAAAGATGCCCCTAAAACAACTTTTAAACCAAGAGAGACCTTTATTTCTCTCTCCTGAAACAATCTAGAAATAGTCATTCATTGACTAGAAGTTAGCACAAGCAACACCCAGGGAGGCTGGCAGCATGGTCTTTGCATGGGAAGCCTGTGCCAGCTGAAGCCAGCCATCTCTGGGAGAACTGAATTGGGAGACAAATAACTATCTACCATACATGTGCCTCATTTAATTCTTATGGAAAACCTGTTAGAGAGGTATTACCATCTCTTTTAGAAATTAAGGAGCCTTTAGCTTGAGGGCTCAAGGAACATAACCAAAGTTCATAAACCCAAAGAATAAGAGGTCTACATGCAAACCCAGCCCTAGTCGAGAATACTTTTTTTTGGTGCATAAAGAAATGTGAGTTTCTTACAGGGTGGTGTTTAAACTCACATAAGAGTTATGATTGCCCATTATCCATCCTGCTTCTGTAATATTTACATAAG
Source organism: Sciurus carolinensis (assembly GCF_902686445.1). Lineage (NCBI taxonomy): Eukaryota > Metazoa > Chordata > Mammalia > Rodentia > Sciuridae > Sciurus > Sciurus carolinensis. The sequence continues at coordinate 60,105,331 of NC_062213.1, read as the reverse complement.
AGATGAGTCTGAAACTGTTGCAACTGAATAAGAAGTCATTTGTGTTCTTTTAATGAGAGAGTTTTTCCCCTAAAAAGTTGAAGACAATTCACTAACACATCAGAGATTTTGATGAGAGCAAAAACAAACTGGAATTGCCGACTTAGCAGATTTTCAAAAATTCAGAAGCTCAGGAATATATTGAATGTTTAATTCTAGACTGAGGAATACATCCCTGAAAAGTTGGTATCTACAGCACAAGTTTATTTTAAAACGTTTAAGAGTGGACTCATGAAGCAGTGACTCTTCTCTCCTCTCTCACTACCTGCTGAAGCAGGGGAAATTGGTTGAGTGATTATCAACAATACCTATAAAGGAAAAAAAGAGTATTCCACACTGTAAGATATTAAATCAAATGCTTTGTTTTGTTTTGTTCAGGGCACTTCAACATTTCTAAGATTTTGATTTCATAGCTACCACTTACCCTACGAAGAAAAAGATTGTATAAATGTTAACTAACTTGTTGGCTCTTAAAGAGAAATTGAAGTCTTTAAACAGAAAAAGTGTTATGTAAAACCTATCAGTGATTTAAGAGAACCAAAAATATTGCATCAAGAGCCGGTACCCTTGTGGAACTGTAAAATATATCATTAAATGAGAGATGGAAGAGGAAGGGAAGAGAAAGAGAAAAATCTTTTAACTCTAATTTTTTTGAAATTTACTCTCGTGTGTATTTCATGAATAGGAATTTTTAAATTTTCTATTTATAAAATACAAATATCCTTTTGGTTTTTGCTTACTTTTTTTTTTTTTTTTGTACTAGGTATTAAACCCAGGCAGGGGGCACTTAATCACGGAATCACATCCCTAGCCCTTTTTATTTTTTATTTTGGACTGATCTTGCTAAGTTGCTTAGGGTCTCAATAAATTGATGAGGCTGGCTTTGAATTCATCCTGCCTCAGTCTCCTGAGCCTCTGAGATTGTGGTGCCCAGCTTTTTGTTTTTCTTTCTTTCTTTCTTTTTTTATAGGAGATTAACATTCTATTCCATTTAGGCTGCTATAACAAAATCACATAAACTGGGCAGCTTAAAAGCAACAGAAACTTAATCCTCGCAGTTCTCAACCTTGAGAAGCTAAGATCATGCCATTGGTTCATAGAGGGCACCTTCTAGCTTGTCCTCACATGAGGAAGGGGCAAGGCAGCTTTCTGGGGTCTCTTTTATAAGAGGCTTATTATCATTCATGAAGGCTCAACCCTCGTGGCCTAATCACTTCCCAGTGTCACCCCTAATAAATACATTGATGGTTAGGTTTCAGCATTTGCATTTTGGGGGACACATTCATTCAGACCATAGCAAATACCTTTAGGATATAAAACTAAAATTTGGTCATAGTGAGTCCTCTAATTTATCCACAAATAGATAACAAACGCATCTGCTTTAGGGATTATTAGTAATGATTTTGTTTTAATAACTAGTCAGGGAATTTGTAATATAATATTTTTATAGACTGTACTGCCAAAAATGCTGGACAAAGAGGAGCTGATATTTTTAGCACATTTTCAAAATATAAAGGAAGTTATTGCTTTTATATAAAACATAGTTTTTCAGGTAATAGAAATGAATAATTTATTGTGAAATAATTCATTTTATAAATGTAAAATTATTTTTATAAATTTCATTGTTGAAAATCAAAAATTAGATTTTTTAAATGTTAAATTATAATGAAATTAAAGTATTTCTAAACTATGTACCTTGTTTGACTGAACTTTCTAAATAAAAACTGAGAAAAAAATAATTGAAATGGAGTGTTTCAATTAATTATCAAAAGTGTTATCATAATTTTAGATACTGATAATATCTTTTATGTGGTCATTTAATTGATATAGAATCTAACACTAGTTGTTAGAGGTCAAGGAAAAATTAATTAGCACATCTTTAAATAATTGCAGAGTTGGATGACAGTTGAAGGGGCAATTCTCACATTTATGCTTTTATTATGTAGTTTTCCTTGCTTTTTGGTTTTGTGATGGTAATTAAAATATACCATCTAAATTTATTTAATCTTTGTATGTGGATCCTTTAGCACACAAATTGCTAACCTAGATATTTTAATTGCTGGTACCTTCTGTTCGTATTTAAAATTTACATGAAATTTCTCATTTATAAGGACCAGCAAATTTTATTTTTATAGTTTTCTTCTATTTTATTTTTACTGTTATCGGGTGTATGCACACATCATTTAAAAGACAAATTACATTTAAGGTTTATAATGTAAACTTGTAACCCTCTTTCCCACCATTCCTCTTTTTCCCATGTTCTGTTCTGCCATAATAGCATTCAAATACTGGAGCTGTTTTGTCTGGTGTTTTTTTCTTCATAATTTGAAAATATGTTTATATCATACTTTTTTCTCTTTTTAAGTTTTAGACCTTACCTGTTGACTTTCTACAATGAAAGAACTCTCCCATACCTTTTCACTTCTATTTTTTTTGCCTGTGGTGCTGGGGATTGCCTTGTGTATACAAGGCAAGCACTCTCCCACTGAGCTATGCCTCAGTTTCAATTTAGTAATAAATACATATTTTAATTTATATTATAGTTAATACTTAAATAATTTCAAAACCACCTTTTAAATTATGAAAAAAAAAACACTTTTAATAGCTCCGTGGAGAAGAGAAGAGATATAATTTAATTTCATAGAGTGAGAAGAGAAGGAACAATTCTTGCTGAGTCAGAAGAACACAAGTTAAAGACCACATTGAGTGTATTAATAATGTCATTGAATGCAATTTGACTACCATTCCACCATACTAACCTCAGAGTCTAATTTTAAGGAAACCCAACCTCAAACAATATAGATAATTCATTTGTATTTGTATATCACTAAAAATAATTTTGAAATTTGGTTCTTCAAAATATGAATTATAGTGTCATCAAAAATCAAATTAGTAAATCAGTAAAATCAGGTTAGTAAATTAAATTGGTAATCCAATTAGTAAGTCAAATCAGTTTTATGAAGCATAGATTACAATTCCAAAAAAATTCAAATTTATGAAATAATATTGAGAATCATTTAGGAAAAAATGCTGAAAAACTATGAAACAGTCCTGATTATAATTCATTTCCAGGTAAACTACAGCCTCAAGGATGGATGAACTAGAGAAAAAGGTAGGCTTTGAATGTGTGAATGAACCTGACCTACAGATGTTTGGAAATAGCAATTAACATGGAAAAGTTGTCCCGATCTGGGTTTGGTTAGAAAAAGATATTGTAGTTAAGGATTTCATAATGGAAGAGTCCCAGATAACAAATGCCTAGCTTCATTATTTGCACAGGTTGTTTATTCTGCCTTCTCTTTGATCTCCTGACTTGCTTCCTTCAAGATTCAGTTAACATGTCATACTTAAACCTTTCTGTGAACACTTCTGCAAGTATCTCATCGTAATCCCTCATGCCTCACCATTTGTTCCATATACTTGTATTTATAATTTTTATTTCTTTGTTGTTGTTTATTGCCAATTACAAGTAAATCCCAGGTGAGCGGGGACCACAGTGGATATGCTTCTGAATTTCCTGGATGAATAGAATTCCCAGCAATTATTAAATGAGCTATTGTGATTTCTAAATTAGACAAGAGATTAGTCATAATTTAAAATTATATTTTAACATAATATAATTTATATTTCAACAAAGAAATGTGCTGAAGAATATGTACTTCTTATTCAATGGATTATTTTTGGATAATTATATCTATTTTAATTAGATAACATATTTGTCATGCTGATTTTTTAAATGAAAATAAAAATTAGTTAAAAATGATTCAATTTTTTAGTAATTGAAACATTATCACTAATTCATGTGTTTTAATTTCAACTTCTGCTCTTTATTTTAGAATGTAAAATTTGTAAAAATATATTTTGCAACACAAAGGTATTATATTTTTATATGACAAAAGCAGCATTAAAATAAGAAGTGTTTTGTTTAACTTCCTTCTTATCCTATGTCAGACCTTTTCATATACATTTAATCTGAAATATCATTCACACATTCTCCTACCTGTATTAGACATTAGAGTAACAGGTAGCTTAATAAATGCTGTTTTGATATTGTCTACTTATTTTACTTTTTTTAGAGATGGAATAATATATATTTAGTACACTTTGATAATCTAGGAAAAAAGTAAAACCTATCTTCCCTAAGATAATAATGGTAAAAGACAGAAATGAATAAAGTTATTTTTTGTCATTTTTATTTATAAATCATCGTTATCCTTGCACTATATAAGAATTCAACTTAAATACAAAGATCCAGAGAGCAATTAGGTGGCAGATAAATAGGATCAAAAGTGCATATCAAAACCTATAGGGGTATTTATTTAGAAAAACACAGATCTTTGTGTAGAGTTGAACTGTTCTGTCTAAAGAAGAAAATTTTGGGGGTGGTGTTGGTGCTGGTGCTGAGGATCAAACCCAGGGTGTTGGCATTAAAGAAGGAAATTCTGAAAGGAAGGAGGTCTTGACATCACAAGATATTCAACTGGATGATACTTCAGCAGAATAAAATACTGTTACTGTATTCCCATAGAACTGCCTCTATATTTCTCTGCAGATTCTCCCAATAAATCATAGTAATTCTAGAATAAAAATGAAAAAAAGAGGGATTTTTAATGTAAGCATCATTAATACTTCACAAATATTTATTTTTTACATGCCATGGTCAAGAAATGTCTCAAGTAGGATGTGCTCAAAAGCACAAAGATAAACAACATATCTTTGTTCTGAAGAAGTTTGAATCTAGTGAGGAAGATTGACAGTTTAATATTCATGTTAGAGAATACAGGAAGTGATAGGATTCACTGTACCACGTAATTTAAGAATCCACTCAACCTAGATTCAGATGCGAATTCTAGTGTGTAAAATCTGCAGAGGTATTCAGAAGTTCTTCCAGAATATTAACTTCCAAACAAAGCAAAGTAGAACAAAACAAAAGAAAGAAAGGATTATTTATAGTACTACCATCAGTTATGCTGTCATTAGGGTGAACTGCTAAAGTTTGTAAAATGTGCTTTTCATGGAAATCTGTTGGTCAGTAAATACTAAAGAAAAAAAATTGTCACTACTATTAAAGGAACAAACAATGAGACCTGAGAAAGCAAGATCAGTTATTTTTTATTATGAGTACTGGGATGTTTAATAGAGGATATAGTATTTGAGTTGAGCTTATAAATAGGATTTGGATATTGACAATATGCAAAAGAATTGGAAAGTATATTTCTGATTGAGGGAACATAAAAACAAAGACATGGAGAATGTGACATTTGAGGAAAATTATGAATAGGCCATTGCAATCAAATCATGGAAAAAATGTTTCTTAAAAATAAGAAATCAGCTAAGAGGCCAATTGTAGAACCCAGGAGAATGAAGCTATAAGTTATAGAGATTAATTACACATGAAACATGATTTCTGGTATAAGGAAGAATCCAGGAGGACACTAAAATTACTTTTCAACTTTGAAAATCTATGTAAGAATGACATCTTACAATTTCTTTTAATATTGTATGAGAAGAGTTAACTTCATGGCTACATTTGATTGAAATATGATATCAAAATCATGATCAATCAAATGCAGATTTTGAATAGTTGTTTTAACTTCTATACATTCTTTTCATTCGTTTCTTAGAACATATTTGACAGAAATTTCTCTTTAAGATATCATTTTGAAAAATGCCACTGATGATAAATCATCTTAATAATTCAGTGAATTTTAAGAGCTTAGATTAACAAATCCATTTTTACCAGTTAAATAAATTATTGAATTATATTCCTCATTAAAAAAGTGATCCTTACAATTTGGTACTGATCATAACTTGAATATATAAAAGAACTCCTTAAATGTACTATATACAACATTTCATAAGGTACTCTAATACGACAATGCTATTTTCATAGCATTGCAATAGGTACATAAATCACCCAAAGACCGACTGACCAAAGAGTTTATAAACATGACTAGAAACATCAAAACTATTGAACTATGAAGTGAAAAGCAAATATCTGTACATCATGTAGTGTGATTTTTTTGTTTGTTTGTTTTGATACCAGGTATTGAACTTGGGGGATGCTTAGCCACTGAGTCATATCCCTAGCCCTTTGTATCTTTTATTTTGAGACAGGGTCTTGCCAAGTTGCTTAGGGCGTTGCTAAACTGCTGAGGCTGAGTTTGAACTTGGGATCCTCTTACCTCAACCTTCTGAGCAACTAGGATTACAGATGTGTACCACCACACCCAGCTGCAGCATGAATTTTTTAAAAAAAATTATGAATAATAATTTAAAAGGGAACATGCCATATGTACTTCTACTTTTGGTTACATAAGAAATGCTTGACTGGAAAGGGGATGCTAGAGATCAAGGAAGTGGTTAATTCTGTGTAGGAATTGATGACATACCTGAAAGAGGTAGCTAGAATCACTTCAAGGACACAAACCAGGGGGTTCAAGTTTTATGTGGCAATACTTAAGATACAAACAGTATCTTAAGTGATACGATCTGTATGCTTACTGCTCTTAGTGCCGTAAATAATTACACAGGTGCAATTCCAAGAGTGCTGTAAATGAGAATAACTCCAATTCCTACAGGTTGGGAGTTTTCTGTAATTGCAGAAAGCTCAAAGTGCTTGTCTTACATGGATTTTGATATCTGGCCAAGTATTCACAGCAATTCACTCTGGGGCCAAGACTGTCTCCTGAGTCCCAGGAAGATTCAGATGAGGTTGGATGCAGAGAACAGCCTTCTCTAGAAAACTATTTCAAGAAAATGATTTCTTGAAATGTATGTATTTGAACAGCTAAAAAAAAATCACAAAATTTTAGTGTCAATATATTTTTAAAATGACTATATTTGCTTCACTTACATTTTCATCTAAAATTCATCAATGAAAATGCTTTGGTTTGTTTAAATATACATCATGAAAAAGGTAGTTATGCTTTTTCCTTTAATTGTTTAACACAACAAAATACCTTGGTGAGCCTATAAAATTGGACTAAGATGTTTAATTAGAACTAGAAAGAAATGTTCTATCGGAAATTTAGATTTATATATAATAATGAAACCTAAATGATTTTAGCATTCCCCTTTTAAAGCCCTTGCAGTGTTTCTTATTAATCAGAGTACAAGGTGAATTCCATGTGGCGCCCCACCAAACTTTATCTCCATACAAGTTCTGTCTCTCCAACCTCCTCATTTCCCACTGGACCCCTTCACTCTCTGTGCTAGCCTCTCATCATCACCATCCTCACCCTCATTGTCATTTTCCTCATTACTATGTTGGTTATTGGTATGGAGGGCTTTGGCCTTGTTTGTTTTTCCCCTCCTCAGAATAATCTTCATATGGTTAATACATTGTAACAGCTCATGTTTCAACTCTTCAGGGATCTCTTCAGAGAGACTTTCCTTGACTGTTTCGTGAATCTAATTTCTTTCTTCTTTCTCCCTCCCTTTCTTTCTCTCTCCCTTTCTTTCCTCTCTCTCCCTCCCTCCCTCCCTCCCTCCCTCCCTCCCTTCCTCCCTTCCTCCCTTCCTCCCTTCCTTCCTTCCTTCCTTCCTTCCTTCCTTCCTTCCTTCCTTCCTTCCTTCCTTCCTTCCTTCCTTCCTTCCTTCCTTCTTCCTTGTTGTTCTTTTGGTGCTGCAGATTGAATCTAGGGCCTCCTCTCATGCTTAGCATGTGCTCTACCACTGAGCTGTACCCTACTCTTTTGTTTCTATGTTTTTGTTTTTGTTTTGTTTTGTTTTTTTAACTGCTAAGTTCTATGGTAGTTTGTGATAAAATAAATATAAGTATATATGCATATATATATATATATATATATATATATATGGAATTGTAAAGCAAGAAAATATAAATTGTCATCTTTTCTTTGCAATTTCCCCATGCAGCCAAGCCTGACCTAACCAGAAATAGATACAGGGGCAGGGGATGTAATCATTGTGAAAAACATTAGAGCATTCTGTTTTTAACAAGGACTGCCCTCAAGAGAAACTGTTTTACCAGAGTCAAACCTGGTGAAGTTTTATCAGCATTTAATTGATCTGGTAGAAGAGAAATACTCAGATCCAGTTTGCTCTGAGTTGCTATATGTGGGAAGGGAAATAGTCAACTCTAGCCCTTTCCAGCCGTCTTATACCATGTAAGGTAGGGGATGGGGATTAAGAAGCATTTGTTAAATTTATAGTCCAATGTCACAGGTTTACTGTAAAACTAAGACCTAATCATAGAACTATAGAAACATCTGTCTGATCTTTCCACTGCATTACTAAAGGACTATTTACTATAGCATTTTAATTCAATAAAATATGTCCTCCTTTCAATGAAATATTGCAGGTCAGAGTAGAAGGCAAAAACAGTTTGAAAAGGTAGATCAAGCAACAGAATCAGATAGGTTGGGTGTTGGGGTCTTAAGCCCCCTTGCCCTTCTCGACCAGCGGCAAGGGAAAGGGACACTCCCCAACAAGGTCAGATCAGGATAGGTAGGACCGACTGATCCACCCCTCCCAGCCCTCCAGGCGGAGGACAATCAGACGCATCAGGGAGACCCGTCACAGCAGGAACTCGTTTATTGAGGAAATCCCACAGCTTTTATGTAGGATGGGGGCTAGGTGGGAACCAATCAGCTTAAAGGTCAGCAAGGCAGGGGGGGTTCACGCAGGCGAGAATTCCATTGGACTATATGGCAAGCACAAGCTGATCACGTTCCCGGAACTGTCCTTAACCAATCCCTGAGGGTGGTCCGGTTTATCTCATGAACCTTTGAAACCGCCTTTGAGCCTTGATTTTGCTCACTCGCCAGGGAGTAAGGAGTCAGCCTGAGTTAGTTAACGTGTCATTAGTCCCAACAGTTGGGGATCTTGGGGATAACTGAGTGTGGATTTAGAACAACTATGAATAATATGCTAAATGCTCTAGAGAAAACAGAAGATGATATAAAAGAACATTTTGAATTATATAAGAGTACAGGTAGAAATTCTAAGAAAACATCAAAAAGAAATACTAGATATAAAAAACAATATAACAGAAATGAAAAATGCCTTTGATGGGCTCCATAGTATGTGGGCATAACTGAGGAAAGAATCACTGAGCAAAGACATGTTGGTAGCAATATCCCCAACTGATAAAAAAGGAGAAAAAAGACTGAAAAACAAAAGAAGATAATATAACAGTATATTTAAGAACTATGAGACAACTACAAGAAATGTAGTATGTATATAAAAGGAATAACAAAAGAAGAATGAGACAAAGGAGCAGAAGAAATATTTGATGTAATCATGATAGAATTTCCCAAACTAAATGTCAAGCACCAAAGTACAGGCCAAGGAAGCTCAGAAAACATAACCAGGATAAACGCCAAGAGAACTATAAGTGGGCATTTCATACTTAAATTAAAGAAGACCAAAAATAAAGAGAAAAAAAAAAAAAGAAAACTTCAAAAAGTCATTTTATTTACAGAGGAGCAAAGATAAATTTTACATATGACCACTCAGAAACCATGCAAACAAGAAAGGAGTAGAGAAATATTTCAAATGTTGACAGAAATAAAATCCTCATTAACATAGAATTTTGTATCTTACAAATTTACACTTTGAAAATGAAGGAGAAGTAGACAAACAAAATTTGAGAGAATACATTGTCTGTTGGTTTTCCTTGAAAGAAATTTTGAAAGTTCTTCAGATAAAGAAAAAATGTTATGAGTCAGAAATTGGAGCCTACATAAAGGAAGAACATTAGAGAAGGAATAAATCGTAAAGCTGAAATACAGATTTACTTGAACTTTAATGTTTTTGCTCTGTAAGGAAGGAAGGACACATCAAATACAGTAGTAATGGAGATTTCACCTGCCTTTCAGTAGGTCTAGTTCCTAGAGAGTGTGAGGATAATTTTTCATTTACAATTTTCTGTTTCAGTGGCATTATATCTTTTTAAGAATCTGATAACTCTTGATATGATTGCAATGCATAAAGGGTTATTTTATAAATTTCAATTTTTCCTTAATTCTGATTTTAAAACAATTTTTAAGCAAGATGCAAAGGATCATATAATTCATAAAATGTTCAATATGAATTTATTTTTCCCCATAATATCTATACAATTTCATATAGCTTATACATATGGGCTTGTGCTTGTTTTTTGTTTTTGTTTTCACACTGGAGCACTTAACCACTGAACCAGAGTTTGCTGTTTGTTTTTGTTTTGTTTTGTTTTACTTTGAGACAGGGTCTCACTGAGATGCTTAGGGCCTTGCTCAGTTGCTGAGGCTGACTTTGAACTTCGGATCCTCCTGCTTCAACCTCCCAAGTCACTAGGATTGCAGGCGTGAGCCACCACGCCTGACTGGGCTGGTGTTTTTTAAAGGCTATCGAGGTCAAACTCCTGGGGATAGAAATACTTTCATGTTCAGTCTTTTTTTTTTTTTTTTTTAATTTATTTTTATTGTAAACAAATGGGATACATTTTGTTTCTGTTTGTACATGGAGTAACAGCATACCATTTGCATATTCATACATTTACATAGAGTAATGATGTTTGATTCATTCCATTATTTTTTTCCTTCCCCCCCACCCTTCCCACCTCTCTTTTCATGTTCAGTCTTGTATAACTACTTCTTAACATAGTGTTTGTCAGATGTTCAATGACTCTTTGCTAAATGAGGAAAATAACTGCCAGCACATTCCATCAACTATAAATAAAGTGTTATAGTTTAAAGTATTTAAAATGGTCATATATATCTGCTTTATAAGCACCTGAACAGGTAGACGGAAACAGTACTAGTTTGGTTTTCAAATTCTGTGCCTGTTTGGGTAGAAGTTGGGCCAACCATGAATGAAAAGAACACAGAGACATTCAGTTTGCGGGGGAGGTGGGGGGCAGCTGATACATCAATTGATTGTGGAGAAGAAATGGGTGAATATTAAGAAGTGGAGCAATCAATGTGGAGGGTCTGATGCAGTACAGACTTGACAGTAGTTGCTAAAAACAAGCAATTGTGTCTGGTGGCTGATGCTGTATTGTTGGGTGGCACATGTAGCAGCAGGGGTGAGAGTAGAGAGAATGACTATCTCTCCATAATCCCTCCAAGAATAGGACAATAATAAAATACTTCTGGAGGCTGGAAGTCTGAAATCAGAGTGCCAGCATGATTGGGCCTTCAAAGGACCAATTTTTAAGGTTTGCAGATGCTAATTTCTTATTGTCTCCTTACATGGTGGAAAGAGAAAACAGGTTTCTTTTTTTTCTCCTTATTTTTAATTGATGTAATAGATAAAAAGGCATTCAATAGCAATGATAATTTATTCCATGAATATAATATATGAGTAAATAAAATTAATGATGGATAGAGAGGAGGGAGAAATTAAGAATACTTTGTCATCACAAGGTATTTGAACTTGCTTTACGGAATAGTGTTTTTTGAAAGCAGTTCTAGATTAACTGCGAAAATGTGTATTTCTATCTTAGGGTAACCACTTAAAATGTAAACAACAAAAAGTAAAATTGTTATTCTAAGGAAATTTAATCATGAAAGGCTAAGTTAAAATAGAAAATGTAGAAGTCAAAAATAGGAACAAATACTTAGAAAAACAGGTATTGAAAAACAGTAACGCATGTTAGATACTAATCTAACTCTAACAATAACCACTTTAAACATCAGTGGTCTAAATATACTGATTTAAAGACAGAGATTTTCAACATAGTTAAAAAACATGGTATGCTTTCTATAAGACATCCACTTTAAACAAAGTTTCATATAGGTCAAAAGTAAAGAGATAGAAAGAATATTTCATGATAACATTAATCAAAGTAAATCAAAGGTGGGCTGGGGGTATAGCTCAGTGGTAGAGTACTTGCCTAGCATGTCTGAGATCCTGGGTTCAATACCTAGAACCAAATAAAATGAAATACAATAAAATAAGGCAAAGCATGAGAAGTTATACCTATTTTAAACACAACATTCTTCAGAGTAAAGAAACATTATCAGCAATAAAATTGAATACATTACATAATAATAAAGTGGTCAAATTTCTAAGAAGACCTAGTATTCCTGATATGCATACATCTAACACAGCATAAAAAACATGAGGCCACTGATCAAACTGGAAACAGAAATAGATGAATACACAATTATGGTTGAAGAATTTAGCACACCTCTTTCAGAACTAGACCCAGCAGGTAGAAAATCAGCAAGGAAATATATGACCTCAATAGTTCCATAAACCAACTGGATATGAAGGACATAAATATACTACTTCATTTAACAGTAACAGAATACACATTCTTCTCAAGTTCACATGATATGCTTACCAAGATAACGGAATTCTGGACCATAAAACATATCTGAACAAATTTAAAACACTAGAAATTATATGTTTGCTTTCAGAATACAATAAAATTAATCAAGAAATTAAAAACTCAATGTTATCTGAAAAACACCAAAATACTTGAAGATTAAAAATCACACATGTAAATAAAACATGGACTGAAGAAGAAATCTCAAGAATTTTGACACAGTTTTAAGTATATGAAAATGAAAATTAACTTAATTTGTGGGATGAGAAGAAATAGTACCTAGAAGGAAATTTATGGCACTGAATGCATATATTAGAGAATAATAAAGATTGGCCTGCTTTGTTGGCACATGTCTATAGACCCAACAAGTTGAAAAGTTGAGGCAAGACGATAATAAGTTCAAAGGCAACCTTAGCAACTTTAGTGAGGTCCTAAACAACTTAGCAAGACCTTATCTCAAATTAAAAAATAAAATGGGCTGGGGATGTATCTCAGTGGTAAAGCACTTCTGGGTTTAATCCCTAATACCAAAGGAAAAAAAAGAATAAAGATCAGAATCAATAATATAAGCTTCTATCTTTAAAAGTAGGAAAAGAAAATTAAATAAAAAGTGAGCAAAAGAAAAGAAATAACAAAAATTAAAGCAGAAATCAATGAAATCAAAATAGAATAGAAAATGTCTATTTTCCCAGGTATAGTGGTGCACACCTGTAATCCCAGTGATTCGGGAGGCTGAGGCAGGAGGATTGCAAATTCAAAGCCAGTCTCAGCAATTTAGCAAGGCCCTAAGCAACTTAGTGATACCCTATCTCAAAATGAAAAATTTTTTAAAAAGATTGGGATGTGCCCCTGCTTTAATCCCCAGTACCAAAACAAACAAAAAAAAAAAAAAAAAAAAATTGAAAACTAAAAAATGCATAAAGAAAAATGCCTTCATTGCTCTAAAGGGAGCATTATGGGTGATTTGGGTGAGTGCTCAGAAGATGAGGAGACTAGGCAATTAACTACTGAGAGTCTGGTTAAGTGATGGAGATCAGAAGGCTGATCAAAAGTTTAACAATAAAGACCTTGCAGAGGAGGTATTAGGTAGAAGTAAAGACTATTCTTTTGAATCTTGAAGCATACATCATGCTTGTTACACTATTGCAAATAATCTGGGTGCATTTTGTTTATGCTCTAAGAACTTTATGGAAGGTGAGATTTCAAAGCAGTGATAGACTATTTGACAGATGAAATATCTAAACAACAAAGCCTTCAGGTACTGCACAGCTGCTTTTGGTCTTTTCCGTGCAACAGTGGAGTGAAGGGGAGGAGAGCTGCAATACTTGAAAAATTTGCAACCCAGCTGGGAAAGAGCAAAGAAAAAGAAATAGGATAAGAAAAAGAAAGGAAAAAGGGAGAGGCTCAGCAACCACTAGTTAAAGAGATTAACCCAGATAAATGGGATCCAACTTAGGTAGATCCTGTCTCTACATAAAATATTTTTTAAAAGGTCTAGGGATGTAGCTCAGTGGTTAAGAGCCCCTGGGTTCAATTCCTGGTACAATAAAAAAAAAAAAAAAAAATCAGAATCCAAGTACTGTGCAGGAGGTCAGTGGAAAATGGTCTTGAGAGCATCTCAAAAAGCTGTGAGGGCTCCTCCCTCTTTCCATTACAGGTTCAGAGACTTTTGAGGACAGAACGGAGTTAAGGATATAAGCCTGGGGTTATCTCCACAGGCTTGCTGCTTTTGGCCACCTTGGGATTCTGCTTCCTGCTTTCTGGCAAAATACCTACAGTCACTCCAGCTACAGTTCAAATGAGCCCAGGAAAAGCTCGTGCCACTGCTCTGAAGGGAGTAAGAGGCAGACCTTGGAAGTGTTCATGTGGTGCTACTTTTGCAAGTGTGCAGGATGAAATAGTTATAGGGTTGTGGCAGCTTTTCACCAGATTCTCAAAGGAAAGTCTGTGAAGCCAGGCGGAAACCTTTCACAGGATCAGAACAGCCACAGAAATGCTCTGCTAGAATGTCTAGCTGTGCTGTGGGAGCAGATGTAAAATCATGCATATTGCACATCTCTATTTTGTGGATATACATCATGAATGCTAACATTTAATGATAAAATATTACTTTAAAAAGTGTTTGTTTCTATTTTTAAATGTTGTAATTTTGTCATTTTTTTCCAAATAAATACTACTCTTGAATATGTGACAATATAAAACCTTGACATTGTTTTTTCATCTTCCTTGCATCTATTGTCATTCAACTACAATTAACTTAAAAAATATACATTTACTTACTGTATTGTGAACTATACATACAAACAGGAAACCTCGTTTTTCCAAATGCAAAAAAAATTTTAAAAACTTCTCAAAGCTAATGAAAACCAATATTGAAAATTGAACTAATGTACCACTAATCTTTGCTCTTGTATTAATTACATGGAAAAAGTACTCCAAGGAAGTTAGGAAATGTAGCAAGCTTTTGCTAAAGACTAATGTTCCAGAAATTTGATAAGAGTTACTCTCTCCTTTCCTGGCATAGGCTTGTATTTTTCAAAACAGCATATTTTAAGGAAGCACAATGCTCAAATTACCACATCAGATCACCTTCCAGTGTTAGCAGTTTCATCCCACATGGATGGTGTGCTCACAAAACCATTTTAGTTTTGGTGGCCATGAAAGTTGCACCAAAATCCTTGGAGGTGAGCACTCCAACTATTAAAACCCTGAAAGCACCTTAAACACACACACACACATACAATAAAACTGGCTTTCAAGCATAAGGGGAGGGAGAGGAAAAAAGAAAACAAAAAACAGAAACAAAACTCCAGTCTTTGAGTTGGGCAGTCTTTCAATTTGGAAGGACTTTGAAACTTCCGAGTGCAGTCTGTGTTGTTGAATGGCAGCTAATGCAGAAGGAAATTAAGAAGCAATGACACCGTAACATTTGAAGTTAAACCAAACTTTAAATTACATCTGAGTAGTAAAACTAGAGCTGTGTAACAAAGGGAAACTATCCTTAATAATATACTCTAAAATATAATTCCTGAAGTTCTTGGCTAGCAGACATTCCTCTTCAACTAATTATGAATTTACTTAATATTATCCTTTCATTTTTCCATTTCTATTTCTTAAATCTATAAATTTCTCTTTTTTAATGATGTCCAATTTTCACTTTCAGCTCTTATAATTTCATCAGTGAATGAGGTAGAGTCATACATAGCATTCCTACTGAAAGTTAACATATATTCTAGATCTTATGAAGCTCCAGAGACATGTTTCCAAGCTCTTTTTTAAAACTCTAAGAACATGAATTTATTTCCCTGAAAATAGAGAACGTGTTGAATCTTGAAATAAAATATATGAAAGAAGAATATTTGGATGTCAAGAATGAGCTATTTGAAATGAAACATTTAAACCCCCAAGCCAAAATTTTAATATAATGGTGTAAAAATGAAGTGAGTGACATTGTCTTCTTAGACAATATGGAAAATTGGAATAAAAATAAGATTTTAGATGAATATTTCAAAAAGTTCTGTGGCATTTTCTGTAGAATGTTCCCTTCAAACTCTATGACCAACTGTTTCTTCCTTGCTTGTCCTTTCTATAGACACTATGGAAACTAACACTTAAAACCCTTGGTTTCCCAGGTTGATAGGATGAAGATGCAGGAGAACAGAGATGAAGAAAGGCCGTGTTCGATGACACCCATGGGTGATTCTAGGGCTGCTTGTCTCTGGACTCCTTATGTGAAACAATACTAATAAACAAACAAACAAACACTAAAAAAAAAAAAAAGACTGTGCTGTTTAAAAAAACAAAAACAAAGCAGATGTAGAAAAATATAGAGTTCTATGTCACATTATAGTCATCGGTCAGAATAGAACAGAGATGTTTTTAAATACAAGGCAATGAAAACATTTGCCTCCCATGCATTCATTCTTAGGAAGCTACAGAAAGCTGTGCTCTACCAAAATGAGATGGTTAATCCAGGAAATGAAAGATGAGACACTACAGCAAACAAGGACATGACATCTACACTGCTTAGTGTAGAAGTTCAAAGGATCATCACCAAAAGCCAGCTCCAGAAAACTATGCAGCAGACCTAGATAACATCATCAGTCCCCCATCAACAGATTTTGATTTGAATTCTTCTATTTCTTTCTCCAATTCTATATACCTCAATTTAGCTTTCAGTAATAGCATCATTTGCTTATTGGCAAACTTGATGAGACCTACCTTGGGCAATGTTTCTAGCTGAAAGATGTTTCCAACTTGGTCCCACTCATATTTCCATGCCGAAAGAGAAACAATGTCTTTCCACCCTTCAGGTAGCCTACTGGTCAAACATTCTCTTCACCTTCCATGTCGTAGTTCCATTGTGAGACTATCCCATCCTGAACAGGATCCTGCACATCACATCCCTGAACCTTGGGCACTTAGTGCTTCTGTCTGAGGCCTACCTCTGTTTCCAAGTTCTTAAAGGAGAATTATAATATATATTAAGGATATATAGATCTTTTTCCTTGTGCTTAATACTAAACTTTTCATAGGAATACACAGATCCAATGGGTTGTTTGTTCTTAAAATACTCAAGGACTGAATGAATTCCCATCAGAACCCAATTTCCAATAGGAGGTTTTTAACTTAGGGAATGAAAATATAAGTCTGGTAGGAACCAGGAACTGAAAGGGAAACAATCTGAGATGGGTAGAAGGATCCCTAGAGGAGGGATTGGATATCTGTTTGAAGGACCAATTAGAGTACAAAATGAAGGTAATCAGAACTGCAATTCAATTTCATAATTATCTTTGTTTAAAACATCTATACAAATGTTTGTTTTTCCTGATACCTACCTCAGTTTATTTAATATGTAGACACAATCAACTCTGGCTATGAATTTAGTACTGGGCCAACAACCCTGCTCCTTGGCACACCTCCCAGCTCCACCATTGAAACAGCGAAAAGGTACCCATCTTTAACATGACTTGGTGGCTTAAGATTAAAGGCCTGTGTGGTTTCATGGGTGTTCTTGAAGTGAACAGAAAGATTTGAGCCTCTTGATTTCCATGATTTTGCAGAGGTTTCTTGGTCAAAAGAACAGCAAACCATTTTTACATATTACCTCAGGCTGCTTAGAGGAAGAGAGGATGTTGCATTTTTTAGGTGTTCTTAAATGTTAACATGCCTTAAATTGTTTTCTGCTCATATTAGGATTGTCCTGATTTCAAGATCATAGTGCTAAGGTCTCTCTAATGACAACAGAAACCTTAGAATCCTACTGCAGTTGATTTAATGTCCCTATACTAGAATTAGACCAATTCAACCTTCCCATAAGTGGGAGGCCGATTCAACAATAAGTTGGAATTTAATATTTTTAAAAAAAGAATTAAATGAACATTTTATTACTGACTTTTTAAAAATATGAAATAAGTGGATTAATTAAAAAATGTAAGAAATGATTGAATCTAGCATATCAATAAATGGAGAAGAGCAGAGCAATATTTGGAGAAATAGTGGCTTAGAATTTTCCAAAACTGGTAATAACCACTACCCCAGAGATTGTAATCTAGGAAAGTCAGGAAAGAAAAATACAAAAACAAAATGAAAAGCAAAACTGTACACATGACATACAGATACATCACAATAATATTTCAGAAATGAAAGAAAGAAAATCTTAAAAATAGTCAAGAGAAATCAATATATTTCATTCTAAAAATAAAAGTAAGACTGAAAACTGACTTTCCAATAAAAATGTGGAAGGCAAAAGTGATAAAATGATATCTTTAAAAACACGTGCACATTCATACACACACACACACACACACACACACACACACTCACAAGCACATACCTGCCAACCCTGAATTCTATATGTAGTAAAAATCCTGAAAATGTAAATGAGATATAAAACGTTAGTAATCTAAACAAAATTAAGAAAATTTCATGTCAATACACTTGCACTTATATAAATACATACATATCTATGTATATGTTTATAGTCAGATGAATAATAAGTATTAACAGAAATATTACATTATCATATAAAATCAAAAAGTCACATTTCAATGTTTTTGTAGCAAAAGTTTAACCAAGTAGTTAATGGAACACCAGATTAATAAAACGTGATTACTTTTAAAAAATAAAAGACATAATAATTGTCAAAGAGGAGATGTAATAGGAAAACAAATAGTAAAATAAGTGTTATAAAAATAAATGGATGAGTATGATTATATATACTCTCCATAAATAGACAATATCTTCTAATTAAATCAAAACTTTTACTATTTTACTGGAAATAAGAAGAACAACAAACTAAAAAAGCAAACAAAACTATATTTGCTGCTTATAAGACACACACCTATAAAATGGCATAGAATTGAGGAAAAAGAATGGAATATATATCATGCACATAAAAGAACTTGTGACAAGAATCGTTGTTAGAGACAATGAATATTTCAAAATGAAGAAGTGATCAGTTTATCAATATGATTAAATCTAAATTACTCTGAAGTTCTTAATGTTGGTTCAAAACAAAAAAAGAAAGATTTGATTGAATTAAAATGAATAAGATTAATTCACAATCACACTGAAAGAATGTGGCACATTTTCCTCAATAATGCATAGACCAAACTGAGAAAATAATTGGTAAGGAAAGAGAAAGTCTGAGCTCAAAATTTGAAAACTACTGACATGTAAAGAACAAGAGGCCTAGCAAAATCAACATTTTTTCAAGAATACATGAAACATTTGGCAAAATTGTCTACCTAGATTATTTATTTAACAAACTTCAAAGGTTCAAAATAAGCCCAACTATTCCTAAATCTCTTAAAAATCAATTTCAAACTGATAAGAAAAAGTAATCTGTCTCAAAATTAAGTAATATACTTCTAAATAATCTCTAGTAAAATAAGACTTTATATGAGAAATTAGGTAATTTTTATTTGAGTGGTAATGGACATATTTAAATCTATGGGATTTATTTTTTAAATAACAAAAAATAAATGACATGCTTTAATTTGAAGAAGAGGTAAAAAGCAAGAACATGAAACTTTAAAAAGTTTAGCATATAGATAATAATAAAACAAGAAGAGAAGAACATTAGAGAAATACACCAAGGTTAACAATTCGTTCTTCAAGATTAATAAAAATTTTCAAACTGTTTATTTTGAAAAGTCCAGTGTTGTGACTAAGCAAAAGACATCACTACAGATCCTATAGGTATCTGGATGGAGATAAATGTACCCATGTTCATGATTTATAAGTGTATAATTTTATAATACATAAATTCTATGCAAGATATGTATAAACTAAAATGTCAATGAATTCTGTGTGTATGTCTATGTTTTACTGCTGATGGAGCCCAGGGCCTTGGATATGTTAGGCAAGCACTCTACCACTGAATTTCATTTTTGTCTTTTTTGTTTTATTTTGAGACAGTGTGTCATTAAGTTGTCCAAGCTGAACTTGAACTTGTCCTCCTGCCATAGCCACTGCACCCACACAATTGTTAAGGAAGAAAATAAAGATAGAAGATTTATACTACCATATACACCATCTATTTTAAAGATTAAAAAAATTAAGAGTGCAGAAGTGATGTAACATGATTGCAACCCTAATATCTGAATGACAAAATATTTTAGGAGCTAAATTATTGGAATTAAATAGAGTCCAGAAACAGATTCACAAATATATAATCACAAGGTGATACTTCAGGACAATGTGAAAAAAGTTGATTTTTTCAATAAATTATACTGTATCAACTGAATACCAATATAGATAAAATAAATTAAAAAGCTTTACCTATGTGAAAAACAAAATTAAGAATGTAAAAGTAAGGCATTACAGCATTTCAAGAAAAAACAAATGAGATGGAAAAAGAGAATATAAATGTTGGCTTGGGTTAACAATGCTTTAAAGTAAGGTTTTAAAATCTTGGTGAAAAATGGTAATGTGCTGAATTAAAATTTTAAAAAATTTGGCAAAATATCTTTGAAATAGTGAAAAAACAAGACATGCAGTAGCAGATCTTTGGAATGCATATATCTGAAAAAGAGTTCATATTGAAATATACAAGGAATTTCAACAAGCTGATTTAAAAAGTACAGGAGACAAACCAATATAAAATGTACAAGACTTATACAATCACTTAATAAAAGAGAATATCTATGTGGCCTATAAACATGTAAGAAGAGCTCAGCATTAATACTCATCAGTAAATGGCATTTAAAACTACCCTATAATACTAGTGCACCCTGAACCTAATAGTTAAGATGAAAAACACTGAAAATTCCTTGTGCTGCTGAGAATGTGGATCGAGTGCAAATATTATAGACTGTTAATGGACTTGTAGAAAAATTACTTTGAAAAATTACTTTGCAATCTGACTTGTGTTAAATGAACCTTTTAACCCACTAATTTGATTTCTAGATAGATAACCTAATAGAATATATACATATGTCCTTCAAATAAGCATCCAAGAATGTTTATTGTAGCACCATTAGTAATAGCAGCAAACCAGGGAGTGTCCAATTGTGATGTATGTATACAATAGAAGAGACTAAAATATTCTGCAGCAATAAGATGAATGAACTATGTGCAGCAACACATTTATCACAAAAAAACATGACATTTAGCAAAATAAGTCAGACACAAAGGAATATGTACTGTATAGAAAGTTCAAATATAGGCAAACTTATTAATGGTGTTAAAGTCAATAGTGGTTATAGTAGTTAGGGGTTTGGAATGTCAGTAATGTTTTATTTCTTAATCTGGGTGCTATATACATGACTATGCTTCTTTAATCTTTTATAAAAATTAATTTTGTACTTATGATTCATACACTTTCTGTGTGGAGATTGTAATTCAATTTAAGAGTTCAAAATCCAAAGACAAATGTAGGGATTTATGCTTCTTGTCATGAGGAAGTCAGCGCAAATGGATCTTTTCATTTAAAAAGAAAGAAAGAAAGAAAGAAAGAAAGAAAGAAAGAAAGAAAGAAAGAAAGAAAGAAAGAAAGAAAGAAACTGAACAAAATACATAAAAATATATTTTTAAACAATGAGAGTAGGAAGTGCAGGACTGCTCCCTCTAAAAGAAAACAAGTAAAATAATTCTTACAGTCACCCTGGCTTTTTACCTGAAGGAACATTCCAACCTTGCAGATCATGATGTGGGGAGAAAAACCCAGAGCAGAGCAGATTTACCACTGAGTTGAAGAGACAAAGAGACAGAGCTAGAGAGTAGGATGACTGAAAAAGCTGAAAATTGCTTATTAATCTTTCAATCTCCCCATGCATCTGAAAGAAAAACATGATAGATTTGTTAGATTACTTCATCCTTAGTAAATGTTCAATGCTTAGCACTCAAATTATTAGCTCACTCAATATGTGCAAATTATGAATGATAAAGAAGGATAAATTTGTCAAACAATAAATAAAATAATTTAAAAAACCAGAATCTACTTTGCAATTTGTGTCTTAAGATATCTGAAACTGGCACTGAACTTACTAAAATTTTTCTTTTCAGGTCTTCAAAGCACATAGACCAGACAAACAATCCCCCCTTCACTCTCCTTATACAGTGGGTGTTAGAAAGTATTGGCTTTTCATTTAGGGTGAGGAGATCAGTGTCACCTGTAACATATGAATTAGCTGAGCCTCAGAGAAGCCCTATATTTACCTCAGTCATTTTGTTCAGTAATTCTTCAAAAGCAGGCCAGGGGCTCACTGGTGAACATGCTTGCAATACTGATGTTTGTGCAATGGAAAATTTTAGGAAGGGAATTCTATTTCCCTGAGCAAGTTTCCAAGCACTAAACTCTCTTTCAAATAATAAAAGAGGTTAGAGACTAACTTAGGGAACAGATTCAATTTTTCAATGTGGCATTAATAGGAACAAAGCAAAGAGACAGATTGCATTGACAAGGAAACAAAAATGGATAATGGATTTAATAGCTTGAGTTCTAATGGAAAAAAATAACATTCTCCATGAGATTGTCGCATTTTTTAAAAATGTGGCTTCCATTAATAGTTCATACATGTACAAAAAAATGAGCCTATATGGTGTTATATAAATCATTTAAAAGTTTTCAGTAAAATCAAGTAGATAAGTGTTTCTGTTTTACTTTGTACATCATCTTCATATATCTTCAGCAATTTCTTGTGTACTCAACATTATTGGTAGTATTATTTTCTGCATTGAATATTAACCCGTGTTTTTAGCATTTGTTGATAATAAATAAATAGTAATGAGAAAAAACGTGAAGCTTACTTGGATAGTTTGTTTTAGGCTAATTTGGTAGATGTATATAATAAAAATTATTAGATTC
The DNA here is from genome assembly GCF_902686445.1 of Sciurus carolinensis. Taxonomy (NCBI): domain Eukaryota; kingdom Metazoa; phylum Chordata; class Mammalia; order Rodentia; family Sciuridae; genus Sciurus; species Sciurus carolinensis. The sequence goes on along the minus strand of NC_062213.1, from coordinate 60,082,703 downwards.
AGTATATGATCAGGTGGTTAGTCAAAAGATAGTTCAGTACATAATTTTGTTAATTTTCTCTTTCTTTTATATAAGCTATTCATAAAAGATAAACCACCCAAAGGCTTGAAAAGTCCCCAAGAAATTGCTTTATATCATAAAAATGTGTGCAGGACCATAACACTGATTTTGAATATAACTTTGCTGTTAAAAGGAAACTTGAAAATATTAGGTTAAAAACTATAAAATAATAAATAACTAGATGGAATGATAAGAACAGGATGAAATGTAGAATTACATTTTTATTTCTGTCGAAAAAGCAAAGAGAAAAATCCTCTGGGGATCACAACTGATCCTAGTACACAAAAAGGCATGAGAACCTGAGGAGACAGTATCCCATAAAAAGTCGATATTTGGAAATGAACGCAGTTTTGTAAATGTACAAACAGTAATTGTGGTTATTTTGTAAGAGGGTGGGAGGAAAGGAGAGAGATGAAGAAGAGAGAGAGCAAGAGGTGGAAAAGGAAGAGAGTAGTAGATCTTGACAAAGAGAAACAAAAAAGTAATGCAAAAATGACTAATAGGAAGAGATGACAATGGAAAATTACAAATTAAGAAATTATTTTCTCAACTACTTCATAGCATATTTGTTCAGGTACATGATAGACTGTGGGTCAGTGCTTCAGAATGGTATCTCAGTCAGTTTCAGTGATTTTCCCCTAGTGCTGTTGTTCCTTCTAAAGCAAATAAGTAAATTAATGAGCACATCAATGAAAATAGTTAAGTATGGCAGTAAGTAATTTGAGCATATGACATAGAAGAGAAAAAAAATCTCAGGTATAGGTCTATATCAAATCTTAATGAGTTAATATTAACATATCTGATTCTACTGTTCCATTGTTTGGGATTTTGTCAGTCCACTATCATCTGGTCTTATTAAACTTTTATTGAAGACCCATACCATACAAAGCACTAATCAAAGTATTTTGGTTTGGATATGAGGTATAAACCCCAAATTCACATGCAGGGCTATTTAGGAATGTTCAGAGGTGAAATGATTAGGTTATTAGAGCTATATCTCACTAGTGGATTAATTAATTGATGAATTCATAAATAACTTGAATGTATTATTGAAGGCAATTGAAGGCAGGTGGGTGTGGTGGGAGTAAGTAGGTCAATGGATGTGTGTCCTCAGGGATTTTGTTTTGTTCCTGGTTCTTCACTCATTCTCTCTGCTTCTCAGCTGCTATGAACTGAGCAATTTTCTTGCACCATGCCCTTTCACCATGATGTTCTGCCTCACCTTAGACCCAGAGCAATGGAGATACCCAATCATGGACCAAACCTCTGAAGCCACGAGCCCCAAATAGACTTTTTCTCCTCTAAGTTGTTTTGGTCAGGTATTTTGGTCACAGTAACAAAATGCTAACACACAAGGAAATGTTGTAAATTATTAGAACTTCAATTTTAGAATATTCTCAGAGAAAGAAATAAAAAGTATTTCAAGTTTATTACTTACAGAAGCCAGTTACATGCTACTTAAGAATAAAGTGTATGTCTCTTGGAGCCTTGAAGATGCAGCTGCTGGCTTTGGTATTAACTTGCTAAAACAGGTATCTCTGTAAGCATCCACAGATGTTTCAAACCTTGCCAAAACAAATGAACAACAATAATAACAACAAAATCCTTTTGGTAAATGTATTTCTTCAGAGTTGTAAATACACTAAGACTATTAAATGACTTAATGAGGGCTTACCTAAAACTTCAGATTTTAGGTAACCTGATCAATGAGAAGTGTGAAGCTAATTTAAATGCTAGAATGATTTTTTTGTATGTGTTATTTTGTTGGCAAGATACTAAGATGAAAATGATTAGATTCAATGTTTCATCAATTGACTAACCAAGGGACATGTCAGTAGGTAATTCTGTTAACTATGTGTGCCCTGTAAGACATTCATAAGCTATGAATATCTAAACTAAAGAGTTTTTCTTTAGTGACCAGTTACCCCAATTGTGCTATTCAAATTTATCTGTAAGGATAATTTTTTTTTTTTCTTTACTCCAAAGTCCTGTGCCCTATCACTTTTTGGTACATGACTTATAAAAATATAAATGTAATTATGTATCTTCTAGTGTTCTCTTGTTTTTTTTTTAATTTAATGATACTCGAACATACTTTTCTATTATATATATTTAAGTTCCAAACTCATGTGTGAACGTATATAAATTTTGGGCTAATTTAGAAAAACATGTGAAGAACCTTAGGGTAAAATGAAATAAGCACAGGTCACATTGCTAAATGGAGACTAGGAAGGAAAAATGAGTTCAATACTGAGCTGAAAGAAAACTGTCAACTGTTGTCCTGCGGGCCTCCTATGAGTTTCACAGATGCACCTCATAGATTTGATAAAGTAATTTTGGTATCTAGAAAAATTAAAAGTTACTGTTCCCATTCAGTATATGAACAACCCTGCCAGCTTGCTGCTATGCCCCTATCATCTGTAGGTCAATCCACACTGAGGAAACTCTGTGGTTCCACAAACTCCCCTGACAAATACAAATTTGAACAAACTCTCTCAGAGGGCCTTACAGTGTTTCACTCTGCACTAGACAAATTCAATGTTCCGCTTAGTAGCCATCTTGCTGCTGCTGTCTCTTGTACTGTGTGCTTGTCTTGGTTGTCAATTGTCTGCTGAAGCATAGTTTCTAAGTGCTGGAAATTCCCCACTAATTGTCTTGCAGACTCTGGCTACTGACTGAACAAATACTCTTCAATGCAAAACAGTCCAACCTCACCCCAGCTCTTCTCTCCTAAAGGATACAAACACCCTGGTACCATCTTGATTATTCCTGTTCCAGATTCAAGTTTATATGACACCAGCGAGTGACTAAATATTTTGTTTTGGTTTTTCATTCTTTGAAGTGGATCAACTTCTTATTTTGACCTAGTATCTTACACGACTTCAAAAATGCACATTGTTTTTTTCAAGTGAAATAAATGAGAATTACTGTAGGTCATTCATGTCATCAAGTTGATTGGAGGCTATGCTGTAACCAATTTGGAAAGCAAGCTTCCCAGGTATACGTTCAAAACCCCAGTGGAATTAATGATGAAAAAGTAGTAGGTAGAATTGTATAATATTCCGCAAAACCATTTGCAAAAGTGAAGTCTGTCTCAAAAGAGTAGGAGACTAAATAATTAGGAGTTACAGATACTGTAAAGACACTGTCAAAGTTTACTTTGAAAAACAGTAGCAATGCTACTAATCTAAAAGAAATTGAGAAAGAGAGAGGAAGACAAAGAGCAGGTAACTACAAAAGAGAAAGTCAATTTTATTCAGCAAAATTCTTTGAAGCCATGCATATTTTCTGAGTTTAAGTTACTGAATGTTTTGGATATTTGTTCTATACAGCAAACAAAATTAACTGATTTAACAGTGTCACAGCATCCTCTAATAATCTGACTGGAAGAATCATAATTGAGCAGAAACTGATAAAAAACTGCTTTTTTTTATAAGCTTAAGGAATTTAAGACACTATGACTTTGCTGTATTTTATTGCTTTTTTAAAGATAGATAATTAAGCATAATTAATTTTACCTCCCCAACTGCTTCTTCAGGATATATGCGTTATGCGTCCTATCTCTATTGAGGGGGGAGACAGTAACCATTGAACATAGACAGCATATTTCAAAACACTCTGCTGGACTCCAAATAAACATTAAGCAAATATTCTTCTTTCTTCTGCCTCTTCCATTCTTTTTCTGAGAATGGTCAAAAATAGACAAAGTTCCAGAGCAGTGCTTGAAAAAATTACAGGTGTACCTAATTATGCTAAAACACCACAAGGTAGCCACAGGTTATTTTTTCCCCCTCCAATTTAAATAATAAAACACACCTTAGTAACCAATATAAAAACAAGTCATTCAATTTGCATTCAAAATTAACATATATTCCAAAATGTTTATTTGGTCTACTACATTTTAATTAGGATAGTCCTAGTATCACTGAATCTCAAACAAGCTTGAGAGAACATAATTCATGCACCTGAATTAAAATGACAGGGGATATTAATATGGTAACCATACAGCAACCCAGATAATTGTTTTTTGCTAACACTGTATTTTATTGCCAGTGGTCATAATGTGAAGTTGTGGATTTTGGAGAGATGTCTGCTTAGTTATGAAAAGGGAAATATAAGAGTAAAGAGCTCTGTTTCAGTCAGCTATTTAGTTGCTGTGACTAAATAAAAAGGACAGAACAGTCATAGAGGAGGAACAATTTATTTGGGAGCTCATGGTTTCAGTGGTCTCTATTCTTAAGAGGCTGACTGCATTCCTCAAGGTTCAAGGTAAGGCAGGACATTATGGCAGAAGAGGTGGCAGAGGGAAACAGCTCACGTGATGACCAGGAAGCAGAGAGAGAGGTCTCCTCTTGCCAGATACAAATATATAACCCAAAACCATGCCCCAGTTCCCATCTCCTCCCATCACACCCTTCCACTTCAATTACTACTCAGTTAATCCCAATCAGGGAATAAATTCACTGACTGGGTTAAAATTCTTACAACCCAATTATTTCTCCTCGGAACCTTCTTGCATTGTCTCACACATGAGTTTTTGGGGGTGGGGGGACACCTTACATCTAAACCATAACAAGCTCATAATACTTAAATAATGTGAAATAAATTTGAAGTGAAAAATTTGAGAAATGCTATGAGGAAATCACATACCAAACAAACACGAAATTTCCTATGAACAATTTTCTTTTATTTTTCTGTATATTTTGGTACGTGTGCATGTGAAAATATATAAAAAACAGTAATGCTGTGAAACTATTGCCACCTAGATAGACATCTGAGCTAAAGAGGAAGAGAGCTACCAAAACTTGATTTCCTGCTCTTTAAAGTCTTGCCTTTCCCACCAAAATTACTTCAAAAGTTACTCAAAACAAAAGAAAATTCATTCTGTACTTGTTTCTATAGTAATTTATCTCAGAAAAAGCAGTTTCAGGTTGTAGACTTGTCTATTTTCCTTATTTTGCCAAAAATGTCAAGATATAGGGAGTCATTACCTAAATTCAGTTATGGTCAATGCTGCATATATACATCAGTCTGATTTGACTAAGCTGGGATTCATACATGATTGTATGCTGGCAATATGAACCATAGGCAAATCACCCAGAATGGGTCAGGGTAGCTGTGGTTTGACTGTGGGTAAGTTAATAACTTTCTTTGAAAAGTTTCTTACAAATATATAAAATGAAAGGATTATGCTATATGTTCTCCAAATGCACTTCTCTAAGTTTACCTGATTTTCTGTGTTTTGTTTTGTTTACAGACTTAAGCTAACATTTAGTCATATTGATGGAAGCTTGTCTTGCTTTCCTTAAGTTATATCTTAATTATGTATAATCTTTAATTATTTAAATTTCCAGGGCCACTGATAATTGGTATTTATATAACAATTACATTTTAAAGGAATATATGAAACTGTAAATAATGCTCTGAAAGTGAAATACATCAAGAATGTGTGAAACAAAAAAAGTAATAGTTTGTCACACATTTAAAAAATGTATGACAAAGTTTCCTCTGTTTAGAAAGCGACTATATACTATTAACATAAATTATGTAAACATTTTTCAATATACAATTGATCTGAGACAAAATATTTAAATTTGACAAAATAAAAGTAAGCCCCAGTTTTCTTTTACCTTTACTCATTGCATCAAGAACTCTTCAGAGGGCTGGGGATATAGCTCAGTTGGTAGAGTACTTCCCGCGCAAGCATAATGGCCCTGGGTTCGATTCCCAGTGCTGGGGGGAAAAATACTCTTCAGAAATTAATCATTCTGAGCCTAGTGATGATCATGTCCAAATATGACACACACTCATGTAAAAGGTGAAAATTAGTGAGTTGACATAATTCTGTTTGAGCCGTGTTTTCATTGCCATCTTACAAACAATCTTTTCTTGCTAATAGAACAGTCTGACAATTCTCAGAAACCCAGACTCCATGAGTGAAAATTCAATAAGTAAGTTAAGAATACCAAATGGTAACCAGACCTTGGGGAAGCTATGGAATTGAAACACAACTTTTTTTTTGACAGTTGGTAGTGTAGCTCTGGTGGTCTGTTTCAAAATCTGTCAAAAAGATGATAACTGGACTTAGGAGTTCAGTTTGATCTTAAACCAAATAATCAGACAGCCTGTCTGGCATTACTGCCTTTGGCCATTTAGAAAAAAAAAATGTCTGAGTTTTGAAAGAGCAAAAACATTAAAATCATCAAATTGTTGCTGTGTACTGGCAGAAGCACTTTCTAAGTTTCATGGCGCCAACATCCAGTCAGAGAAATGGATAATAAAGGCATCTTCACTGATGTCAATAGAACTAGACAGCAAACACATCCCCAAAGAGAAGATGTTTAACAATTATGTCATCTAAAGTGATGCGGGAATCATCAACCTCCATTTGTTTCAATGGTGATTTTATTTTCACTTTCTTAACATCAATAAAACAGTCATCCCCACATTTATTGTACTGGATACCTAAGTAAAACTAAGGAAATTGACATTTTAGTCTCATTCTTTTTGAGTTCTACCAGGTAACTGTTAGAAATCTGCAAAGAAAAAGAGAAAACTGAAAAAAAAAAAAAAAAAAAACCTGATTTTATATTTAGAATTGTTTGTGACTGGATACATTAAAAATGTAATTCACAATTGTATGAGTCATAGAGTCATTAGAACTTAAGGTTTGTGACCTTGAAAGTTATCTAATTTACAATTTTTAATTTGTTTTCTGCAATATTTTAATACAGCATATATTAAATTATGCCATTAAACCAACAGAAGTCCAGCTTCTTTAATGGTTGTTGGGACAAATAGCACTAGTCATTGTAGGTAATATTTATTTCATGCCTCTGTTTCCCATACATGGTACTAAATACCATATTTGCATCTTTTGTTTGGTTCTCAAAACTCTTATATGAAATTGATACTATTACAGCAAGTAGATTGAGGCTTAGAAAGGCTTCCTAACTTTCCTAGAACATAAATGTAGCAAATGACATTCATAGGTGACTCTGAATCATGGCCTGCCTGGATTTATGTAGAGACCTTTTGGTAGGTATTTGATTTCTTTACCTAAATAAAGAATCAGCTAATGAAGTATCTGTTAGTCTCCTACCTGATTTATGTAAAAGATTTGAAATGGGCAACTCCTTTGGAAACAACCTCATTGCTGGTCCTGTCTAAAATTTGTATTGATTAATTCAATAATTGCAACAAACTACTAAGGAACTCACCTGCCTCCCATTGTGTCATCATTGATCAGATCCACGGCTATCACTCTGGAGACACATGACACCAAAGGGCATAGGTTAGGCTGTGACAAATCTCAGCTGAAGGGATTAGCATGTGGAAATCAAGCCAGGAAAAGCAGTTCTGATATGGAACTTTATGTGAGGAAAAAAGTGAAGAATTGCTGAAGAGAACTGAGAGACAGGGGGTGGGGGAAGAACCCTCTGATGAATATCATAAGCTTAATTTATTTTGCTTGGGATTGACACTACTTCCATCTCTCCTCTGTCTCCATTCTTTAAATGCCTATTTATAGATAAAGCAAATAAAGGAATTTTTAAAAAGCATCTTATGTATAATATTTACAAGACATAGAAGTAAGAATTGTCTCAAAATCCAGACAACTAAGATTAATATTAAAATACTAGAACTGAGTTAAGGGAAGACCATTATGGAAATTGCCCAATGTTCTCTAAGCAGTTAAACACCACTAGAAATTTAAGAGGATGAAGAAAATTTCCTAGAACTCTCTCCATGGAAGTTCTGTAAATATGTTGAAATTGGAATACCTAAGTGAGCTCTGGCTTCCCAGTCCCTCCTGTCATTTTCAATTTTCCTCTGAGGAAATTCTAGTTTTTTGCTAAGTGGAAAAATGCTAGTTTGGAGCTTGGATTTTGGAAATGAACTCTTAAGACAATATAGCACAGCCACTAGCAACTCTTCCTTTTTCTTTCTTCACTGTGTAGATTCCAACATCTTCCTTTACCAAAACAGGTGAACTGTACTTTGATAGTATTTGTCGAAGGCATATAGGTGCCTAAGTGTCTTAGTCCAACCCTCATTATTTCAGACTTGGCAGAGACTAGAAGAATATGTCACTGTTTTAAATAATCACTTATACGGTGACAAAATAAAGAAAACCAGCAAATCCCAAACCAACAATATAAAACAGCAAGAAGAGTTTATAACACATTTTTCCTTCCTTCTCTAGATTATCACATCTATTCTTTCTTGTTGGATAAATATGCCCTAAATAAACCTTCAGTTTGACTGTCAGGCTAACTCTGTAACAAGTTGTGATCTTATAGTGACTAAATATCTTGGAGAAGTCTGACTACCATTTAGTTCATATGCCACTGCTTCTAATTTTTTTTTCTGGCTAATTATGGGGGATATTTATGTAGTCTGTGAATATATTATGTTTATATTTGTGCTGAGCACTATAAAGAAGATGAAGTTTAATTTATATGTTTACAAGGTTGAATAAACACAAATCATCAAGTAGTATTTGGTCTATTTTTAAAAAGAATCATTATAGCCATGAGGAGGAATAGTGTTAATAAAACACAAAATGTAACTACAAGACATCTGAATTTTAAGGAAAAGTTTTTACAGATGGTAGCAGTAGTAGAAACTGCATCCTATCAAGTGTCATGGAGGACTCCGAAGTCCTGGCAGTCACAGCACCTAGAAGAAAGATTTCCCCAGTGTCCCTAGTCACATGTGACAGGTGCACTGGAACTTTTTTTTTTTTTTTTTTTTTTACACTGGAACTTTTTGAACCTCTTACACATGTACAGTAGTTAGTAGAGGCAGAAATAGGTAGAGAATTGAAAACACTATGTAAACATAATTTTAATAAACAGTTATAAGATAAATGTTTTATTTTATTATCTTTAAATATTTGCAAACATAGAAAATAATCCTCTGGAAATTTATTTACTGGTGTTGTTGACAGGTGAGGCAGGCAGAAATAAGTTGGAACATGAAAGAGAGCCAGAATAACAGCATATGCAGACCTACTTCAGAATCGGTCTAGAGATGTTCTTCAGAGCCAAAATGGACTGAAGATTTTGTGGCATTTGTGTGTGTGTGTGTGTGTGAAAAAAATTAAGCAGAACAGTAGACTGATTCCATAGTTCATATAAATCTATAAGTGTGTACTATGTATAGAATTTTGGGTGTATTTTTGATCAAGATGACTTATAGACTGAAAGTGATGTATAGTGTATTTAATTTTCATTATTCTTCCCAAGAAATTTTTCATTTTCTTTCTAAAAAGAAAAAATAATTTTTATAAGTAATGGAAAGTCCACTGCCAGTGGTTATGTAACATAACTTTAGAAACAAAGGAAAACACTTTGAGTCAAAGTATAAGATGAAAAAAAAAAATTGTAAGTCATACATTTGGTAAGACAGATGCTAAATATGTCTAACTAAATATTAGAAGATCTCATGATTGTTAATTTTTGAGTGGTGTTATTATGAACAATTTCTTTCAGTATATTTTTCAGTTTTTAGATGAGAATATTTACATACATATATAAAACCTTTACATATAGAAGTTATATATGTACAACTTTGAACACTTAAAAAAGATTTGTTTCACTGTAGTGTACTTACTCTATGATCTAGAAAACTTCAGGAGCAGCAACAACAAAGGTTTTGTCATTCTTAAGTATAATGTACTTTTGTTGTTCTTTTTGGTGATAGTGACTGTGGGTTAAATGACAAAATCCCTCTTTGCCTTTCCTCCTTCATCCTGTTCTGTACATACTTGCTTTCAAATTTCAATGGCATTTAAATTTGTACTTGCCAAATTTATATTTGCCAAAGATAGAGAAAATAACTTATTTAAGTTAGAGATTGTGTTTATGAAAAATATAAACAAGGGGTGTTGTCGCAAATAAAGAGAATTAACTCTGCATAATTAGATGAGTATAACTTGGCTAAATGTTGAAAATAAAAACTCAAAATTCAATTGTTTTTAGAAATACCTATACCATATGTTACAGTAGACCAACAGTAAACCATTTTTGGTATTTTTGAAAATTCACTTTTTCTGCATTACTTCAATCAAATTTCATTAAATGAATCCAGAAACTATCGAGAAATAAAATATCTTTCCTTTTCCAACTCTCCAGTCTTTATTTTTCTTACCTTAAGGTACATTTTCATACTCATGTGTGTGCACACACCCTGAAATTAATCCTTTCAAACCATTTAACCATTTTTTCTTAAACCCAGGGATTCTTTAACACACTGCCATCCATCTCTTCCGACTCCTCTGAAATTATGCAATTGTTTTCCCTTTTATAATTTTAATTTTAATTTTTTTATCCCTGAGTGTTAATCAGTAGTTCTGACTCTACCATTTCCCTTTAGTACTGCGTGTTTACTCCTTACTCCTCCCTGATCTTCAGGGTCAGGAAGACACAGCCCAGGTGCCACTCCAACTGCAGACCTTGGACTGCAGGCATCTCAAGCATCTCACCTCTGCTGATTTTTATGTGATCTGCTTAACATGTGTCCTCAGAGCCGCTATGATTCATATTTACAAAAGTTTAATTGGAGACTTCAGGACAAGAGCTATTTTTCTTTTTCTTTTCCCATTCTCTCCCTCTCACTAACTTCTGTGATTTTAGTATGCTAATGCCTCCAGTAAGAATGTTTTTCTCATTTTCTTTAATGCTGATATTCCACTGAGTCTTCTCAACTATTTCAATCACCTTGATCATCAACATAAATATAATTGAAATATTATTGATATCCAGAATAGCTCATCCTTAACATCTTTCACTAGGCACCTTTCCCATACACCGACTTCTCTATACATAAATTTGCATCCCTTTTTTGATTGCTGACTTCTTGATCCTAATAAAAATGCTTGCAAATTTATAAGTAAGCTCTTATTTTTTAAATACTTAATTTGTAATTTTTGCAGTCTCTTTAAAAGTCACATGTGTTGGTAGAGTAAAAGTTACTCAGTTGGATTACATGGCCTTGTGTCTTTAAGCTTTTATCATCACAACACTTACATCTTTCTTGCAAGTCAATATTTCACTCTATATAGATTTTGTTAAAGATGAACGTTAACTTCTGGGATTCCATGCACCTTTGGCAATGTTAAATACTCACAACACCTTGTTCACTAACTTGTTAAATAGGATATACAATTGTATTTTTTCCAATTTTATTTTAATAGTCATCTCTAAACTAATATTGTAACATAACAAGTGTGTGCTTATAGAACCTTGAAGATGTATATATAGGGACATGTAAATATCAAAATTGACTGTCTACATTGAGTACTTTAACTCATTTAATACTTGTATTATTTTACAATCAGAAGTTTCAAAAGAGCTACTCTGAGTTTCAAATTTTGCATATCTTAACATCAACCTTAAAGGTTTAATATATCACTGCTTTTCTTATTTGTGACTGGCATTTTTTAAAAAGTTTGTGTTTTGTACCAGGCTTATCCACTTATCCACTCAACCCTCTGAAAAGACACTATCTTCTCAGGGAAGATAAACAAATTATGTTTCCCCCAGTCACACTGTTGATGATCTTGCTATGACTGCATGCAATAATTGTAGATCCTTGCTTTTTCCTCTCTGCCACATTAAAAAATTCATCCAAAGCTTTGTCATCAATTTACAATTTCTGATTTTCCCTTAAGATAATAATTTCTATAATCTATTACATTTACATAAATTGCTTGTCATTTCTTTAGTCCTGTACTCACATCATTAAAACTTTAAATTTAGTCCCCCATCATAGAATGATGACTTTTGATGACAGTTAGTCATTCCCAATCTTTTTCCTAGTTGTTCATCTCTCTCCTCACTACCTACCCTTATGTTATTCAAACACTTCTATGAGGTCCAGTTTGTATCTGCACAGATAAAACTGTTAGCTTAAGTTCCAAATTTATTATTCATGTTTGTCATTTATCAAATTACTTATCCTTTATTATTATTATATTGTATTATTTTGGATGTTTTAAGTGTCTATAGATTCAGAAATTAGCTATATTTTATGATGAATATTTTACTTTATTATGATGTAACAACTTATGTTCCTAACAATACTTCAAACTTTTAGGTCATATTGCTACACCAGTTATACTCCCCCCCTTTTGTCTCCCTCTTCCTGTGTGGGTATTGACAACTTTTTAATTTATTAAAATAAATTATAATTTTTTGTGCTTCCCTTAAGGTGGGAATAATTGTTATGTAAAGAGGAGTATATTTTTATAGTTATGATATTTAATACATTTGGATTCTTTTATTAGTTACCCTTATACTTAAATTTTATCCTACATTTATTAAATTAGAAAGTAAATATCTCTTCAATTATCCTGAAAAATACAAAGTTGCATAACAACTGAAATTCAAACAACTGCTCATTAAATTCCTTCTTTCATTTTAATACTCTTTAGTACTTTAGTTCTTTATTTTTTTACCCTGCTAAAATAATAATTGTTTCTGTTTATGCAGTCAGTATTTATTGAAAAATACCAGTAGGCTTTCTTCAGTTTCTTTCTAACAAATTTTATTCTTAATCTTTCTGTGTCTTGAAAATTATATCCCTTAGACTCTGTCTGAAAATGTCTTTATTTTCCCACTTTTAAAAATAATCATTTAGCTGTATATTAAATTCTAGTGTGAGAATTTTTCCCTCCACATTTGAAATAAGTAGACTTCTGGCATCTTTATAAGAATTATGTTTCCTTCTAAATTTTCTGAGCACAAAGTATAAAATTGGGACTTTTTTTTTCTGATTGTATTTGTTTTTAAGATTACAATGCTCCAGAGATAGAAGGCAGCAATTCAAAATTAGTTTATTCACTCTATTTTTATATATTCTCGTTTTTGGAGAAAGTCCGTTACTTACTGTTTCTCACAGTTCTACCTACAATTTGTTTTTAAGTGGTCTTTCTAAAGATTAGAATACGCATCCTCTAACTTTAGCACTCCACTGAGTGTTAATATTGTACCACTTCATTGACAATGCAGTAGTCCTGGGACTGTGTAGGTCACTTTGCATTCCCTCACCGCCCCCTACACAATTGTTTATGTATGGTTGCCATGGATATTACATCCATGTATGGTATAAGCCCAGGAGGACAGTGCTACCGCTTTTTCTGTAGATAATCATTGCAATACTTTTTTTTTTCTTCATTCTTGGTGATCCAAGTGTCATTTTAGAAATACTTCCTTTCACCCTGTAAAATTGCCTTTTATAGCATAGGTATGCTGGAGATAGAGTCTTGGGTACTTTTTACTTTTTCCTGAAGCCTCGCCCCCAACATATCTTTATCTAAGGACTATGGGTTTGATTTTTTTTGTTGTTGTTGTTCATCACTAATTTTTGGCCTTGATAATTTATGGTTCAAAGTCTAGTTCAGTTGTGGATTCCTTATATATGATCTTTCACTTTTCCCTAGCTGCTTTCAGGATTTTTCTTTAACTTTGTATTTTAGTAGTTTGACTATGATATGTTTAGACATGGTTTCCTTATATTTTTGCTGTTGGGAATATCTTGATCCTTCAAAAATTTGTCAATTTTTGTCTTTCATCAAAAGATATGGAAAATTATATTTACTCAAAGATTATTTTCTTACCCCATTCTCCCTTCACTTTCTGGAATGCTAATCATGTATATTGTCTCACAGTCCCTGAGGCTCTGGCCTGCTTTTAAATGTGTCTTTTTAACTTTTATTCATCTATATTCTTCAGATTAGATAATTTCTGTTGATTTGTCTTCAAAATCACTGACATACTGCTCTATCATCTCTATTCTGCTATGAAACTAAATACAGTGAATTTTGAAAATTTTCTTTATTGTGTTTTCCAGGTTCAAATTTTCCATTTTGTTCTAGTATTCATTTCCCAGGACCGTAACAAATTACCACAAATTGGGTGGTTTAAAACAACAGAACTTTGTTCTTTTCCAATTCTAGAGGCCAGACACCTGAAATCTAGGAGTTTATAGAGCCATATTTCCTCCAAAGGATCCTGGGAAGAATCCTAAATTGCAGGTTCTGTCTTCAGGTGATTGTAGGCAGTCCTTGAACTCCCTCCAGTCTCTACCTCCATCTTCCCATAGCATTTTTCTCTCCTCTGTGTCTCTGAGTCTCTTCAAAAAGGACAGGAGCGATTGCCTTTAGAGTCCATTCTAATCTACACTGACCTTGTTCTACCTAATTACATCTGCAAAAACCATATTTCACATTCACAAATGATGAGGGTCAGGACTTACCTGTATCTTTTTGGGGGAGGGCACAATTAAATACAAAACTGCTTTTTATCTTTCCTATTGTCTGCTGAGAATTTGTTACCTTTTCTTGGATTACAAGGTACTTTCCTTTACCTTGCTACACATAGTTACAATAGCTGCATTAAAATCTATCTCACCAACAGTAAGTCAACTCAGGGTTGCTCTGTTGACAGTCTATCCCTTGAGAATCAATCACAGTTGCTAGATTCTTGGCCTACTGAGTAGTTTGGGGTTATATTTTTGGTGTTTAAAGCATTCGATTGTAAGCTCACTGTATTCTGTTTGTTTTCTTCAAAGATGTGCTGTTTTTGTCCTAGTATGTCATTAACATGGTTAGACTCACACTTAGTGATGTTGTACCTGCAGTGGGTAGCAGTTCATATTTTAGTTTAGTTTGACGTTTTGCATTATCAGTACTGTCTAGACTGATTCTTGCACATGGAGCACAACTGCTAGTCACTTGGACAGAGTTTACACACAGAGCTGGGGCTCCCCTTTCCTCAATCTCTCCTTTTCAAATCTCCCCCTTATTTTCTGGGATATATTCCACTATATTCAAAGTAAAATCAGCTATCTATTGATATATCTAGTAACTTTGCATTCTAGCCTTGGTATCTTAAAGTCTTATTTATATTTCTGAAGTTTATCTCTCTCCATAGTGCATTCTGGGTAAACTTATTGGATCTATCTTTTAACTTACTAATTATCTATTCAGGCTGCTAGTTAAATTGGGTTTTCTGCAATGTGATAGGTTGAGTGAACATGAGCAACATTCAACTTCAAACATATAGACACTCTGAATTGTACATGTTAATATTTTTATAAAATATAGCTCAACATTGTCAAACTCACATTGAGTGAATTGGGATTTTCTAAAAGAATTGTAGTAAATAAAACCTTATGCTAAAAATGATTTAATTTCTTTTTCTCTGCATTCAATTGTATGTACAAACTACATTCTTGCCTTTTATTATTTGATTAATGACCCTTTAGTGTTTATTTTTAGAATGGAATGATTTCTTCACTTTCTATTTATGTTAGTAAGCAGAATTTTTTAAAAAAATTATGAAAACTAGTAACTAAGTAAATCAATAAAGAAGATCATAATACTTCATTAAGGTGACTAATGGATTCACCTATATTTTATTTAATTCACTATATCACCTTTGGAGAATATTTTGTTTTTCTGAGAGGATTTCTTTTATCTTAACTATTTCCATACCCATTCTTGAAACACCATAAGAGAGCATAATTTATCTTTGTAAATTACATTTAAAAATCATTATTATCTTACTAATAATATTTCTTCAAAATTTGTATGAACTCCAGTAACATTTAGATGGCTACATTTGCCACAGATAGAACTCCATTTCCTATATCCCTAACCAAACACCAGTTTCAGCCAAAGTCATCTGCATCTGCTCATATAAATCACTTCATAAATTAGAGCCAGCATTCCTCATAGAACGTGGATTCATTTTTGAATCCAGACAAAATAAATCATAAAGAAGAGTCACAAAGTCAGGAATGCAGACTAATTTTCATCACGTTCCTTCCATTAATGTAGTTTAATGTTTTAAATTTGTATTAAACCATTGCAAGAATTATGTACATCTTAATCGTTTAATTTTCCTTCTCCCTTCTCATCTAAATATAATATTTCTCCAAAAGATCTTTTCCCCTTTCTTTTCAGGATCTTTGTGGTTTTTGTCTGCTGCTTATCTTCATTTATGACAAGTTTCTTCAGGCCTTGTTGCAAGTTGACAAGTGTTTTTGATATTTTAGTGTTAAAGAGGATGGGAACTGGATTCAGTAACATAACACCCACCCTCCAACTAGTACCATATTTATTCATTCTTTTAATATTCATTAACTCATTTAGCATTCATAGAGTGCCTACCATGAGTCAAGGATTTGATAGTGACAAATGTTAGGGTTTCTGCTCTTAATCGCACAGATGATGGAGACAAATATTGATATATTTGAGATAAGTGCTGAAAACAAGGTACACACATGGGAAGCACATTGTCGCTGGCTATTGCCAACTAAAAGTCTAGTACAAACCTAAGTCAGACAGAGGGCTGTCAGGAATCATTGTTCATATTACTGAAGTTATCACTTCTATAGCTGCTCAAATTCTGTTTTTTTTATTGGCTAGAAATTATGTAAATTGTTTTCTCCATATGTTTGAAATGTAAGGATGATTGTTACTCATATAAATTTTTAAACTTGTCCAAGCAGTGTAAACAGCATAAAAGGTGAAAAGTGGGAATGTCATATGCCACAGCATATCAGGGTAATGAGATGTCTAACAGACTCACGGACACACAGCCTGGAAAGCAGATCTTCATATTCACGTTCTTGATAATTTCACATTTATAAAATAACGTAAATGAGGAAAACGCTTTCTCTTTGTAGAATCATGGGTCAACTCAAGGTAAACCATTATTCTATAAAAACATGGTTCAAAAATAATCTAATTAGGTCTTATAACCACATTTCTAAGGGATACTGTTCTGTTATTGTGTGCAAAATATAGGAACCCTTGCCAATAAAGCAAAAATGAGGAAAACTGATATGAAATCTACAGGAGTCAGCTAACAATTTTCCAGACAACAGTTATATATTTTGCATTATTGTTCTAAGACCTATAGGCTTTGATTACTTGGGATTGCTTCTTCTTTTTCTTTTTCTTCTTCTTTTTTTTTTTTTTTTTCTTTTACCCTTCCTAGCAGAGCTGCAGATTTAATTTTATAGGTATGAGAAATATGAAGCTAGGGAATTTAATAATTGTTTCACTAGGTAAGGGATGAAGTAAATTCCATTGCCTTTCGTTTGATTACAATCTTCCCTGCTGGTTTAATTAAAAACATCCATGTGAGGAAGAAGAAACATGATAGAGGATTTAATTGTTTTATTGTATTGGATGTAGAATAGGAACAATGAAACGGAAAGATTTAGAGTTGTAAAACTTAAATGTTTCATGTAAATCTAAAATGCAGACACAGGTCAGCTATAGACAAATGTCAAAGACTAGATTCAAAATACACTGCAGGCAGAAAAGATGACATTTATCAGTCATCCATACATCAGTAACTAAAACAATTTTAGGGTTGTCTAGACAGGCATGTATTATTTTTTAAATTTAAATCTTTAGAAGGACAGCAGAGGCATAGTATCTATATTTAGCCTCACAAAAAATGAGAAGGAAAGCCTAAGAAAAAATTTGAAAATATTTGCAAGAATATATGTGTAGAAAAGTTTTATTGTTGTTATTACATATTGGAGGATAATACCTGACTAAATTAGGTTTCTGTTACTGTGATAAGACCTGAAAATGTATACTAAATACGATATATTAAATTCAATTTTCTGATTTTTTGATAATGTGCCAATCACAAATAATATTTTTTGAAAAAGTATTAACCAATAATTTTACAAGATTTTGCTCTTTTAAAAATTGTTTCTAACTTAGAAAATTGTTTTAAATGCTAATTTTGAAAAGGGAAGAATTCAGTAACCCGAAATTAAACGTGCAAATATTATGAAAATATCATTCAGCACCTTTTCCAAATACAAAGCCAGCAAAAGACTTGTAAGAAAAACAAAAAACAGGGTATCAGATACTAGAGCTGTAAATTAACTAACTTCCAGTTCTCCAAGAGAAAATAAAATTGGGTAGGAAATCATATTAAATTATGTTTGAACTTATATATAAAACATAGTTTAGACAAAGCTCATCTGTAAAGTAATAACTAGTGTATCACAAAATTTCTAAATGGAAAGATTGACAAAATAATATATTTTCGAAGTCAGAAAATGAAAGAAGTTAAAAACAATGAAATCACAAGCAAAATAAATTTCAATATTTGTTGCTGGACTATTTTGGAATTTTATTCATTTTTATCGTACTGTCATTTTATTTTATTGTTTATATCAATTACAATTTTTAGTAGTATAGTTTTGTTGAATAATTTTTGCTTCTAATATACATTTCTAGATATGTAGATATCTAGTCCATAAGTTATAAATCTTTATCTCTATCATGAGTAATCTATAAGTTATACTGTTTTTCACTATTTCAACTCATTTAAAAATTATTATTTTTTCACTTTGTTTTAAAAAATTTATCATATTTAAAGTCATTCTCAGTTTGAGTCCAACAATTTTTATAAAAAACTAACCATGATCCTGGTTTTATGGCAGTGATTTATTTTAAAGCACCTTTTGTGTTGAGAAATCATGGTATTTTAATGCCATCTATTCTTCAGCTCTCCAGGAAGTACATTTTTCACCCTCCCCCCAACACACACCCCCATATACATCTTTGTGATGAACATTATTGTGCTAAATATATTACATGGTGCAGATTACTTCAGTCCACTGCTTCTAGATCTTATAGCAGTAAATCACAGCTTTTAAATATTTATAACATTCCCTTGAACACTTAAAGGGAGAAAGCCAAAATAAAATTTTTCATTTGCTCCTAGAGTAAAAAATGTCTGTGCTGGTTAAAAAATACTACTGTTTTTTCTTAAGAACTTAAATTATACCCAGTAACCTCTACCTAACCATTGTATTAATTGGTTATGCCCAAGTGTCCAGATTTCCCCTCAGTAGCATCAAAATAATTGTTAATAGGTAGGTTCTTAATACAATCTAAGGATCTCTTTTTATCTTTTGTTTTTGTTTTGTCTGGAATTCCCTTTAGCCTCAATGATAATTGTCAAGTTCTTTATTTTCTTTATACATAACTTTAACAGGCAGAATTTACTCAAATATCCACCAAATTATATGAATCAATTCCCAATTCCATTTAAAATCCATATTTTCCTATCAAAGACAAACTGTAGTGCAGAGTTCAAATGTATACAAATAAAGTTAGCTTTGTACTACTGCTCAGTAAAAGCATCTTGCCAAGAAAGAAGGGCAAGGACCATTTTCCAACATTTAGAGAGAGAACAATCTGGTCTTAGGTAAACAACTGAAAACGAGGGCACCCTGCTATGTTTTAGAATCCCTCAAGACATCATAAACCAATTTGGGTTCATTTCCCAGAATTTTATGGCAAGCCTGCTTTGCTGCTTTTTATTATAAGATGATGGGGATATCCCCCCCCCCCCAACACCCCACTTAACTTCTTATCCTTGCTCTACCATCAGTATCCACTAGGTGGAGATATAATTATATTTTTCTCAGGTTTTGGATGGCTAGAACATTTATGATGCTCTATGAAAGAAATACTCTTCTTCAATTTGAACATTTACCTTTTAATTGGTGTTATATACTTTTGCATAAATCTATATTTCTCCTGAATATCATTTTTGTATCTTTCTACATTTCCTTTTTTGTTTCTGTGTTTTATTAGAGATTCTAAAATAATATAAATAATTGATTGCATTGGTTTCATTTTTATAATTTCTTTTCATATAAGGGGACACACAGTTGAATGAGTATACTCAATTTCAGAGTATAGTTAAATGTAATCCCCAGCATTATGTAGAGCTGCTTTGAGACTAAATACAGGTTGTTGGCAGGGATTTAATTGAGGGGGTTAGAGAAGAAGAGGTAGGAGATTTTCCCTTTTTCACTAAGCCAGGTAAGAATGCTCCACTCAGCTCTATAGCTACCAGGAAGCAAAGGATATGAAAGCAAATGAAGTGGTTTCCAGATCCTGATAGATCTCTTCTTTATAAAAATCTTCCTCTTCTCTCTTTTCTTCTCTTTCCTTTTTTTCTTTCTTTCCTTTCTCTTCTCTTTTAGGAATCTGTGTTGCCATTTGTCTATTGCTTATCTTTCTATACACACACATATAGAGTTTTATTAGATTATTGTATAATGCAGTTTATGTCATATATATTACATAAATATACACATTATAGGACCTTATAATAAGAAAGTAAGAGCTAAAACTGGTATCCAATTTTAAGAGGACTCCATTTATTTCCGTCTTTCATGTGGATGCTTGTTTTATGAAACCATCTTTGCTAATTACATATTTCTCAAAATCTAAGCATTATTTTTCTCCTTTCTGGCTTTTTAAAAGCACAAAATGTCTCCTCTGACTCTCGTTTCTAGCACCACTCTGGAAACCAGGGATCTTAAATTCTTCCGAAGCATAAGGCAGGATACTATGCTCTATATAAGAACAGATTAAATTTAAAACAAAGGATTTATAGTTGGTCTTAAATTTAGGAGTGGTCAAATTTCAAGAGTCAGTTGAATGTTAAGTTCTTACTTACCAAGCACGGTAACTAACACTTGACTGACATCTCTCACTCTCTTCCTGAGAAATGCATTTCTAATGATCAAAGCTAAATTAAATTAATAGGAATCTTTCTGACAATACCATTTCTTAACTATTGAGATCTATGGAAACACGGTGAATTTGCAAATTACAGTACATATTCCAAAGATGTTACTTAAGCAAACAAACAAAAGCAAAGGAAACTCTGAATTGCTTTGCTTTGGTAAACTGGTTAGGCTTGTTGACTACCTTTTATCATATATAAATGAACCTTATATCCTTGAATTTGGAGGAATTATTATTGTCCTTCCATTCTTTGTGGTTATCTGTGCCTATTATCTTTTAATTCTATATAATTGTGCACACAGTGACTTTAGTCATGTTATGAGGTTTTTTTTTTTTTTTTTTTTTTTTTTAATAGCACCTACATATTGAAAACAAATGCTTTATCTTCATTATTGAAACAAAATCTTTTCCAGTTGGGGTCTTTGATCAATCCTGTTGTTAAAATCAGTGATATAATCCTCTTCTAAAAGCGTTTTAAGACTAAGAAAATTAAGGCAAGTTAAAGTTGCTCCAAATTTCCAATTGGTACCCTTAATGCAAAGATAATGTTTGATGGGTTAAGATTTTTCATTTAGTTCCACAGTGAAATAGAGACAAATATTACTCATTATATTCTATTACCAAACAAAATAAATCATAGCATAAATAGTCAACTTTCACTTTTACATAAAGAAACAGCAGCAACAACGATTGTTACTGCTTTGAAGGGCAGATGCTTATGCTTAATTATAAGCATTTCTTTACCAATGTTTTTCTCCAAGTTTTGGGTAGTCAAAACATACCAATAATTAAAGAAAAACAAAGAAGATAACAGAGTGATACAATTTTATTTATAATTTTGATGCTCAGAAATATCTTTAATGTACTACAGCTCACTACTGTTCTGATATTGGCACCACGACTGTGTTTTTGATACTGATCCTCCACTGCATCTGCCATCATGTTCCTCTGCCATCATGTTCCTCTGCCATCATGTTCCTCTTCCTCAGAAAAGGCATATGCAAGAGAGTGGTCCTTTCACTTGCCTTAAAGGAATAAAAACTCAGGAACTTTCAAATATCTTTTTCTAAACTCTTCCTTGTGCTACATGCCAGACTTCCATCTCTCAATCTCCTCTCTCTCTTCATTCTTTCCATGTTATATTTAAAAATAGGAAAAATAAAAAGTACTAAATTTTCTGTCTGTTGTTCTTTAGGAAAACTGAGTCTAGAATAATTATACTACTAGGTTACATTTTTTATTTGTTTGTTTTTCAGCATCGTTTATGAGCTCAGTAGTTTACATTCATAATTCATTATGAACTCAACTCTGTGTGGGCTGAAATGACTACATTCCTTGCTAGTGTGACTTTGAACAAATGATTTAACTGACTCCTCCATCTTTCCTGTAAGATTAAAAAGATATATAGCTTATTTTAATACTAATTTAGTTAATGCATGTAGTCCTTAGAAGCATATCTGACATTCAAGTGTAAAATATTACCTATGATGATTATTATTAAGTATATATTGAGTCTTGTAATGTTTAAGCATTTCTTGGTACTGTGAGCCTGTTTTCATATATTCCTCCACAGTATTTATCACTCTTTTATTTTAGCATTTTCTTCTGTTTAAGAAACACAGGTATTTATTCATTTATTTATTTAGGTTGATTTGTTTCTTATAAGAATTGAAAACTACAGCTAAAAGTCAAAATAACTTTCCCAAAGTTTTCAGTCTTATGCATAAAATAGAGCTTAGAGTATGGAAGGCCACATGTGAAGTATCATGCTTTGTCACCACATTTTTTGCCTAAAAATCACTGTGTAGTATAATAATGAAAATAGACTCCATTCATAGTTAAGAGAGAAATAGCAATATTATTATAATAATCACTATTTGTATAGAGTGACCTTGAATGTATAAATATTTTTCACTTATTCTTTTTTATTTTGAACCCCACAACAACTTTCTAAAGAAAGCCTCATTAGTTCCAAATAAAAAAAATGAAGCAATGGAGGCTTTGGACTTAAATAACTCGCCAAGACTCACTTAGCAGGAAATAGTGGAACTGTATCTGGGAGGCAGATTTTCTATCTCCAGAGTTTCCACTCCTAAATAGATCATTAGGACATCAATGAACCTTCAAATTTTCTAGTCTAAATCGTTATCTATTCAATGAGAAAATGGAGGACAGAACTGGAAAGGACCTAGACAATGTGGCAGAAAAGTGACCCAGGACTAGAACTTTTTTTTTTTTAATTTGTAATTCATTGGTTTTTCTCGTATGTCACAATTGCATATTATCAGCATTTTTTTTACAAAGTTTGAGGATGAAATTTTTAAAAATCTCCTATATTTCTAAGAATTATTGCACATGTAACCTAATCCTCTCATACAGAGATAAGAACATAGTTTTCATAGGCTGCCCCATTAAGAAGGACAGAGCCTAAATTCTGCTATCTGTACAGCAGAGGTGGCTCACATGGTTGCATTGTCTTAGGACAGCAGTAATTTCAATTGGGTAGCTCTCCCACATCCAATCAGCATTTCTGTCTTCTGCTTTACAAGGAGACCAGGTTTGTTTCATAAGCCCAATTAGAATCAGGACTCTACAAGAAACAGGAGAGGTGATGCAGAGAAGGAGAACTTCCTGAAGCACTGATGAACACAAGCAAGGATTCTCCATGAAAATGAATTTGTTCCCAATTACTACATAGATACCACTTTCTAGATCCTGTGTACATGAGCAGAGTAGAATAACGTTTTTCTAGAAGCATATTTATTTGGATGCCAAATTTATACAGGTAGCAGTGAACTTGAAGAGATTACAATTGATCTCAATTTTCTGGTATGTGAAGTACACTAAGATTTTATTCATTTAACAAAGGCTTTGAAGATAAATAATATCAAGTAAATAAAAGAGAAGAGTCCAGAAGAATGAGCATGGACAGCCCTCTCAGACTGAATTAAACATGGTTCTCTGCAAAACATGGATTTCTTTCATATACTGAGACATTCATTTTCATTCATTTATTTAATAACATATGAATGCAGCAAACATGTATTAAGAAACTCATACATATCCAGCTCTATGCTAAATACAATTAAGGAGCAAACAGACAAACAAGACTAGCCTGTCCTCCAAGAACTTAGGAGGGGGATTAATTATTAATACAAATAATCACATTACAAAGTTGAGAGCAGTGAAGATCTTGAGAGTTCATTGTAACCTGGACATATTGGAGGGGTTAAGAAACAGGTGTGTGGGGTTGGGGATATAGCTCAATTGGTACAGTGTTTGCCTCACAAGGACAAGGCCCTGGGTTCAATCCCCAGCACTGAAAAAAAAAAAAAAAAAAAAAAAAAAAAGGAAACAGGTGTGTGCCCTCATGGAATGAATAATTAGAGAATGGTTCATGAAGGAGAAAGACTTTAGTTGACTGAAAAGGAAAAACACTTGAGTTTGTGGAGCTGGTGGCAAGGGTATTTAAAGAGAAGGGCAGAAAAGGGGTGTCAGCAAAAAGACAGGCAAACGGATGGCAGAGAGGACTGGTGCATTGTTCATATTGGCTCGAGTGTAGGATCATTCAGTAATAGAGAAAGATTAAAAAGAAGATTTTTTTGGATCTATTTTTAAACAAGCAATTTTATACCTAAGAACTTATGAGTGCATCCACTTATGTGAGCAATGACATAGGTAGAGGATGTCCATTGCAGTGTTATTGGAATATTTGAGACGTCTAAGTGTTCATGAACACTGTGAGGTACCCATGCAAATCTACTGAGCAGTTACTGAAACAAATAAGCAAGCCAACATATGAAAGAAACAACAAATATAAACTTAAACTGTTTCTGCACTGATGTGCTATGGCCTCTGTATATTGTCAGGTAGAAAAACTGACATCTGGAATGGTGTGCATTGTGCATAATCAGTTGTGTAAAACAGTAAGAAAGATACAAACGTGCATTTTTAAATGTGGTTAGTCATCTCTGGAAGAGCAGCAGTGATAAAAGTGAGGGCATCTGGGAAAGAGAGATGAGCTGTTGGTGGAAATGTGAGAAGATGAGATATGTTTCACTGAAGATTCTACCATATTTTAAATTTTACATATAAGTGTTTGTAGCATATATTATTTAAAAATTTATCTAGAAACATTGTGAAATTTGAAATCTTTAGGAATACAATGGAAGAAAATATAAAATACATACTAGATGTAAGCTACAGTGTTGAGTTTTTTTTTTTTTTTTTTTCTTTTAATAGTAAATGTCCCGGGTATGCTTGAAGGCAGGAGTGAGGAGATGGATGGATGCAGAGGAAATGAAATAGAAGGTAAGTGAAAATTATAGGATTTAGGGCAGAAGTAGAAAGGCTGTGATCTTAGAAGACAAATGTCCTTTCTATGAGGTGTCTAAACAGAGCCACTGAATCACATATTTTGGACAGAGGCTGATGGTTCATTCTTTTGTTTTTCTTTGTATCCATAGCAACGACTGGGGGGAAATGTGTGAGCTGAGTGGTGTGACTGGCACTCTGGGTAGAACACAGTTCTCATCATGGGGGCCCTGAGCAATGCAGGTGACTTTAAGGTAATGGTGGAATGGGCAAGAGCTACACTTTAGTAAGTGCTTCTTTAGTAACTGTTTTTTGTAGAAAGATTTGTCCACCACCAAAGAGGAGATGGGATATAAGGCTAAGGTGGGAGGGACCAGAAAAGAGATTTACAAATAAGGATATTTGTCGTTCTCAAGGGCCAAAGACTTCTTCTCATTGATCAACTCATTAATGAATGAGGTACAATGACATAACCTACCCAATTTGTTGTGAAAAGAAAGGTAATATAGGATTGCATTTGGGGTCAAAAAGTACAAGATGTTATTCAAAAACAAAGGAAAAAGAAGCACAGGTGGAGAAGTTTTAGCTTAACTCCTTGAGTCTGTTCTTTGAAATAAGTTGTATTGATGGCAGAGTTTGAAATTGGGCTGTGTCTTATTCATTCACTTTGACACAAATATTTTTATGTTTAGAATAACTGTGGGCATTTTACTGAATTCATCCTAAGAGGGAAAAATGAAAAACAGAATTCAACCTTGTTATCATTATGTTCCCCCCAAATGTCTTTTTGATTTTTCGGAAAAGGTAATGGAATCAAGTGGAATTCAAAGTGTAGACTTTAGAGTTGTTGATCAAAACAGCAGCATCCTTGAAGAAGCCTGGTTGCACCATAATCTATGTGAGCTTTCTCCTATCCACTCTAAGCAGTCATAGGTGTCTTAGTTGGTTTCTCCCAGAGGCAGACTTTGAGGCCAAGCTTCCAAAGCAAGCAGTTTATTTGAAAAGTGTGGGGAACACCATAATAGAAGAAAGAAAAGAGATTATTCCCTCTAGGATACTCCAAGAAATGCACTCATCTCAGAATTATCCCACCCAAATCTTAACATTTGTTTCTGAAATAATCCTGAGCATTGATAAGGATTCCCTCAGCACTTCCAGCATGCTTCATTTGGGCCAAAGGACTAGAGAATTCCTAGTCAGCATACTTGGCCCACATACATCTGGCTGGCAACTGGACATTGGCAGGAGTACCTTGAATCAGGAAAATCTTCAGGAGGCTAGCGGTAAAACTGACAGCATCTGGCACAGGGAACAAATTAGGCAGGGAAGTCTCAGAGGGAAAGGGGACCTGAAACCAGTATACTTTCTTTCTAAGGCTGCCTACTATATCAAAGATCTTTTGTGTTGTTGGGGTATTTTCACAGTATATAAATTCACACTACTAGTAGTTTAGATGGTTCATCTGGCTTTTAGAGTTCCTTAAATAAAAAATAATAATAATGTCCTGATACACACTGAGAGGCTACCATCTATAAGTACCATTCTACATTTTTTATACCAGGTAACATAATTTTTGCATCTCTTTAGTCATGTAGTGTTAATGTACTCAGTTTTTGATTAGAAGACTAATGCTTGGGAAGGTATGGAAATTACTTCAGGATATACAACAAAATCTAGTGGTCAAGATACATAACAAGGTCCCTGTTCTTTATATATTCGAAAGAATGTTTCCTTTTTAAGACCGAGATATATATGAGCAATATAAGAAGCAATTTCCAAAACCATATTTTGCACATTAAGAGTAGGTATTACATGTTGGAGGACAGAGTTTGGAAACCTAAGAAATTAGAAATATGAGATTAAACAATGTTATTTTGTTTATTCTACATTTTTAAGATTTTCATTTACTTTCTTCGGGTAGTTTTAGATTTTTTAATATGTCTAATTGTATTGTGAATGCCTAAGACAAAGATAGGCAAATCTGTCTCCCCAAATCACTGGATATGAACTCATAGTTTTCAGACAACAGAGTCTAAGTGGAGAGAATGGATCTTGTGACATTTTGTTGCAATATCTTCCCCATGAATAAATACTGCTCAACCTGATCGTAACGTCACCATTTGAAAGTTTATTAATTAAGTAGTGTTACTTCCAACATGGAAAGTATTTATATTCTCCTTGGAAATTATGTCGAGTGAACACATGGCAAAATAATATGTCAGAGATATGCTCATCTGAGGATCTATGTGGTGATTAGGATCACAAACGGCCCTCTATTATTTTTCACACTTGCAATTATTCATAATTTCAGACTTGTCTTAGCCAGGTCAACTAAATTTCCCTTGAAAAATGGAGAAGGAAGTTCATGTCACTCAGTCACAGTCCAGAAAGAATTCCACCATTTCAAGGACTCACAAGACTCTGCTTCCTTTTAGGCCCACACCTTACATATCTTTTGATAAATTGACCTCCACTATCCTTTACTCTTAAATTCAAATTAATAAAGTCCCGCAGCAAATTTTCAGTTTCTTCAAAATTCTCTTGGATGACTGAAAAGTCGTCCAAATCACAATAAAATATTTTTAGGGCCTTTTATTCTCTTTCCTAGACTTCAGTGACACTATGAAGTTTCACATAATTTCTAGTCTGCATCTCATCAAATAGTGGCAAAATTTATTCAATTCAAATTAAATAGATGTAGCACAGCGTAATCTTTCTCTATTAAATATGTCACTTTTTGCAATTGTTTCTTAATATCCCTCACAGCTTCCATCTAAGATTAGCACTTTCTTTGCTGCCAGAGTTTCACTAACCTACTGAATTATTCACTGAAGCATAACCTTCAGATATCAGGTTAGAAAGACCTTGATTATGGCAGGAAGTGAACTGTATAAACCATTTTTCTTTAAAAGAAAATTTCTCAGAATAGCAAAGTCTGAAATTAGATAAGTATTAAATGTGTGTAAAAATTAAGTTCATAATTGATAGGAATTTAGTCAACTGTGACATTCCTGCATTTTGTTTATTATAATGTATAATACCATCTTAACTACTGCAAAGCAGCATAAAACATGTGCATTGTAATAGTGCTTATTTTTACCTAAGGAAATGCCAGCCTGGATGCACATTTAACAAACAAAATTGTTGAATGCTAAATTTTCAATGTTTTGCACAGCCTCTGAATATTCAGGCTAAAATTTTAATCATTGTATATCCCCTTTATTTCCTATTCACTTTTGTTTCCTTCACTCTAGCTTTGTTTTAGTGTCATATAGCACTAGAGTTCATGGTAAAGTCAGCAATTCACCATGGGCCTTCTCGCAGCAAATTCTATTAGTAGCGTCCCTTGCTTTATCTCAATTCAATGTTGAAAGGTCATTAGAATACCGGCTGAGCAGACAACACTCTTGGAACACCTTTGCTCGTGCTGAAATCGGAAAACTCACCACTCACAAATCAGCCACTTCATGACCAATCCACTGGGTACCGACAACTGAAGTGCAACACTGATACATAGCAGGGTGTATGTCCTGTTTTCCAACCAGATGAGAAGAAATGCACAGAGACAAATTCTGGTCTACATTTATTTCATAAGCCATTGAGAGAGTTGTTTTCTTTTTTACCCCCTGAAATATATTTGGCTCAGACACTATGCAAATGACTTTCCAAACACTCGGGTAGAGCACATGTATTTTAAATACTAGTCCTTTTATTAATGTTAGGCTTCTCTTACCATTACCAGTGTTGTAAAAGTCAACACAACTTAAGAATGTCAATAGTGAAAGATGATGCATTATTAAAGAGTGTGCTTTGATCAGATTTTCTACATAGATTTGCTGTTCAGATGGGGCCAATAAACTAAGAAACATATTTTTGCCATGAATCAACGTAAGTGGTATAGACAACACTAACTATTTTCCTTTAACGCCATCCACCCTACCCCCAACAACCATACCAATTGCATTCAGTTCTAAAGTTTTAATCTGCTTGAATGATTATTTGAAAGTCTTTTAAAAGGCACTTAGGGAAGTACCAAGTAAGCAGGTCAAATAAGTCACTCAGAGCAGTGTCTTGGAGAGAAAGACTCAAGAAATGTGCCAGTAAAGAGACAATTTTGAAAACATATTGCCCTAAGGAACAAAGAAAAACCTTATTAGAACAAACATACAATAATTTGCCATTTTGTTTGTTCAGGAGAGAGTCAATTTTCATATGTTTATACCAATAAGATTTTTTTTTATTCTGGAGAGAAAAGTATCAGAAATTTGGGTGTTTATAAGGAGTTGCACATGGTTTATGACTTACCATGTTAGTCAGCTTTGTGTTACTGTGGCCAAAGTACCTGACAAGAACAACTTGGGAGAAGTAGAGTTTATTTTGACCTCAGGTTTTCAGAGTTCTTGGTCATGGTCAAACTGTTCCATTGCTTTGGTCATGTCATGAAGCAGATCATCATGGCAGAAGGGTGTGGGAAAGGAAAGCTGCTCAGCTTGTAGCAGCCCAGAAGTAGAGAGATAGACCAAGGTATCAGGGACAAAAACATAAACCCCCAAATCATGTCCCCAGTGACCTACTTTCTCCCATCACATCAATCTGCCTAATGTTACTACCCAGTACGATAGTCCTTTCAAATTATGAATCCATCACATGAATTAATTCACTGATTAGGTCACAGATTTAATAATCTAATCATTTTATATCTGGACATTCTAGCATCATCTCACACATGAACTTTTGGAGGTCAATACCTCATATCTATACCATAACATTTCACCCCCGATTCAAAATGCTCATGTCCATCTCACAACACAAAACAAATTTTGTCTATCTCCAAGAATCTCCATAGTCTTAGCAGTTCCAGCTTTGCCAGAAGTTCAAGTTCAAAGTCCCTTCTGACACTCAGAGTAAACTCTTTTTTTGAGTCCATGTAAAAACCAAAAAGCAAGTTACATATATCCAATATAAGTACTCATGTATTCTTCCTTATTTATTTTTACTCCATGTATATTTGATCCTGTAGACACTTAAATGGTTGAGAACACATAGTCAAAAAGTAGAAGGAATACCTCTCCCCCTTTTATTGCATGTATGTTATATCTTGCCAAATTGATATAATTTAATTTTCTCACATTTGGCATTGCCATCTCTTCTGGGTTAAATATTAATTTAGAAGATAACAGCATCAAAAAATAATATAAAAGACATTGTATAAATTAGAGCAGAACAATTTGATCATGTGGCAATGAAGAGCCAGGTGATAAGTCATTTTCCAAGAAAATTCTTAACAAATCCTTTTCCATTTGTTTAGAAAATGTAGGATAGAATTTAATCACAAAGAATTTTCCTAGAGATAATTATGAGTGCAGAGAGTCTATAAAGTTGCTCTATCATTTATAAATATTAAGCCCTCAAGTAAGTGTAGAAGTAAATAGGACACTGTCCAGTGATCAGGGAACTCATATTTTTATGGAGGAGAACATACTAATTTACCTAAAGGTCAGGAAGTATCTTTGTGTGAATCAGAATTCAAGATAGGGCCTTAGATCAGTTCTGCTAGAGGTCTTCTACAGATTAGTAAATGGCCCTCATTTGTTTGATCATTTTGAGTATAGTTATGATGTGTTCCAGAATCATTGTGTACATTATAAAAGTCATCGAACTTATTTAATAATGGCAATTGTAATGAAAATGCTAACAGACTTTTCAATAAACTATAATACATACAGTTATACACAATAAAAAGTCATCAAACTTCATTGTAATTTTTTACATAATGACTGCTTCTATATTGGACTGTCTTGGGGCATAGAATGTATCTGTCTTGCTCATTGCCCTACATCCAATACATTGTAAGGGAATCCCTGCTAGATAACAAGGGCTCAATACATATTTACCAAGTTAATAAGTTAAGTGAATGATTATCTAAAGGTACTGAATATATGAAAGTAAAAGCAAAATTAAACAAAAAATCTCATACATATATAGATAAATTGAATATATAAAGTCTTCTTAGGATATATATATGTGTGTGTGTATATATATCATATATATGTGTATATGTATATATATATCATAAGATAACATGGGTAAACTTGCATATTATCTTGTCTTTTCCACATCTGGTAATGGATAGATATTTGGCTATACTTGAATCCACCCTGAAAAAGCAGAGGAGAATATAGATTGCCAGGATAAAAAGTGAAGGTGTGATGTGGTTGATCTCATAGAAAGTTAATAATTAATTAAATAGGGGATGTACTTCTCCAAGTTTGGGGTGAGGAAGCATTGGAGAAAGGACATTTAGTACCAGGATCCTAAGTTTCTTATTGATCTGAGAATTGCTATAGCACTGGAGTCAAGGCTTTCTGTGAGATAAATAATCATTGCTTTCTTCATATTCTTTCACTTCTGTTTTTATTCCTTGTCAAATTTATAATAGGAACTATACATCTCAAGCAACCCAATATAACTAAAATTCATTCTGTGGCACAGATTGCTCATGACCAATCAGACCCATCCATCTCATTATTCTATTTTTTCTAAGTATATTTAAAAGTGATTTAATAATTACATGTAGGATTACCAAAACAAATTGAGCAAATTTTTTTTTCCTCTTCCAACAATTCCTTCTTATTAAGAAACTTCCTGAAATTGCTAATTAAGACTGTGAACAGGCATTTCATTTAACATCTTCCTCTAGTTTCTCTGGATACAGTGTTTACTGTGCTATAGAAAGATGGCTGTTGCTGGCATTCTGGAATTCATTAGGAGTTTTTCAGAACTGAACATCATTATTTCATTGAGACATCTTCTTCCCTTGTCCCTGATGTGTCTTTTGTTACCAATAAAACTATACCTGTGCTTCCTGGTGAGCAATGGCTGTGGGTTTCCTGTGAATATAAAAGTAGGAAATGGAATTTCAGTCGCTGGTCATTTCGAAGCTCTTGCTTCAAAACCTACACAGGACATTTGAGTGATGTCCCTGAGCCCCATAACAAACTAGGTCAAACCACTCTTAGAACAATTACTCATTTCTGTGGTCCCCTTATCACTTCCTTGACTAGCCAAGTGAATATTTCACTAGTGGGCTATTCATGGAAGCCCAATCAAGATTTGTGGCAGGGTGATAATTTATTTCAAATTTATGATTGTATTCCCAGTATACATTAAAGGAAGTAGTTTGCCCTTACTTTCCCCACATCAAGTCAAATGATAAGGATTCTCTGTGTTAGGTGACTATTTCATAATTAAGTTAAGGTTGCAGATAGACAGAGTAAGCAATCAACCATGGGAGTGATTTATAGATTTTTCAAGTGTTCACTTACTGATTTTGTCTCTCCCAATGGCTACCACCATGCTTGAAATTTTCACTACAGTAGCTCCTTATAGATCCCTCAAAACAAAGCTTTTAGCAGCTTGGAGAAGCCTGCTTTGAAGGAGAGTAAGAGCTTGAGTTGTTAAGATTCTGAATTGTCAAATCCTGGAACATTCCAGAACTCTATCCTCAGAGCACTCCTCTTCTAAGCTGTCTCCCTAAGTGATTTTACTTAATCAAATGCCACTAACTAAAATTTACATAAAAGATCTTATGTCTTGCTCTAACTTTTCCACTATGCTCTGTATTTTCTTTTCTAAATTTCTATTAAATCACTCTACATCCACTGATGTCACAAAACTCATCTGAAAAGCAAGTTCTTTTTTCAAATATCTCCATTCTAGCAAAAGGTACATCAAGCACTCAGTTGCACAAGTCTGATAAATATGTTGTTCTTGGTTTTTTTTGCTTCTTCACTTCATATACCTAATTTAGTACTGAGTCTGGTTAGTTCTGCATTAAAAAAAATATCCATTCTCTGTACCATGATCAGAATGAGTTTATAAAAATGAAAATAAGATTAAGATATTTACCTAAATTTCTTGAATATTTCCTTTTAGAACTGAGAATAAAATAAAAATCCTAACCAAGAACTTAAAATAGTTCATACAATTCTCTGCTCTCATTTAGTACCATTCTTCAGTTTCACTGCACCTTGACATTCAGTCACCTTGGACCTCATTCTACCTAAAAGTAGTACTATTATTCATAACCAAGAGCTTCTGTCTGTAAAATTTGGGGTAGCTCCTTTATTTCATTCATGCCCTGACTCCAAGGTGAAAAAGCCTTCCTTAATTATTCAATTGTGTAGTACCACCAGTCACTCCTGTGATGCAATAATCGTAATTTCTATTACAGTATTCATCAACCTTTGAATTATCTGACTTAATTACTTACTTATTTTGTGTCTCCCACCTTCTTCTGAGATCCTGGACCCTATCTATCTTACATAGAGCATGTCTGAAACAATTATTAAAACACTACAGTCATTCTATAAATGTTACTTGAAGGGTTGTAGAAGGGATAGAAATAAAATTCTTGTTTCCTATTGTATGACCTGAGTATTCTGTCCATTAAATTGGTATATTAGCAGTGAGTGACAGTTAGTATATTATTTAAAATGTAATTTAATATAGAAACCAAATTATTCCATAGGAATAAATTAACCTCAGAATGTCAGTAGTTTAATATATAATTTTTAAATAGTTATTCATGAGAAGTTCTACTCTAGTCAGAGTGGAAGTTCTACTGCAGTCAACTCTTCCATGTGGTGACTCAGGGATCCAGGTTCCCTACATGATATGATGTTATTCTCTCCCCAGGAGGTAACACATTAGCTTTTAAACATTTAGATTAGAAGTAAAACAAGCCATCTCCGATAAATTATAATTGACTAGAAACAGTCTCACAGCCTAATACAGTTACATAGGAGGCTAAACTATTGAGGGGATCACATCATTTATCTTGGTAAGAAGTACTGTCTCTAACACAACACCAATGGCATATTATAGAAAAAAAAACCAAAACTGTGGTATGGTATGGAAAAAAAGAAGTCAGGAGATTTTAAAGAATTAAAAGAAAATAGGGAAAAGAGAAAAAATACGCTGAAATATGCTGACATTCTCTGAGTTCTATGCATGGCTAATACAAGGTTAGTACTAATCCACACTAGTTTTATATATAAACTATATATATATATATATAACTATATATATAACTATATATATATAACTATATATATAAATATATATATATTTAATCTATAGCTTCCTACCATTTGATTTGCAGCTCTAACATTATTTCCTGCTCCTAGTATTATTTGAAAGTTTGCCTCTTAAACTCTTGTTCTTCTTGATCCTTTTGCTCTAAAGTATCTTCCCACCCTCAGATGGCTCCACCCCAGGCTTGCTCTTGTATTCCACTTCACAGCTAATCATCTTAGATTAATACCAGGACTACTCTTGCCTAATGGAGTTTCAACTAAAAAGAGACAGAGAAAATCAGGAAGAAAGCTCCTGCTAAGTGAATATGTCTACTCATTTTCTCCTGTGTTTTACATGCTCTTTGGTATAAAAGAAATCACAGAAGTCAATGGATTAAATATAAATGTGAAGTAAGGAAATATGTGATAAAAGAGAGACGGATAAAAATGTACTTGAGACCAATGGGCGGACCATGTGGTGAGCTGATATAATACTTTAATTCTGGCATCCCTGTGGCTAGCCCAGGTTGACAACATTTCAAAGATGACAATTATTTGGAATAAATCCAAGATTATACTTTAAATAAAAATGTTCATAAATCATAGCTCTTCCACTATGAATAGGACAAGCACGTAAGCAATTACTTATAGAAGCAGTATTATCTTGCAATTCAAGCTGTTTCTTAAGTTGATTTGACTAAAAGCTTACTTTTTTCCCCAAAGTGAAAAGTGAAAACACTCAACTTGTCTTTCTTTGTCCTAAATAGGAAGTCCAATTAGATGAATCATTTATTCTCTCAAAAAGGTATATGAAAGAAAAATATGAATTCAAGAAAAAAGAGAAAAAAATACCTTATGTCTGGAAGGAAGAGAGCTGGAGCAAGTACTGTAAAATGGTCTGACTTGGTGGGAGACAATCAGGATCCAGTCCACCCAATGAGAACACTGCATTGCCACAGGGGACTCTGGACTAGGAAAAAAAAAAAAAAAGTAGCCTCAGTCTTTTGGTTTCCAAAAGGTTAGAACCCGTGACACAACTCTTTTTCTGGTCATTTATGTAGAGGACTTAAGAGACAGCAAATGTGGCTTTCAGTCCTGAATCTGCCATGCACCAACTTTGTGTCCTTGGGTGAGTTTCTTAACTCGTGTTGGTTTTGTCATTTGTCCAATGAAGAATAAAATCCCACAGGGTAATGCATGTACAGTTTTTAGTGAAACGTTGGGCACATTGTAATTGCTAATCTGAAATTTCAATGTTGGGAAGAGTTGTCATCCTTGATAGTGTGCATATATATATATATATATATATATATATTTGCTTTCTATATGTCAGACATTGTATTTAGGAAGGGATATAAATGTATACGTACATGTGTTTGGTAGGCAATTTATGAATTAACAACTTAGAGATTATATTCTCTTCATTATTTTCCTGTCAAAAGTTTCTATAATACTAGGTAACATGTAAGATCCTTACTCCCTCAATATTTTAATGTGGAAAAGGGTAATTTAGTGGGTCTCTTTGTTTAGTTTAGTTTTGCTATTTGTCTCAGTGAGACAAAAGTCAGTTGCTTTTTAAATTGTAGGATAAAAATGGTCCAGAGCGTGGTATGATACCCATTTGGCATGGGAAATAGCTTTTACCTATATGCCAATAGAATAGATGTTTCATGATACAAAGAGAAGCTGTAAATTCAATGAGTAAATGTTACTTTACCAAGGAGCGAATGAAATTCAGAGATATGAGAGAAGAAATTACAAAAGACAAATCCATATTAGTTTCAAATTAGGTTTCTTTAACACATTGAAAAACACTAAAATGTCATGGAAATGGATTAAGCCTGCATATTGCTTTGGACAAAATTGCCTTTTAAAATGGAAAATAAAGATGGTGATGCTTAGTATAATGCCAGTAAAATTCCCAATAGAAAAATTTTGGTGAGAGGGCTTGAAACTTAAAAAAAATAATTCTAATATTATTTAGAAGGATTTATATTATAACTGTGGTTTTAAATTTTTTTACATTGCACCTACACTAAAGAGCATATTTTGAGTTGTATGCAGCCCACATGCACATACAAATACATACAGATATACACAGAAAAGGAAACCAATTTTCATAAAATAATATTTACTTTAAATGCATGTAATAAAGTCTGTTTTATATTTTATTATATTCAAATGCTTGTGTATTCCAATAAATTAATTCCTAAAACCTCAAATGGGATATGACCTACCTACATTTAAAACATGTTTTTATAAATTAAGTTGTTCAAAATAATGGTTGTAAATTAATTCACTTATTATTATATATTCTCGTGTATTAGAAAACTCTAGGTGTATGGTTGAGACAGTAGAAAGTCCTATATTATACCCATATTTGTACAAACAATTCACATACTAATCAGGTAATATAATATATGATAAAATCGTATGTTAAATGAAATGTATCTTAATGTAGCTCTTAGTTTGTAAAATTGTATTTAGATTCTTTTTTTCATAATTTATAACCGTAGCTATAGGCATAGGATTCAAAAAACCTATAAGAATACTAGGAGATGAGTATTTGTGTAATTTTAGGTGGCAGAAAACCTTTCTAAGCATGAGAACAAAGTCAGAAATAATTTATAGAAGTTATAGAACCAATTACATCTAAAGTGAAAAGGTATATATTTAAAAATCATTATGAACACAATTAAAATCCAAATGGCAACCTAAGTGTAATGTAAAACATATACAATATATAAACTATCTCTGACAAAGATATGACAACCTTAATAATTAAAATAAAGACCACCAAAATAAAAATAATATATACAAAACAAAAAACCTAAATTATCATTAAGGAAATGAGTAAAAATTCAAGCTGATTATTAAAAAATTTCAAGTTAAAACAGTGATAAATAAATTTTTTAATATATCAAATTGGAAAAAGTATATTTTTAGTCATAATACCCATTGTTATTTAGCTGACATTTATTAATTGATTTCTACATGTCAGATATTGTTTAAACATTTGACATACCATTTAATCTTCTTTAAAAAAACCTATAAGAAAATACCATAACTATCATTTCTGTTTACAGAACAATGGGGCTAATATAGGTTGTATTGAGGAATATAACTAATAGCGAAGTCAGATTTTGATGCTAGGAAATCTGACACCAGAACCCACACTTATATTTGAGATTTGCTTCTGCTTTCCATATTGTCATGAGTGTGAAAAAAACATTGGAAAAAATACTAGATGGTACTATATTTCCAGAGAACTATTTTATGAAATATCCCAAGAGAACTAAAAGTGTACATGCTGTTAGGAATATAAATTCTTTTTCTACAAATTTATCCAAGGTACACCTATAAACCTGTGCTAATAATTAGTTGTGTAGAGTTCCATAAAAACTGTTTTTAAAGAGAGACTTAAGAGAAAATTCAGAGATTAAATATTTACTAATTAATTATATTATTTGTAGCATATTAATGTAGTATAATACATTCCAATAATTAAAATACTGCCTTTGATGATAGTTACTAACAGTACAATAAGTACAGACAACAGAATCCATCTAAAATAATATGTATACAATATTTTACTAGGTATCCTTGATTTTATGTTTTGATCATTTTTCTTTTTTATTCCTACCCTGTTCTCTGTTACTGAGGACTGAACTGGTTGGATTATGTCATCAGGGTTTCTATCTCTATGGATTAGATCAGTTTGGAGGTACTAGTACCCAATGGAGGAAAGTTTCTTCCAAGGAAAACAATCATGACGCCAGAGAATTCTCTCTTCATCTGAACTCTGAAAAAGATAATAATAATAATAATAATAATAATAATAAGTCTAAGAAGAAAGTTAGTCACTTTGTTGACCAGGATAATTGATTTTAACTACTATAGAAGGAAATTACTCCACAGCTACATAATGGAAGCAAGGACTCTTCTGGAATTAGGGATATGGCTGGACCATTGATGAGTACTTGCTTTCTCAGTTGTTCCATTTGGGGTTATTATACTAACCTTCCAAGTTCCAAGAATAAGAATTTGGAAATCAAAGGGGAGAAATTTGAAACCATCCTACTAGATAAAGGAACTTGTTCTGACATAGTACTGGCAAAAGGTAGAGAAGAAATGTTTGTAGAAAGAAGCAGCTCTAAGATACGGAATCTGATCAGTTGTCTTGACTCTATTGTACAACAGTTGATGGGATTTTATGCACCTGCTGTTTTGGAGATATGAACTTTTTATCTAGATGATGCACAAGGGTGAATTCTGAAGGTGAAATAAGTCTGATAGTATGAACATCTTCCTTTTGCTTCACTAAGTACACCCTCTCTCCTTTTCTTTCATGAACAACATCAACAGGACTTCTATTATATCTGATTCTGTTTGGATGCTCTGGTATATAGCTCTGGGAGGAGATCAGCAGAAGGGAAGAAAGTGAGATCAGAATACTAATTTTCTTGGTTCCCTCCCTGCAAGTTTCCTTTAGATTTTCTGTGTCCCTTGACTATACTAGTGTTTCCTAACCAGTCAGCGGGTGCTACACAACTCTCTTTCCTTCTAGGTTCCAGTGAACATGTCTCTATCCTCAATCATTTGTATATGGGGTGGGTAATATCTCACCTGGGGCAATCTTGTGAATTTTGTACTAACCTTTGTGTTTCCTCTGTATCCAAAATCTGTAATTTCTTCTCTTTTGATATAAACTTTTCAAATGTCAATTATAATGTCTATGTCATCAATCCAGGGAAAGTATTTAGAAGAGTGCTATAGTTTGGATGCTAAATGTCTTCCAAAGGTCCATGTGTTCAAGTCTTGGTTCCTGGAGTGGCACTATTGGGAGGTACTGTGAAACTTTAGCAGGTAGGGCCTGATGATAAGTCCCCTATGACTATGGGATATGTCCTCAAAGGAGGTTTTGGGACCCTTTTCTTTTCTTTTGTTTTCTTTTCTTTTCTTCTCTTTTCTTTCTTTTCTTTTCTTTTCTTTTTTCTTTCCTTTCCTTTCCTCTTTCTTTCTTTCTTTCTTTCTTTCTTTCTTTCTTTCTTTCTTTCTTTCTTTCCTGTCCTTTCCATTATGGTTCATAAAGTAAGTGATTTGTTCTATCACATGCTTCTGCCATGATGTGTTACCCTCATTAGATGGTTAAGGCATGGGGTCACTTGATCTTGAACTGGCACCTACAGAACCATGAGCCAAAACAAATCTTCTCTCTTTATAAGTTAGTCATCAGGTATTTGTTATAGTGACAGAAAGTTGAATAATATGGAATGGTTAAGTAAATACCTTAGAGGTCTGATTTTGAATTCAAATTATAACTATAGACTCAAATTATTTTAATATTTTTTTATTTATTGTGCTCATTGAAAAGGTCTAGAGATAAAGACTGACCCAATAGCAAAAAGCATCTCCAGAATCCTGATTGTGCTTCTGGCTTATAGTATGTGTGACAGTTAGTTTCAGGTGTCAACTTGACTGAATAAGGGATACCTAGATAGTTGACAAAACATCATTTCTGGGTTTGTTTTTGAAGGTATTTCTGCAGGATATTGGCATGTGAGTCCTTCGACTGAGTAGGGAACATACTCCTTCAATATGAGGAGAAACCATCCTATTCACAAAGGGCCCAGATGGACTAAAAAGGCGGAGATTAGGAGAACTCTTGCTCCTGTAATGGAGCCAGGATGCTTTTCTTTCTTTTCTTACCTGCATTTGGGTATCCAAACTCCCAGTTTTCTCACTTTTGAACTCCAGGACTCTCACTCCCAGCTTTGGGGCCTTTAAACTGGGAACTACACCACTGATTTCCCTGGTTCTGAGGCTTCCAGTCTACCCACCACCATAGGGAATTTGGCTTTCAATTGGCTTGTCATGGAACTTCTCAGTCTCCATAATGGTATGAGGCAATTCTCCTATAAATCTATCATCTATCTATCTATCTATCTATCTATCTATCTATCTATCATCACCTATCTACCTATCTAAGCATCAATCTATCTATTCTACTGTTTCTCTCTGGAGAGATTGATACATCAAGTTAGGGACATGGAATGCAAAAGACGACTCTGGGACCACTTCCCATAAAATGAGATCTGTCCAAGACTGCTGAGGTAAGTGGAACATTTTGAGCTTAAATAAGATTAAATACTGAAATTAATGTAAACTTGTTAAATATGTTTACATGAGCAAGTTTAAATATATGCAAAAAGAAAAATTGATCACTTACTCAGGGAACCTATTCATTGTCTCAAAACTGGCTACATGTCAGGAAAACAACAAATGTTTGTCCTGTCTTCCTATCTGAACTAAACAATGGGGTAGAAAACTAGTAGGTAATGGTGGTGGGTTGTATCTGAAAATATTTCTTAAATTTTTATATTTGAAAAGACTCATAGGATTCCATAGAACATACTCATGCAAAGCTAATATTTAAAATAAATTGGAAGAGCATATCAAAGAAAGAGTTCAGGCAGACATTGGGGGTCCACAAGATTTTCAGGTGGAAACTCTCTGTGGTTCTTATTCCCACATAGATATACATGTGTGGATTGAACCACCATGATCTGTGCCATGAATCCTGGCTCCAGAAGAGCTCAAGGCAAAAGTTTCCAGGAGATCTTTCATGCCCATCTATTCACATAATCATCCAGACCGGTTAACCCATTATGCCACTTAACAACAGTGAGTAAATGAACCAGCCCTGAGGTTTGGGAATTACCAGGGGAATTTTTGATTCTAAACAGAACATTATAAACTGCCTGTACTTTTCTTGGTCATGAGTCAAAGTCAAACATTCAGGCTTCTTAGAGACAAAGAGAGTTTTCTGAGGCCATCTACACATAAATCGTACATTATAGAACTTCCATATCAAATGATTTCAGCTTATAAAGGAAAACAAAATGATAGACATAGAATATTACTATTTTCAATCCCTAATGAGTGAATGGATCTAAACATTTCACATTCCAGCTGTCAACATCAACAAAGATAAAGATATCTTGTGCCTTCTAGTGAAGGAACATACCCTCAAAGGGATCAGTCCTGAGACTGATCAATTCTATGGATACAACTATCAATTTTCAGAAAATCTAGAGAACAGGGGAGCATGTTTAATTTCACTGTGTGTATGCAGTGCAAATCAGCCAGATGAATTCAGGTCAAAAGTTTGTAGGTTCTTTAAGGTACTATGAATTTTAGGTTTTTCACCTGAAGAATTGCATGGAAAGGAACGAGATGGAGCAAAGAGTCTATAGATTTAAAAAAAAAAAAAAAAAAAAAAAAAAAAAAAAACTTAAAGATATGGCAAGTTAAGATTTTGGCAAGACTATATTATATTGACTAGGGCTCCATGCGCATTTAGGTGGTGAAACCATGCACAACTGCAAGAGGAGTGGTCTTTCATTGAAACAGAGCACAAGTGAGGTTTTAGCAGTGGCAAAGTTGTGTTTTTTGTAGGGTGTTTGCCTATGTATTTCATTAAAGTCTACTATTTTTTTTTTAATTTTTAAAAATTTTTACAGACTGCATTTTGATACATTGTACACAAATGGGGTACAAATTTTCATTTCTGTGGTTGTACACAATATAGATTCACACCATTCATGTAATCATACATATACATAGGGTAATACTGTCTATCTCATTCTACTATATTTCCTTCCCCCACCCCCTCCCA
This sequence comes from Sciurus carolinensis, assembly GCF_902686445.1. Classification (NCBI taxonomy): domain Eukaryota; kingdom Metazoa; phylum Chordata; class Mammalia; order Rodentia; family Sciuridae; genus Sciurus; species Sciurus carolinensis. Next base: position 60,040,981 of record NC_062213.1, on the reverse strand, counting down.
CCCCATTTTCCTCTGCACCATCCAAAGTTCCTTCATTCTCTCCCCGACTCTGCCACCCCTCCTGGTTATGTATCATCATCCACTTATCAGAGAAAATATTTGGCCTTTGGTTTTTGGGGCTTGGCCTGTTGTATTTAGCATGATATTTTTTTATTTTTCATGTGATGCTCTCTGGATTTGTGTTTTATTTTACAACAAAAACTTGCAGTGATTTGAGAGGTTGGGGGTAAGATTTGGAGATTGAATCAAATTTGATAGTTTAAAATTATTGAAAAATAAAATTTTTAAAAATAAATTGAAAATGATCATGAGGAAAAGCAGCCCTAACTTTCCAATTCTGAGGTTTAGATGATGTCAAATTCTTCCATTCAGAATGAGCTACCTATAATTTAACTACTAGCATTCTTAAAAGAAGCGCTTTGTGCATTTAATAAGCATCATTCTGAATTTTTGATATAACAAAGCATTGTTTCCTTTTCTTGCAATAATGCTTCCTTTCTGACTGGGTGTGGAGGTGCGCTAGTATCATCCCAGCAACTCAGGAGACTGAGATGGGAGGATGGCAAATTGGAAGCCAGTCTCAGCAACTTGGCAAGGGCCTGTCTCAAAAAAGAAATAAAAAGATCTGAGCATAGCTCTGTGATAGAGCACCCCTGAGTTTAATCATAAGTAGTACAAAAACCGAACCAAAGCAAAACAAACAAAAAAAGAACGAAAGAAAAGAAAACAAATAATGCCCAATTTAAAATAATAAGAGTAGCAATAAGAAGTAAGGCATGTTGTGAAAGTCTTTAATATTTCTGCATAATAGCTGGGGAATAGAACACACAGTTCTCTGTGAGTGGTAAATTGTAGTAACCTAAATCATGCATTTTGGTATTATTCTAGGCTGGAGTAATTGATGGTCAGACACAGCATACATGAAAATGAAAAAGAAAAAAAGTTAAATACCAGCCTAGATATGCTTGTGATATGCTAAAAATGAATTTCAAGTACTAAAAGCAGCACATAAGAGGAAACTATCAAAAAACTGCCAAGTTGGAGATTTAGAAATGTCACTCACAGATGCTGTTTCCAAACAAAAAGCTTTTATTCTTATGGCAGGTTTTCACGGCTTAACAGATAAGCTTGTGTTAGGTGTGTGCAGGTTGCTTTTTAGAGAGGTATTTTATGAAACAGGGACGACGGTGTGTATAAGGAAAGAAGGCGTTAATGGGTTAAAAACTGTGTAAATGTTACCGCAGTAAAATTACAGCTTGTTGTTCAGATGAATACTCTCCACTTCTCGTATAGCTTTAAATTATGAACAAATGCTTGCAATTGTGAACTCCCTACATTGTGCTGCCTTTCCCAGGCTTCATCAACCAGGGCTGTCCAATGGGATTACTGTAAGCCTTCACGGCAGTCTGCCAGCCACTGATGAGAAACTCATATCCCTGGATGTTAGATTGCTCTCTTTATTCCATCCTTGTGACGGCTGTGATTGCTGTCATGGTGTTAGGTTAGAAATTAGCATTTTGTGGCCCAAATTTTGCCATCCAGAATATACTCAGGAAAAAAAAAAAATCCAAGAATAGTAATTTCTTCTGTCAGAAAAGGAACTTAGAGCTACCATGATACAAATGTCTACAAAACTTAGGACAGAAAATGTTGTGTGGTCCTGAGTGGCAAAACCAAGGCAGGAGGTGTTTCATTGTTATCATGGGGTTCTGCTTAGAAACAAATGGCTTTCTTTTTATAAAACTAAGACTGACTGAGGAAACTATGGGTGAGTCCTGGAAAGTGTTAGAACGAAAGAATAATCTTGGTTTTTAACACTAAATTTTCACAAACGTGAGTTAATCACAAGAGGCTGGTAAGTTCTAAAGTCAAAAAAACAATTCTTAGCATCATTTCAGATTTTATATCTGGGAACAATGATGACGTATCTTTGCTGTCTCATAATGGTTTCTTTACTATAGATATGTCTAAGTAAACTATGAAAAGATGAAAAATAAAGGAGTTGTGAAAAACAGAGTGGAAAAGATCATTAATTTTCTCCATGTGTTTCCCCTAAGTCATTATAAGGAAATGACCAAAGCATTGCTATTAATTAGTAATCAGTTTCATATCATCAGTGATTCTTAAGTGTTCTTATATTCATATTTTCTATCTTCTATTTTCTCATATGCTTGCTAAACAATTATTAGTTACTGACGTTTTAGTTATATGAAACTACATTATGGTTACAGCTTAATTTAATTTCTTTTCTTTATGCTGGAGATTAATTATAGAATAGAAAAGAAAGCTATTTAAATTTTGGTTAAAAAGGGATATGGTGTCCTTATCTTTTGATTCTTCCTAGGCTATCCACAGGCATGCTAATTTTTCCTGTCATTAATAGTGAGCAAACTGGAAGGATTCTGACATGTGAGGTGCACAGATTCTTTTAGGAGCCTTGATTTTTATCCACCTACCCAAGCTTATCCGTCATCTTTAATCATGCAAAAGGCAGAATTACTTAATCATTTCATTTTATTGAAAAGAAAAAGAAAGATTTACATTAAAATGATGACATGCAAGAAAAAAATAAATTGAAAATGATCATGAGGAGAAGGTAATGTGGAGACTAAAGCTCCATTGGTTTTGTGATGCTCATTTAAAGCAATGATCTAGTAAAACCAAGACATAAAAGCAATGATGATGTCAGCTGCAGGGCTATAACCATCTTATCTTTGCATTCTAACTTGCATTCTGGGTCTGCATTCTTAGCAAATTATGTGAGGAAGGCAAAACAAATAATTAAGCATCAGACCTAGTTCCCCACCCTTCTCTGTCTTTATCCCAGATTGAATTATACCCTAATGATAATCTTATTTAGAGGAACATGACCTCAAAATTTAAATCCAAGACCTAGAAGATCTTTAAATGAAATACTTGCTTTAATTCCAACATGAAAAATAAGTCAAACCACTTAGTCATATTTATTACCAAGTTTGTCTTTATACTATAATGTAATCTTAGTTTTCTAAAGCTAACATCTTACTTTTTTTCCCTCGATTTATTTGTGTATGTGTGTGTGTGTATGTGTGTGTGTATTATTAGTGTTTACTGACAATAATACATGTTTTGTACAAGTAGTTTCTTTTCTGCAAAGCTTCCTACTATTGAATTAGGATATTTAAAAATAGTCGTTTAGAATATTTTCACAGCTTCTCTTCCTATGCCTTCTATTTTATGTCGTTTCTACATTTTTTTGTTGAAAATAACTAATTGTTCCAAAGATAATGAATTTCTAAAAGTTCATGAAGACACATATTGACAATAATATTTAATGTTCTTTTTTTTATATTTATGAAACAAAGATGTTTGAAACAATAGTGAGGTTTCATAATTTTTTTCCCTTTACCTCAAAATATATATTTGCCACATAAGGTTCAGTTAATTTATTTCTAAAAATAAATCTATACTTGAATGGAATTGTGTTTAAAACCTCTGACTGCACTGAGTAAAAAGAGTAATCATACACAAGGAAAAGGAAGAAAGATTTTATTTTTAAAATTTTTAAGGGCAAACTGGTAATTAGGAATACTAACTCTTTTAGCCTCCCAGAAAATATTTGTTTTAAATGAAATATGTGCCAAGAACTGTGCTGGATATCCTGGATGTGACTATGAATAAAATTCCTGATTTGTACTACACTTTATTACGTTTTTTCCCCCCATAGTACATATAGTTTAAGAATCCAGAAAAAAGAATTTATTCCCTGTTCTCCTATACATGGAGTTGGCCCTATTCTCACTAAAATTGAATGTCTTCATATACATAGATATATAAGAACTAGGTCACTCTGTGATATTAAAAGATTTCAATATTTCAGCATATTCAGACTTTGTATAGCATTCATAATGCTTACTTTGAATTTAAACAGCAAAATTTGAGATGATCTAAGGAAATTACTATTACTCCTATAAACATATACAATGAACAAAACAATTCAATAGGTTTTAATATGAAAATTAAAAGATACAATTGAAAGACCGAAATAATTTTATGTTTAAATTACAAAGATTATGTACAAACTACATAGTAATTGTAATTTCAAAAAACATATAATCTATATAATTAGGTTTTAGAAATACATGACTTATGCTATCATCCCTAAGGATTCAGAAGCATGTATTAAAAATCAACCTTTCTTTTGCTCATCGAAAGTATCTTTAAATTCCAGGCTCTATAATTACCACTTTCTACCACAATCCTTTTGGGGAGATAAGGAAAATTCTGCCTTTCTTTTATTGAACTTCATTGGAGACTTTGCACCTGGAAAATGCAAAAAAAATTCTCTTTCAGTTTGAGACAGATTCTTCATTTAAAAAGTCATATACTATTATTTTATACCAAATGAAAAATAGAGACAATATAATATAAAAATTAATATGAAATTGAAAGATATAACTGTATATGATTTAAATGAGCTAATTGTCTTTCAAAATTAGTTAAGAAAATAAACATTTCATTCATACACATATTAAAAAGTGATATTAAAAAGAGTCATATATAGTGTTTTATTAAAAATATGCATTTGATATTAATTTACAAAAATACATGTTTTCAGGGAATTTTGCATTTTTGTTGGAAAATAGAAACAATGAAATGAAATATGCAAATGATTACAATTTAGATATGCTTAAGAAAGTCCAAATTAATGATATGATAAAATGTTTTAGAGAAATTTATGTTTTATCACACAAAGGAAATTTGATTTCCTTTTTCCAATGATCAACTTGAATGTATTTTAATATAATTTGTCACATTGAAATAAAACACTATTTACATTAGGTAATGATTTAAAATTTAATTAAAACATAAATTTCTTCCATACTTACTCTAATGCTGTTTTTAAAAGATAGAAAATAAAATGCAAAGCTAAATTATTTCATTTTGATATTGCTATTTGAACCATTGTATATCTATATCTTCAAATCTATATATTAAAATAAAAATGTTGTTTTCCTGAAAGCATTCATGCATTTAAAGTTACTTAAAATTATTTATTACTTTTTGATCAAAATGAAGCTTAAAAGAACATACAGAAGCAGTCAGTAAAATAAGAATTGTAGGATCGAATATTAAGGGAATAATAACAAATAGGATTACTTTAACTTTATAGCAATAGGTGGCACTGTTACCTAAATACTTTGATTTGAATTGAAGAACTAGAAATGTGTTGTCTCTGTATAAAATTTCCTATGTGTAAACAAATGAGAACACAGATGAAAACTTTAAAAATTTGGGCAATAGTTTGTTATCATTATTCACTTAGCACTACATTTATTTATACAGCCAGTAATATGTCAAATAGTGGGAATGTAGATTAATATTTATGGCAATAAATATGATTAAATGGGTACACCTTTAGTATAATTCATAACCAAATTTATTTTTTAATGCAAATGGAAATAATCCCAATATTTTTGTCTGAAAAATTTTACTTTATAAATTTCTAATTCTGTGGATTTTAGTGTTGGAAATGTTTAACTGTTTTAAAAATCAAAAAATTGTAGTGCATGAGTGGATTAATAAGATATATTTTCCACTGCTACATTTCTTTTGGACCATTTTGTGTAGTGGTTCAAATAAGAAAGCCATCATGTGATCTTATATGTTTGTTAAATATAGGGAATTTTGACAATACTCCACTCATCAGGTTAACGGCACAGAAGTAGTGTTCTTTCATCACTGCCCACAAGGTCGTGCCCAGATTTTGAAAGAGAAAAAAATAAAATAAAATGGACTATATATGTGCTCACAATGTTTCTATGAAAATAAGAATAAGCATTAAAGACCAAGCCTTCTCTAGAACACACTGCACCTTTGTACAAGGTAGAAAATGCTGACCCTGTGGCAGGCAGATTGCAATAAAACCACCCCTTCCTCTATGCAGACTCGGCCTGTCACCAGGACAAGGCTTGCAAAGTTGAACACAGGCTCAATTTCAGTCCCCATGCCCCTAGCACCTTACAATGTGGCCCAGTGCAAGCCACAGTATGCATCATGCCTTGCAAATTGATGCATGTTAAATTGACTAATAGCTACTATAGCTTTCTCTCCGAATTCTCAGAAATAATGGACAAATATATAATTTGATGATCTTCATAACTATGCTGCTTTATGCTTAAAGGATGCCACAACAATATGGTGATCTAAGTTAGAGATTAGTTACCAACATGCTAACTACTGTTCTAATCAGTTGGAGGTCACTACATAATTAGGTATAGTTCTGGTTATTAACTCACTATAGTGGACAGTGTGGTATATGACCCAAACCCCTGTTACACTTACTTCCTTACCTACTGCAAATTCTGTCTGGGACAGAACTTATCTGCCAGCCTCCTGAAGAGATTGTCATTTTAACTGCATATTCGCCACAGATTTTTATACCAATTTTTTTTTTTTTTGCAAAAAATTGTTTTTAATTTAAATTGTGTCAGTCTTACATAAAAATCATTTATTACTAAACTGGGTTTGGTGCAAGATTAGATGCACGGAACACTAGTGAATATATGTTGATGTGGCGGTGATGATTATGTGATGAAATACAATTTCACCACATAATGGTTATACTAAACATAAGTTTCTGGTTAGGTTATATTCTTTTCTGGGAAGACCCGTGCCTAATTATTAACATGGAGAAAACTTGGCCCCGAGTTTAAACAACTCATTTCCATCCATGTTCCAGAACTTCCCATAGTTAGGACTTCCAACAAGATGCATGACAGCTCAACTTTTCCCTTTCCCAGGGCTGCTTCATACTTCACCTTTCACAGGGTGGATCCCTAGGGCATTCACTGATAAACTTCTTTTACAATAATCTCCACCTCCAAGCCTGTTTCCTGGGGAATCCAATCTGTGCTCCATGCTAAAATAGGATGCAAATTGAACTAGAGACCAGGTGGCCTTGTAATGTAAAGTTCATGTCACTGGGCTCAACAGCCAAAAACTAGATCATGACATTGGCAAAAAAATTTTCTTAAATGAATTTTGATCATAAAAATAATTCTAAAAGGTAAATGACTAAATAAAATCATATCAGAACTTTAGGGCCAGCATCTAACACTACTTAAGACTACTCAAGACTACATTTGAACTGAATGTTATATCGACAGGATACCCTAAAACAATTCAATTCATTCATGTTTATTACATATCATTTATGTGTCAGACCCCAGAGAAGGACTCAGAATTACTTAAAACTTGGCCTCAGTTCTCCAGAAGTTACTGGATCAGCGCATTTCCAGTCTATTCACAACCCATATGCATTTATGCTCTGTTATATATGGGGAAACAGATGTCAATTTGTAGAGCAAACGATTTTCTAAGCATAAAACATTTTCTTCATATGGAATAAACCAAGTCATTTAGGGTGATTTGGATTTTCTTTATGTGTAAAAAATGATTGCTTTTTAAGAAACTAAATTATATTTTACTTATTCTTTCATCAGGTTAAATATACTTCAGTTGAATACCATAGTTATTTTATTAAAAAATATTTTCAAAAGAGATGGATCAGAAAGCATTATATGAATTACTTTAATGGTAACCATAAGAGATCAATAGGTTTTTTAAAGAGTTACAGAAGACCTTATTTATTTATATAATTCCACAGTAGTAAAAATAAGACATGTGGGTCACTATTGCCTCCACCTTCGCCTGTAGCATCCTTCTCTCTGAAACCATATGAAGGAGTCTAAAAATGAATGTCAGTCCAAGGTTCCCAGCAGTTACCATGAATTAATCAAAATTAACATTACACCCTATTTAATATCCAAATCTAGCCTAATCACTTCACTTTATGATAGAAAGCACTAAAATGAGATCTAGAAACATGAAATCCTTGCAAGGAAAGGGAACATAACTGGTGATGATATTCTTATCTTCTGGTCTAGTTCCCCTACAACACTCTCTGAGAAATATTGTGCTGCTTTGCTAGTAAAACATGGCATTGCTATTTTTTTAAATGAAAATTAGAACCAGTTTATAGATTGATTTTTATTGTAACCATGTACCTAGATATTTATTGCTTGAGCCAAATTGTCTGGCTTCAGAATCATTGTATTCTATATTCTATGGATTAATTATATGGAATCTACAATTAAATTCAAGTTAGAACATTGAATGTATTTATTGAGGCAATATTTTTCTAAGTACTTGTAATAGTAGGCCAATTATTGAGAGCCAGTAACCAATTTCGAGCTTTCCTCAAATACTTAAGTATTATTAAAATTTCTAATAGTTTACTAACTTCAAGAATTAGACAAAAGAAAACTCATGTCATCATTTTCTTGATGAAAGATTCTTAACTTTTTAAATTATAAAACCTGTATTTTTTTAAATAGGGGAAATATAATTGTGGGGATGTGTCCTCCAATTCACCTTGCCATATTTTGCAGTTGGACACATCTTTGGTAATGCCAGGTATTTTTGTGGCTATATTTAGTCCATGAAGTTCATTTTATGGAAGCATGAAACTTGGCAAACATACAAACACAAAAATCCCAACTAATTCCTATTACTTCTTGTGGAAATTTTAATAAACCATATATTAGAGCAATGGGATGCAATAAAATATTTAAAAAGGAAATCAAGAAAATGGACAAAAAAAAGACACAATGTTTTCAAGTAGACAATATATTGTTATTACTTACACTTCATGTAGTATAATAGATTTCTTGAATTTATTCTTCCTAACTGTAATTTTTTTATTCTTTTAATGACAAATCTCCATCCATCCCTCCAATTTCCCCATTCTCTGGTAACCACCATTCTACTTTACTTTTATGAGATCAGGTCTTACAGATTCCTTTATGAATGAGATCAAGTGGTATAATAAGGTTAAGTAAAGGAGGTAATGCTTATGTTGATTAACTAGTTTTAACCACATCATATTGTATACATACTTTATAATGTCAGACAATTTATCTGTCTATTTATAAAGTAATGAAGAGCAAGGCACAGTGGTGCACATCTGAAATCTCAGTGGCTCTGGAGGCTGAGGCAGGAGGATCACAAGTTCAAGACCAGCCTCACCAACTTAGCGGGGCTCTAAGAAATTTGGCAAGACAGGGTTTTAAAACAAAAAAAAAAATTTTAAAAGGACTGGGATGTGGCTCGATTGTTAAAAGCCCCTGGCTTCAATCTCCAGTAACCCCCCTCCAAAAAAAAAAAACTATGAAGAAAGAGTTTTGTGTGTGTGTTTAAAGTAACAACCATATTAGTATCTTAAGAGACAAGCTTTGCAAATAATAGTAGCCACTTTTAAGTGTCAGGCACAATTTTAAGTGTTTTATGTTTATTTTTATACACTGAATATGCTTTATGATTGTTTTTATCCATGGTTGAAAGAAAATTTTAGTGAGGTTCTGACAAGTGAAGTGACTTACCAATGAACCTAAGAACTGGGAGATGAGATTCTAATCTTGGTAGTTTAACTTTCAATTTGGAATTGTCTTTGTGCTATAGCTGTCTATTTGTAAAATGTTTCAAATAATTATTGATGATGAGTAATTAGAAGTTATTTGATTACATTGGGCAAGTTTGCATTTTCTTTTAAAAAGTAACAACGTTATCAAAAATAAAGATAAAAAGACAATGAAGTTGCTGATTCATAGTATTGATGCCCTTAGGAAGATATTACCAAGCACTTAAAACTGTGTCAAGTGTGTGATTGATATGTCTGGAATCAAAAGCAGTGAATTTTGTGATATATTCTTTACTTTAGCTGTAGAAAATAAAAAATTACAATTCTAAAAATAAAATTATAGTTAAAAATCTTTGAAGTTCTTATTGAATACACTATTTTGAAGGCAGCAGCTGCAGAGTTCTGTGATTTGACTCTATACTGAGCTGTATTGAATTCCTGCAATGATATGTAAAATATTGCCAGTGTGTGAAGATGAGTGCATTTGTGGTGAGAAGGTTCAAGGAATTCATGACAATCTTGAGGACAGCAGATTGATAACACAAAAACTTTTACAGTGAGTTCCTTAGTACATTATTTAGTACATTGCTAAGTGGAAGAAGTTCTATATTTTGGTTTTTACTATTGGTCAAATTGTGTATCTTCAAAATCATCAAATAGTTATCAGATCTTTATTTAATTTTCTGTGCCTTAATAGCATAGTCATTACATGATACATGCATGAGTCAAATATAATTTTTATGCAGAAAATTTTATTTTTCTTAGATTTAAATGTTCTTAAAAAATAAGTACATGTATAAAATCACTAGACCCACAAAGAAATATCTATGAATATACACAAACACACATACGGGTTTCTAGTAAATGCTATTTTTCATGTTTTTGCAGGAGACAACAACGTATTATGTTTTGAGTAGCTGTTTAACCTTTGTTTTATCCCAAATACTTTTATCACAAAGGAGGACAGGCTTTATCTTAAAAGGTTGTTTCAGTGCCTATAATTTTACAAAAAATGTTTTCATTTATTTTTATTTAAAGACTTAGATTTAGAATGAAAGAGGTTATACTGATCACCTGTTGACTTGTGCCAAACTCTGCTGAGGCCAAGGCATTTGTGTGTATGTGTGGTGTGGTTTATGCTTATTGTGTACATACATAATAAGGACAACCTTTGAAAAATTTGGTTCTAAATGTCAAGAACCAAAAGAACTCTATCATGTGTGTTATTAATATGTTTCACTATCCAAAAGAATATTCCATCATGTTGTAGGAATGTCACATTACCATAATTTTCTTATATCAAATGCATGCATTTAACAAGTACATTATGACAGTGTCTGCCCTGAATGAAGAAAATCCCTTTTGTACTGAGCTTCATGATGTTGAACTGTCCCATCTACTTTAAAAATACATCAATATTTTAGAAGTAATTTTTCTATTCTTTGTTAACATTTCAATACATTTGAATAAACCGGACTTGTGTCCATAGAGGACAAAGTAAAATAGAATTTGGCAATTTTCTTCAATAAGATCTATGTATACATAAATGTCAAGTGGAAGAAATTGTATATTTTGTTTTTTATTGTTTGTCAAATTGTGTATCTTTTCAAAATCCTCAAATAATTATCAGATCTTCATTTAATTTTCTGTGCCTTAATAGAATATCATTACATGATTTTATATGCATATATCAAATATGATTTTTATGCAGAACAGTTTAGTTTTCTTAGATTTAAACATTCTTGAAAAATAACATCTTCAAGACAAATAAAGTAAAACTGGTTGGGTTTGGTGATGCACACCTGTAATCTCAGGTACTTTGGGGGCTGAGGTAGAAATTTTGCAAGGTTAGGACAGCCTAGCAAACCTAGGAAAACCTTGTCTCAAAATGAAAAATTAAAAGGAATAGGGATGTAGCTCAGGGGAAAAAAAAAAAAAAAGGTAAAATCAGGAAAAATTTGCTGACTTATTTTAATATTTAATGTGAATTTTTAAATTTAAAAATCTGTTAAAGATATAAATTTATTTAAATTATAAATGCAATTCCATAAAATTCCCAATATTCTATGATTCCAAATCTTCATGGGGTACAACCTTAATACCATTACTATACCATAATATATTTATAAAAATATAGTTTGTCTTTGGAAGTTAATGTAATTTTCATTTTAGTTACTTTACAAATATGATCACAACATTGGGTCATCTGCCTTATATATGAAACCATGTACTAACAATTTTAAATTTGGTCATTACTCATGTTTTCATTAGAAGCCCCAAATTCCACAGCTAGAAACATAGTCATTACACTAATTTGGCAAAATCACAGGCACTCTAATAAATCATTTCTTTCTTTTTAGATAGCCATCTCTGTCCTAGCCAAGATCATGGGCCTGTCAGAGTTTTTCTTGTAAACTATTTGTTCAGAGCTTTCTTTGTTCAGTGTGGCTTCATGATCATTGAATAACATGTATTGAGTATTGCTCAGCACCGATTGTGACACATCTTCTCATTTCTCTGCACTTCCTCTCCCTTAGATTTTCCAACTTGTCATCTTATAGTTTCGAATAGCACTCTGGTCTGTCACTCTGAAACACATACCTTTAGACGCTTCTCTCCTAAACTCTGGACCTGCACTTCCACATTTCACCCATGTATCACTGAATATCTATTTTTATTTAAGACTGAATTCGTATTTTTCTCTAAAAGAACTCTCTATAATCATTTCCAAGGAGTCATTTTAGAGAAATGGCAACTCACAAGCCTTGTGACCATTTTTGACTCCTGTTTTTCTAATTCATTTCTTTTCATTAAATTAAATCATCATCTATTACCCTTGAAGACAACTCACCTTTCTCTTTCTCCTGCTTCTTTGCTAATATTAAAGCTATCACTGCACCCTAGGACCTGCTGCCGTAGTCCCCCTGTTTGTCTCCCTGATACTTTTTGCTCTCCAAACCATAATTTATCTCATCATGAGATTAATGATCATACTGTTATCAGTTTCTGAAGCATTCCATAACTCTTAATTGTCTACCAGATGAAGTAATATGACCTGACACCAGTTATTTAAGGTCCTGAATGGTCTGAACCCTGTAGTCTTGCCAGCATCACTTCAACCTCTTCAGCAAACAGTTCACTTTAGAAAACAGGTTAGTCACACAGTGGTCCATCTGGTCATTTTTATCACTCATAGTATTGCATGAACTAGAATTTTCTTTTTCCTGTCTCCCTACTGGCTATCCTTATCTAAACTGTTATAATAGTTGTTCTCTACTTCATTGAAGAAACTACTTTGTATATCATTTTGATAATCTTTCTATTATTGTCTTAAATTATATAAGATAAATGGTTATTTGTTTTTTTTGCGTGTGTTTTCTTTATCCAACTAGATTATGACCTTTTTGAAGATAGATTATGTACTAACATTTTTCACCTGCTTTTTGCATTTAGTGCTTAGCATAATTCCAAGTGCTTAAAATGTGTTCAAAATACTTTTCAATTTCATAGATTATAGACTATTAAACAATTGCACAATTGCCAATTTTTGTTTCTCAGAAAAATCAGAACTGCAAAGAGCAGAGGTTGTATCTGAACAAAGGTCACACATTTCAAGGTGTCAGAAGTGCAGCATGTAGAAAGCAGGGCACAGGCTGTGTATTTGGTGCCAGAAGAGATGAATGGTCAAGTGATGAGCAGGAAGTGGTTTATGATATGAATGTGAAAAAGAAGTTCTGGAGAGAACCAATGAAATTTGTTTGGTTTTAAAAAATTACTTTTATTCCCATTTGTTTAATTTGTGAACTACAACTGTTCATAATGGCAGAATTTGTTGCTATATATTTTTACATGCACACAATATATAACAATATAAGTTATCCAATATCATTCCCCAGTATTTCCCTTTTCCCTCTCCCTCTCCTTCCTCTTGGAATCTTTCTTCTACCCTACTGATTTCTCTACAATATTCATGAAATTCCCATGTTTCTTTTCTTCCTCTCTAGCTTACACATGAGAGAAAATATATGACCCTGGACCTTCTGAGTTTGACTTGTTTTGCTTAACATGATTTCTCCAGTTCCATCCATTTTCCTGTAAATGACATAATTTCATTTTTCTTTATGGCTAAATAAAACTCCATTGAGTATATATGCTACATTTTCTTTATCCATTCATTTACTGATGGACACCTAGGCTGGTTTTACAGTTTGGCTGTTGTGAATTGTGCTACTGTAAACTGGATATGCAGGTATCACTACAGGATGCTGATTTTGATTCTTTGAAATAAACATCAAGGAGAGTATAGATGGGTCATATGGTGCTTCCATGCCTAGTCTTTTGAGAATTCTCCATACTTATTTCCCTAGTAGCTATACTAATTTGCAATCCCAGCAATAGTGTAGAAGTGTTCGTTTTTCTCCATACCCTCTCCAACAATTATTATTATTATTTGTGTTCTTGATGGCTGCCAGCCTGATTGGAGTGAGATGAAACTTCATATAGTATTGATTTGCATTTCCCTGATTACTAGGAATGTTGAACATTTTTTTTTCATATATTTGTTGACTTGTATTTATTCTTTTGAGAAATGTCTGCTTAGTTTATTTTCCCATTTGTTAATTGGGTTACTTATGTTTTTGGTGTTAAGTTTTTGAATTCTCTATATATTCTAGAAATTAATCTTCCACCTGAAGAGTAGTTAGCAAAGGTTTTCTCCCACTTTGTAGGTTCTCTTAAAACTAACCTTAAGTTATGGTATGTGATTATTTTACAGCTTTTGCATTTATAAATACTATTAAATCTGATATAATGCTAAAGATCATCAAATTTTATTTATTTATTTATCTTAAATAATTTTTTAGATGTTGATAGACCTTTATTTTATTCATTTATTTATTTGTGGTTCTGAGAATCAAACCCAGTGCCTCACACATGCTAGGCAAGTGCTCTATCACTGAGCCACAACTCCAACACTGGTTATCAAATTTTAAACAAAATGAATTAGCACTGAGGCAAATCCAAAACCATGTAGAAAACATTATTAGGAAATGGACCTACTGACTAAGTGTACATCAAATGTACACAACCCAAGTTTTATGAAATTTTTTACAAAAGTTGAAGGTCTAACACCTATAGGAGACAAATTCTGAGCAAGACATGAAAGCCAGAGATTTGAGTTGAAATTTGGGCTAATGATAAATAGCATTTGGGTTAAAATGCAAAGAGCATGGTGGTGGTGGCAGTGGTGTTGTTGATGTGTTTTTGCTCTAGATTGTGTTAATCTGTGGAGTTTCAAGATACATTTTTTGCGGGGTACTGGGGATTAATCAACCAGCCCTATTTTGTATTTTATCTAGAGACAGGGTCTCACTGAGTTGCTTAGCACCTTGTTGTTGCTGAGTTTGGATTTGAACTCAAGATTCTCCTGTCTCAGCCTCCAGAGCTGCTAGAATTACAGGCCTGTGCCACCATACCCAGAAAAATATTATTATTATTATTATTATTATTATTTAAAATATTTTTAGTTGTAGATGGGCATAACACTGCTATTTAATTTATTTATCTTTATGTGGTACTGAAGATCAAACCTAGTGCCTCACATGTTTGAGGCAAGCCCTCTACCACTGAGTTACAACTCCAGCCCAACATATTATTTTTTTAAGACTCCTTAAAAATAATGAGAATGATCTGGGAGTAGTGGTGCATGCCTGTAATCTTATGGGCTCAGGAGACTGAGGCAGGAAGATCACAAGTTCAAAGTTAGCCTCAGCGACTTAGAAGGCTGTGAGCAAATTAGTGATACCCTGTATCAAAAAAAAAAAAAAAAAAAAAAAAAGGAAAAGAAAAAGAAAAAGAAAAGTACCATTGATTCATTGTCTTCATGGGAAGAATGAACTATGCTGCCCAAATTCATCTGAAGAATAATATGTGACATAAATAAATTAAAAAATAAAATAATATTTAGTTTCTGACTTGTGCTAGTCAATGCTGCCTCTAAGCCTAGGCGTCTCTGACTCCCAGGGCTTCATTTTTTTCCGTATGGTGTGCCCTGAAACTATGCAGTGTTTCATTCCTGATCTATCCATATATGTGCTACTGACACAATAGAGATTTCAAATACCAGTTTACTCTCATTAGAGCAAGATCAACTTGTTCAGATAAATTTTTGTTTATGTTTTTAGGTTCCAGGAAAATGGTCTTATTGATCATGAATTCAAATTTTTGAAAATGAAAATTCATGGAAATATTTATCAGTATGGGTCAAGCAATACTTAGCTACATTTTCTTAAAAAACAAACTGAAGCAATGTCAAATAAAACCAACAGAACACACACAAAATCATGGTGACTTGCCAAAAGAGAAATGATCAATGATCTACTTAATATTTTATTATATTGACTGTTTTTAATTTGTTCTTTTTAGATATACATAATAGTAGAGTATATTTTGGCATATTTTGACTTAAATAATCATGGTTGATTACATGTATAGACCTGATTTGAATATATCAGATGGCAACTCTTCAAAAATTTTAACAGTGAGGAAAACATTATGGTGTTTTTTGGAAATACTATTTATAATTAGAGATAATATATTAACATCTCAGTTCGTTTTCACATTAGGCTAACAGACAGTGTTTTTAATTTTGTTCTAATTTTTTTCCTTCTGAAGTTATGAGATCTTTCTTCCGTGTGATCTTTTGAGTTTCCTAAGTATTATGAAAAAATCATCCCAGCAACTGGTATAATGTGAGTGTTATTGTTTATAAGAGAGATCACTGCAGTAAAATCAAGTCAATTGTCACCTAAATACCAACACATTCTGTAAGAGATTGGTAATGCAGATGCAAGTAGATAAAAGAAACTGTTTATTAGTAGATAATAGCACAAGAGTTTTCTGTTAATATTTACTTAAAGTTAGGAGAGAGAATTTACTGACAAAAGCAGACATTTTTTTCTCTTACAACTATAAGTTTCTACCTATACAAAGTTCTCAAGTGACAAATAGTGTCTTTTTTCATCTTTGTGTCCTAGGAAACTAGCACAGGGCCTGGTTCAAACTGGATGTTGATTACATGGCTAGGGAATAGATGAGTGAATGATACTACAAATGAAAGCTGAAGAAAAATATGAACCATATAAAGGGTGTAAACAATGTGAGTATGGTATTTAAGAGCCCTTGTTCTGCCACTGGTACATAAAATACATTTCATAGGCATAATCTTTTGCTTTTTCCTAGGATGCTACATCAGTGTGTTAATGAGTGTTCACGAGACACTAAAATAGTCAAATAGTGACAAAGTGTGCTTACTTCTATAAGTTTCATCTCTAAATAATTTTTCATCTTTTTTCTCTTCATTAACTTTCAACATCAGATAATGTACTTAGTTTCCTTTTTAAAATCCACATCTCAAACTTAACATTTACAGAACATTATAATCCATTATTTTGCATATGTCTTTATGGAAGAAAACTGGAGGCCAGAGAAAGGAAGTGGATTGTTCAAATCTATGAAAATTTTCAGTGGCAGAGTCAGCATTTGCTACCATCAAAATATGAAAACTCATCATGAAGTGATGAATGCTGCCTCCCCTTTGCAAACCCCTAGGTCCTATCTGCCTTTACCTTTGTTCCGTGGGAGTAGGGCATCTTTTCACATCATGCAGTCTATTCTACCTACTGGCTTTTGGTTGCTTTTAGCTAATGGGAGGCACTAACAGGAGCTGAGATAGTGTGAGAGGGGATGGTGAGAAGCTAGAGTACTTTTCCTCCCCCCTCTCCCCCCCCCCCCCCCCCCCGCATGCTCTGGACTGCAGTTTGGGAACAATTACTGTGTTTGTCCTCGCTATAGTACTACAGCATCTCTTGAAGCAACTCCCTCTTCTAGCCTCTGGTTCCTGTGGACTGGGGTAACGCTCCTTCTTCCCTTTTTCAGGTTTAGGTTGGCTTCAGTAGCTCTTTGTTTGCTTATACCCAAACACAAGTCTGTTTGTAAGTCCTTGTTTCGTCTCTTCAAATGTATGCATTGAATTCTCTTTTCAAACAGTACACAGAAATGACCAATAGATAACATGTCCATTTAAAAAAGAGGTGGTATTTAAAATCCTAATTCTAGTTAACTAAGTCTAGTTTGCATTCTCTTTTGCTAATTATTTTTGCATTTTCCTGAATATGGATCAAGGGAAATGTAAACTACTTTTAACTTTATTAAGAAGAGTAAAAGGAAAGGGAATATTTTTAAAGTATTTTCCATAAGTTAAAAAAAGATGCCCACACTTGGCATTATTATTGCTTTTTAATTTCTTTTGAAACAAGATAATATTTCTGGGAACTAGTAACTTTTGCCCTATTCCTTTAAATAGCAGTGAAGTTGTTGAAAGATTTCTGTGTGAATGTGCAATGTTTGAATTAAATATAGATTTGGGGTTCTGAGCCTGCTGAGTTGAGTGTGCTGAGAACAAGAATGGACCAATCACAATAAACTGAAATGATGGTGATTGAATTGATTGGCACTTGTTTATTTTGTAGACAAACAATTTGACTTTTCCTCAGCCTGAATTGAAACAAATGACTTTGGTGTTGTCAAAAATTTGCATTTTAAGCAAGTTAATTTTTTGATTCCATTAAAGTTAGAATTTTGAAGTATTTATCATTACTACTTGTATGTCCTCTGGGATTTTTGTAGCACAAGGAAACAAGCTGTATTTTCAGCCTACTTTTACTGTTGTCATCTCCAAGACCTAAACAAATGTCAGTCCTCACAACTACTTCCAGTCTTTAAAGATGTCTATCAAAACTTTATGGTTTGCCTAGATTATGTGTTGAGGGACTCTAGTCTTATGTACTTCAAGGACACACTGCATTTTGTCACATCCACACAGCTATAAATTTTTGGCAGGATAATTCAGTCCTTGGTATCTCAGCACCCTTTTAAATTTAAAGCACTTTTTCTTTTTCTTATAGGCTTTCTTTGTCAACCATAGAGGGATGCCTCATAGAGTCATACTTTTATCTAGCACTTCATGAAATTTCTATAGGTAAATATGAAAAGCCACAGTCTCTTTTATGACTAACTTATTTTACATTGGAAGTTAAGAAGTATGCCCCAAAAGAATGTGACACAGGGCATGAATTTAGAAAGGGATGTACAAGTCGAATGCCTTGAGAATTCAGAAGAAATAGATTATTAACATTCCTTTTTCACACTAATAAAGTTGTTCAATTTTGTAAGGATGTTACATAAGGTCTAGCTGGGTTGAATATTCCATAAGAGCATAGGTTGCCCAGATATTTGCAGTTCTTCAAATAGAAAGCACAATTTCTTGTATTAAGGTTTTGATAGCTGCTAATTAATGAAATTACAATGATATTCTTGAGTAAGACCCTTCAAAATGACATGGTGCTTCTTGGTTGCATGTTCTCAGAAGAAACCAAATTTACGGTATATATTATAAAAAAACATTAACATGTAGGTGGGAACCCTGCCTTTCCATATCTCATTCCCCTAAGTAATAGGTAATCCCAGGAAACCAAGCCTATGCAGATCTCTTCATTTCTCTGGAATTGCTATCTTCTGGCACCAGTTTCCCAAACCTAGAACAAGAGGGAACAGCCTGTCATAGCAAAGCCTCCATACCTCCTCTGAGTATATGTTAGAGTTAAATTCCAAGAGTCCTGAGTATGTGGGCTGGGGATATAGCTCAGTTCGTAGAGTGCCTGCCTTGCAAGCACAAAGCCCTCGGTTCAATCCCCAGCACCGCAAAAAAAAAAAAAAAAAAAAAGGAGTCCTGAGTATGTATCTCATGATCAATGACTTTCTGCCTTATGACAGTTTTGCTACTTATCTGATGACAGAACTCTCCTTTGTCCTTATTGGAATCAACTGTGCTTCTGAAATCATATCTCTCAAGTCCCACTCTCTGACATTCAGTTTATGCTCCTGCCACACTGGTCTTAAGCTCTTTTTGGAGAGAGTTCTAATCCATTGATTGTTATAATGACCAAGATAGGTCGAGTATTTTGTATGTACAAAACTGCACGGATCACATTCACTCTTGGCTTCCCCTCATGCTGAAGTGGAACTTTTCAATTTTATATCAATCCAACTATTTGTCTTTTTTGCATCTGTACCCAGCCTGCTTAGCACCACTGGGGAAGAAACACAGGAATGCAGGTTGTCATTTTGTTAACAGAGAGCATTGCTAGAAAAGTAGAGCTCTTATCTTCACTCATATTTTTTTTTTTTTTTCCCAGAGAAACTCTTTCAAGTATCTTGTTTTGTCAGGCTAATTTCAGGAAAAAATGAATTCCTTTCAATTTTTCAGATAAAATGGAAGTGATTCAATAGGACCTCCCTCAACTTTTTATTATAAATTCTACAAAAATGCTGATCTCTGCACTGTCCTTCCTTCCTTCCCTTTTGCTATAAAGGGAAAGAAATTCCTTTTCCCACTCAAGGACATTCCTGTCCATACTGTAGTGTTTGTGGGCTGTTGATGATCCATCCATCATACCCTCTCTTCCATGTCACTCCTCTCTCAGGTACACTTCAGCCTTCCCCATATCCTCTCCACACACAATCTAAATCATCTTTTGGGATCTGTTTTCATCCACTTATACACCTTACAGTTAATGCTTCTTTCTCAAGTGGTTTTATACACTATCTCCATTTTTTTCTTCTACAAGTTTAATCTTTACCTCAAATATGACCTTCTCCAAGGTTACTATCCCTAACTGCAAGTGACAGCAATCACTTTATTACCTCTAAATCACATTCTTTGTCATACATTAATACATTAATCATTTAAATAATGTATATGAAAAGTAAGGTAACTGTCCAAGACTGATATCCCGAAAGTTGGCTTAGAAAAGAATATGACCTTCTATAAAACAAAATGAAATCTCAGTGCTTAAAGGGTAATCAAGCTTGACCAAGCTCAAGGGTTGGATCTCAAACTCTTGATTACTCTGTTTTCATGTGTAACTTTTATCTTTTTCCACTGTAATTACACAGTGAGTATTGTATAATGATTACGAACTTTGAAAGGCCATCAAGTATTTTTTCATATTTTTGACATATAGCAATTGCACATGTTTATGGGGATATGGTGTGATATTTCAGCATATGTATGCAATGTGTAATGATTAAATTGGGATAACTAACATATCTATCATCTCAAACATTTACTATTTCTTGTACTGGGGCATTCAAAATCCCTTTTTCTAGCTATTTGTATTTGTAGCATTTCTGGCTTTACCCATTTTGAACATATTCCTTTTTTGACTCAGGAAGTTTTCTCTTACATGAGAGTCAAGTCACTTATTTGTGAAGTTTTCAACTTTCAAACTCTTTTTAAAGGATGGTAGACCTCCAGGATTGATTGTCCAGGCTCCTTTATATTCTTTCTAAAATATCCTTTATCTATGTTCCTTTTTATTTTTCAATATTCTGGGAATTTTCTCAAACTTATCTTCTAAATTAATTTGGTAAGATGGCCCTTTATTAAAAGTCCATTTTTAAAAATCTTATAATTTTTATTCTCATTTTTTCAAAGGTTAATTCATTTGAGGGTTGGGTACTAGAGATTAAACTCAGGGGCACTCAACCACTGAGTCACATCCCCTATTTTGAGACAGGGTCTCACTGAGTTGCTTAGTGCCTCACTTTTTCTGAGGCTGGCTTTGAATTCGTGATCCTCTTGCCTCAGCCTCCCGAGCTGCTGGGATTACAGGGGTGTGCCACAGTGCCCAGTATAGTCTTTTTACATAGAAGTTCATCATTACTATTGTATGATATTTCCTTGAATTTCCCTTAGGGTACAAATTAGAATTCATTTCTGTTTCCAAAATAATCTGTTTTTCTCGATATCAAGTATATTTTTTTGTGTTTATTCAGTACTTCTCATTGATGATGTACATTTTCCTCAATTTTCAGGAAATATTTATGTGTCATTCCCCTTTTGGAATGTTGCATATAGCTAGTAACCATGGGTCTGTAACATCACACAGTTTACTTTCTAATAGTTCACTGTGAAGTTCAGGGACTGATTCCAAGACCTGCTTATTTGCCTGTGTGTGCATTACAGGTTGGATTTACCTTAGAATTCATAGACGAGAAACATGCAGGCAGACCCTGCAAAACACTTTAGGACATTTCTATTTTTGGCAGTACTGTATTTCTTTCTCTTTCCCCATGGGAATTGTGACAGTCCAACCTTAGTGCATACTCCATTCTGCTTCTCTTTTCAGTGTCTCATCTAGAGTAGAACGTGTCCTTAGCACCAAGATAACTTTTTAGAAATCATAGTTACTTTATCTTCAACTCTGATAGTGCTCAAGGATGCTCCCACTATAAGTCTCCCTTGATCTTAACAACCAATGGCTGTTTTCTAAGAATGTAATTTTAACAAGGAATGCTGCTTATATTTATTTTTGACTGCTGCATTTTGATCACAAATTTTGGTGGCTTAAAACAACACACAGTCATTGCCTTGCAGTTCTATAGGTTAGCAAGGAAGGGCAGAGCTGAGTTCTCTGCTCAAGCTCTCACAAAGTTGCCATAGAGTTACTGGAGGGACTGGCTTGTGCTAGGGTCCCATCTCAGACTCTGGTTGCTCTTCCAAGACTGTTTATGTTGTTAGCAGAATTAAATTCCTAAAGTAGCAGAACTGAAGACTTGGTTGCCTTCCAGTTCTTAACTTGAGTCTGCTCTTAGCTCCTAGATGTCAACCATGTTCCTTGTCAATGACTCTCCCATCTTCAGAGTCAGAGACAGAGAATCTACTTTACATAGAATCCCTAGTATGCTTCAAATCTATTTTTTCTTGTTTCTAACCTGGAGGCCCACTCATAATAAACTCCTTTTTTATTATTTTAATTGATTAGGAACCCTAATAACATCTGCCAGAATCCTTTTTGCCATATAGTGGACATATTATGAGAATGATATCTCCTCACATCCACAGATTGTGCCCACACTCAGGATGGATATGTGGATAGTTTATTATGGTTATACAGGTTCTTTCACAATATTTGTTTCTATATTTAGCAGTTATAGTTCTAGTGGGTCAGTGTGGCTAATATAAAACAGTGAAAAACAAATTAGATTAAAACATTTGAAGAATTTTTTGTCTGAGTGATGTGAAATAAATAAAAAGGGAGGTTGGTAATATATGTTTTGATGTCGATTCAAATAAAACTTTTCTTAAAGTTGATATGGTGTAAATAAAATGTGGCAAAGCCTCATGTGGCAGAATTGTCACAGTCTGTTTTTCTAATTTTTTTCCCCTTTGGTTTACCTACAGGGAATATCTCCCATATTCTTCAGCAGTCCATGTCACAGTCTGTACTCTCCAAGCTCTGGCTAAGTTCCACCAGGACCATGATGGCTTTTTATGTTGTTCCTGATGAATGTGTTTGGGTCTCAGGTCAATAACATATAATAATAAATATCAGTATATTCAGTATGTCTGATTTTATAGTTAAAAATAATACCATTATAAGATGTAAGTTGTGCTTTCTAGGTTCTGTGTTATGCAACTTAGCCCAGGTCTTCTCCTCTAATACGAAGTATGTAACAGGAGTGTATGTTCTTGTAGACTTTGACCTCTAAGGATTTAATTAAAATACACATAATACTCACACACATAAAAGATAAATAATGGTTTACATCTACCTATAGTCAGAATCCATATATAGAAAATAAATAAGTTTGCATAAATAAGTTGAAAAGTTTTATATTTTCAAGAGAAGACATAAACTCCTTAGAATTGTGTTGTCTCAGTGGTTTTATTTTGTTTTAAATTGTGGTCTCTGGTTTATATTTGCAAAACTCAAATTCATTTTGTGAATTTCCTAGAAAAAATCTGAACCCTTTATTCTCTCAGGCAGTTTCTAAGTGTCAGGAATCCAGGTGCAGCTTAGCTAGTGTTCTGACTCAGGTTCTCATAAATCTGCAGTCACTAGAACCTGGACTGGGGTTAGAGAATATGTTTCTCAGTGTACTCATATGGCTATTGGCAGTAGACATCAGTTTCTTCAACATGAACGAGTGATGAGAGAGAAGAGAAGGGAAGGGAAGGAAAGGGGAGAGAGGAGAGGAGAGCAGAGGAGAGGAGAGGAGAAGAGGAGAGAGGAGAGGAGAGAACGAAAGAACAACCTAATGGAAGCTCTATGTTGTGCTGCCTAATCTTGGAAGTGACATACTATCACTTCTGCCATATCATACGTTGTGATTCACTTTGTCCATGTCTACCCCTTGCCCCAGTGAGAGGGAAGCATCATAGAGGGTATAATATTAGAAGATGGGATTTGTAAGGGTTCTATTGATGGTCGTTTATAAATATGTGATATTCAGAAAAACTAACCAGACGATCAAAAGAGACAAGAGGGATGTTACCCATGGCTGACTTGACTTTCAAGGTGGATACTACTGGTTGCATATAGTGGAATCTGAATTCTGTCATGTTGTTCTTTTAAGTTTGCCAAACATGGATCAAAATTGCAATTTGCCCACAGCTTTCTATTCTTCCTTCTTATAATTGATTTAACTTATTTTGGTATAGGGCTTCCCCAAACTGAGACCATGTTTTCCATTTTTTTTTTTTTTCTTCTGGAACTAGATACAACATCTGGAGTGAAGAGCGAGTGGTAACTTCTGAGTCCTGCCCTTTTATTTCCATTCCCCAAGTTCTAACAATTGAAAGGTGGATGTGGGGACATGAAGTGGGCTTCCCTGAATCACAAGAATAAGAGGTTCTTTAGAGATAGCAAGGCAAGAAGAGAGGAGGACCCCAGGAGTTGACCCTGTGGAGATGTCAGCCTAGTCCTGAATTGTTTGTATTGGAAACTTTAGATAATTCAACTTCCTTCGTATCTAAATCAAAATTTCTTTTGTTGTTTGATGCAGTAGTCACATCTGCATTCTATTTATTTTTTGACAACTACCCTCAGTTAATGATGAATTTTAAATTTCAATACAGTATATTCCCAAATATATGACAATTAAAAGTTTTTACAGATGGGCGCGGTGGCACACACCTGTAATTCCAGCAGTTCGAGAGGCTGAAGTAAGAGGATCACTAGTTCAAAGATAGCCCTCAGCAACTTAGTAAGGCCCTAAACAACTTAGTGAGATCCTGTCTCTAAATAAAAAATATAAAAAAGATTGGGGACGTGGTTATATTAAGTGCCCCTGGGTTCAATCCCTGGTACCAAAAAAAAAAAAAAAAAAAAAAAATTTCACATAACTTATCTTAACTATGCACACTGATTTATTCTGCTATATTTGAGTCTATTCTGTTCTGTTGTGTTTTATTCCATCCCATTTTACTAAAACAATTAATTCTGGTCAATGCCCACTAAATCTATCTTATGACTCATTAATGGCTCACAATGCATATTTTGAGAGACGCGTCCAAAATAATACAATAAGAAGTGATAGGGCTGGGGAGATAGCTCAGTTGGTAAAGTGCTTGCCTTGCAAGCACAGAGCCCTGGGTTTGATCCCCAGCACCGCAAAAAAAAAAAAGAAGTGATTTACCTGTGTGTGATATTCTATGACAGAACTCAGTTCCCTTAAATAAAATCCTGAGAATCTTTTAGAAGTAGCAAACTTTAAACCGTCATTAGTTTTTATATGCTCGATTTATCATCAGTTTGTCATTAATTAAATTGCAGTTTAAATAATAGTTTTATGTAAATTTTTCTGATTTCATTCATTCTGGAGAGTGTATGCAGTGTCTTGTATTGAATAGGTTTTATGCTGCATGAATGAGAAATTATTTCCCTCAAAGAGCTATATTATGTCCAAATAGATAGATGCTAAACAGATTAAAATAAAATCTACCCATTGACCAATGTCTTCCTATCTCCTCTCTGACAACTGGTAGCAACCTAAGGTGAATTTAAAAAAAAGAGAGGGTGTAACTACTACTGTAATAACTCAAACATATGGTCATTCAATAATCAAAGAGTAATATTTTATGTTTTGCAACCAAGAAGACATA
Organism: Sciurus carolinensis; assembly: GCF_902686445.1. NCBI lineage: Eukaryota > Metazoa > Chordata > Mammalia > Rodentia > Sciuridae > Sciurus > Sciurus carolinensis. Next base: position 60,015,515 of record NC_062213.1, on the reverse strand, counting down.
GAAAGTGAAACACTCAATGTATCATATATGCATAAGTGGAAGGACAGTCACCATCATCTGTCTTGTTCATCTTCCTCCTAGAGAAGATGAAGTTTGAATCTGGGGGCTCAAAAAAAATCATTTAATTAGTAAGCCCAAATTTTTACTATTTTTCTTATACACAGATTGTGGATTTTAATATAAGAAAAACAAAGTGCACATGGAAGATTATGTGATGAAGATTATAAAACTGAAGTTTCAGGAGCAAACTAGACCATGTTTACTGAGAATTATTATAATGAAAAAGCTCATATAGTTTAATACTCAAAATCCCTTTGTCACTTCCAATATCTTTGACATTTTAAAGTAACCGATCTATCACATTTTTTCCCAAACTAAAATCTTAGAAATGTATTTACTTGTCTACTTTGTATTAACCTGACTCTAGCTAGGGAGAATTTTCTTATCTCAAAAGTGGCAGGAATGTGCCCTTGGAACAAGTATCTTAGAGGTAAGATAGAGTTCAGACAGTGTGAAACTACTTATTTGGGTGTAGAGTGTTTGTGGACATTTGATGCCAATCTAAGACCCAGAGTTGAAAATTATAGTTAGGATTCAGATGAGTTTAAGCTAAAGAAATAAAGGCATTTCAGGGTGTTCTAAAGGGAAAGAAGGAAGAGGCAAAGCATAAAACTCTGAATTTCTGCTTGTTCTGTATTAATCACAGTTCCTTTTAGTATGTATCTGCTTGAAAGTGGAACCACAACACATTTGGAATATCTTATATAGGACAGCAGAGAACAGGCTATTTAAGTAGTGGCCAAGAACAACCTGATGTTCTCAGCTACAAATTGAAAGTGAAGGTTACTTTCTTGTAGACTTTATCTTAAAGCAGTAAAACGGGTAACTGCAGCTACAACTGAAAGTATTGATTTTGTAATTTCAGCAAATTAAGAACAAGACAGAAAACCTATTAAACCTTTCCACTGATTGCCAGGGTACTTTTTGGTGATTCTGAGGGTGACATTAAAATTACATACACCTGTCTTTTTAAAGTAAAACATATACATTATATAGAAGATGCTAAATGTAACTGTTATGTATATTTTTACCTTTTCAGTGTAAAACTTGTAAAACTTGGTATTATGAATGTCAAACAGTATATCTAATTTTTATACATTTTCATAAATTGAGGTTCAAGTTAGATGTACATTTTTTACATTTTAATAAATTAAACTTTTCACAGGCCCAGAAGATTTTTGTAATAAAAACAGAGTAAGAAAATCCAATAACGTTATATGCCAGAGCATTATGAGCAATGACTATACAGAAATATATTACAAAGACTACTGGAAAAGTGATCTAATTATATTTTTGTGTACAAGAGTAAAACAAACCAATTTTATAGTTTTATGGAACGCATCAAACTTTTGAAAATGTGATTTCAAAATTTCTTAAGTGAATATATTAAAATTTACATTAATCATAATGTCAAAGAGGAAACTGTTTATGAAAAATTTGATAACAGGACAGATAGCCTACAGTTAAAATAAATTTAAGAAATTTATATCCTTCTTTTCACATTTACTCCAGTCCCAAATGTTGGACTTCTTAGTAGGTAGATCACATTAGAGAAAATAAAATTTGAAACAAAAATAGCCTCATAAACCATATAAAAATGTAAGAAGTTGGAGAAATTCTAGGATTAGTTGATTCAATGATTTAACCATACGTGGATTTTTTAAAATGTAAAATTTTTAACCTTTATTGTGCTCTCTTCAGCATCTGTCTTACTTTAATTGTTGTTAAGATAGAACAATGTTCAAGTACAGACACAAAAAAGATCATTAGAAGAAAAGGATAATTTCCCCCTTGCATCTCTTATCTCATTTTAAGAACAAGAAACCCTTTCCTGGAGTTCCTCTAGAATATTTTCTTTCCTGCCTCATTGTCCAAAATTTCATCAAATTCCTATGACTTCAACATTCTCTGGTAAGGTGAATGAATCAACCACAATTAGCTTAGAAATCCAATTGTGATTAATTAACATGAGTTTGGGGTAAAGACATTCTATAAAGTCACATGTTTCTATGCATGAAATGCATGAAATGGATTCTTGAATCAAATTCAGGCTCTCCCAACAAGGAAGAATTAGGTTTGATTGAAGAGTCAGCTATAACATGTGCCAAAGAATCCAACATTCATTTAACTAAGTGCAACTCATTAATTCTAACTCATCAGTAAATACAATACTTTGAGAAGTTTTTTGTAGTTGCAGTAGTGTGATCTAGATTTTACATTCATAAACTAAAGTAGTAAGAAAATTATTTGAAGTATCTGAAGAGATACAGATAAAATTCCTTCTATCTCCCCAACATTTAACAAAAATATAGAGTACATTAATATTTTAAGTTATAATATTTGAATATTTTTGAATTATGAGGAAAATTATATTTCAAATAATTTCAGGTAACATAAAAAGAACTAAGTAAATCATGTGGACATGTGTCTTGCAGTGTTTTAAAACTCAAACTCATAACCTCCCCTTACTCTTTTGTCTGCCATATTGACAGTTCCTCAAAAGTTTGTGGTTGCACTATGAGTTTCTATAAGGGTATTTGATCCTCTTGTTACACAGAAAGACAAATTTTTTAACAGTGACTAGAGAGACCTTTTAGTGTTGGAGTATTTTTGAAAAAAGAGTGAAATAATCAGTGAGGTCTCCCTCCTAATAATAAAGAAGGACAATAGCTCTGTTCTGTATATTTGTAACTAAACCCCAAATGGTAACCCTAAAACACATTTCTTAAATATCTTTAATTTTTTAAAGACATTTTAAAATGGGGAATAAAGCAGGAACATGCAGAATTTTAACCAGTAGGTTATTCTGATTTATTATAACCTCAATTGGTTTCCATCAAAATTAGTATATTTTTTTTTTAGTTGTTGATGGACCTTTATTTTATTCAAATATTTATATGCAGTGCTGAGAATCAAACCCAGTGCCTCACCTGTGAGGCAAGCACTCTACCACTGAGCCACAACCCCAGCCCAGCATACTTTACTTTCTTTTTTTTTTTTTTTTTTTTTACGTTTACATAGGGTAATGATGTTTATTTTACTTTTCCCCTCCCCCCACCCCTCCCACCCCTCTTTTCCCTCTACACAGTCCTTCTTTCCTTCATTCTTACCGCTCTCCTTAGCCTAACTCTAAACCTAACCCTAAACCTAATGCTAGCCCCTCCCACCCCCCATTATATGTCCTCATCCGCTTATCAGCGAGATCATTCGTCCTTTAGTTTTTTGAGATTGGCTTATCTCACTTAGCATGATATTCTCCAATTTCATCCATTTGCCTACAAATGCCATAATTTTATCATTCTTCATTGCGGAGTAATATTCCATTGTATAAATATGCCACAGTTTCTTTATCCATTCATCAACTGAAGGGCATCTAGGTTGGTTCCACAATCAGGCTATGGTGAATTGAGCAGCAATGAACATTGATGTGGCTGTATCTCTGTAGTATGCTGATTTTAAGTCCTTTGGGTATAGGCCAAGGAGTGGGATAGCTGGGTCAAATGGTGTTTCCATTCCAAGCTTTCTGAGGAATCTCCACACTGCTTTCCAGAGTGGCTGCACTAATTTGCAACCCCACCAGCAATGTATGAGTGTTCCTTTTTCACCACATCCTCGACAACACCTATTGTTGCTTGTATTCTTGATAATCGCCATTCTAATTGGGGTGAGATGAAATCTTAGGGTAGTTTTGATTTGCATTTCCCTTATTACTAGGGATGTTGAACATTTTTTCATATATCTGGTGATTACTTGTACATCTTCTTCTGTGAAGTGTCTGTTCATTTCCTTAGCCCATTTGTTGATTGGATTATTTGTATTCTTCGTGTAGAGTTTTTTGAGTTCTTTATAGACTCTGGAAATTAGCGCTGTATCTGAGGTATGGTTGGCAAAGATATTCTCCCACTCTGTAGGCTCTCTCTTCACATTTCTGATAGTTTCTTTTGCTGAGAGAAAGCTTTTAAGTTTGAATCTATCCCAGTTGTTGATTCTTGCTTTTATTTCTTGTGCTATGGGAGTCCTGTTAAGGAAGTCTGATCCTAAGCCAACAAGTTGAAGATTTGGACCTACTTTTTCTTCTATAAGATGCAGGGTCTCTGGTCTGATTCCGAGGTCCTTGATCCATTTTGAGTTGAGTTTTGTGCAGGGTGAGAGATAGGGGTTTAATTTCATTCTATTGCATATAGTTTTCCAGTTTTCCCAGCACCATTTGTTGAAGAGGCTATCTTTTCTCCATTGCCTATTGTTGGAACCTTTGTCTAGTATGAGAAAATTGGATTTATTTGGGTTTGTGTCCATGTCCTCTATTCTGTACCATTGATCTACCTGTCTATTTTGGTACCAATACCATGCCGTTTTTGTTACTATTGCTTTGTAGTAGAGTTGAAGATCTGGTATTGCAATACCCCCTGCTTCGCTCTTGCTACTGAGGATTGCTTTAGCTATTCTAGGTTTTTTATTCTTCCAGATGAATTTCATAATTGCTTGCTCTATTTCTGCAAGGTACATCATTGGGATTTTAATTGGAATTGCATTGAATCTGTATAGCACTTTAGGTAGTATAGCCATTTTGACGATATTAATTCTGCCTATCCAGGAACATGGGAGATCTTTCCATCTTCTAAGGCTTTCTTTAATTTCTTTCTTTAGTGTTCTGTAGTTCTCATTGTAGAGGTCTTTCACCTCTTTTGTGAGATTGATTCCCAAGTATTTTATTTTTTTCGATGCTATTGTGAATGGGGTTGTTTTCCTAATTTCTCTTTCTGAAGATTCATCACTTATGTATAAAAATGCATTGGATTTATGAGCATTGATCTTGTAACCTGCTACTTTACTGAATTCACTTATGAGTTCTAAAAGTTTTCTGGTGGAATTTCCAGGTTCCTCTAAATATATAATCATGTCATCAGCGAACAGGGATAGTTTGAGTTCTTCTTTTCCTATTCGTATCCCTTTAATTTCTTTGGTTTGTCTGATTGCTCTGGCTAGAGTCTCAAGGACGATGTTGAATAGAAGCGGTGAAAGAGGGCATCCCTGCCTTGTTCCAGTTTTTAGGGGGAACGCTTTCAGTTTTTCACCATTTACAATGATATTAGCCATGGGCTTAGCGTAGATTGCCTTTATAATATTTAGGAATGTTCCCACTACCCCAATTTTTTCTAGTGTTTTGAGCATGAAGGGATGCTGTATTTTACCAAATGCTTTTTCTGCATCTATTGAAATAATCATGTGATTCTTAACTTTAAGTCTGTTGATATGGTGAATGACATTTATTGATTTCCGAATGTTGAACCAACCTTGCATCCCTGGGATAAAACCCACTTGATCGTGGTGCACTATCTTTTTAATATATATTTGTATGCGATTTGCTAAAATTTTGTTGAGAATTTTTGCGTCGATGTTCATTAAGGATATTGGTCTGAAATTTTCTTTCCTCGATGTGTCTCTGTCTGGTTTAGGTATCAGGGTGATATTGGCTTCATAGAACGAGTTTGGGAGGGTTCCCTCCTCTTCTATTTTATGGAATAGTTTGAGGAGTATTGGAAAGAGCTCTTCTTTAAAGGTTTTGTAGAACTCGGCTGAGAACCCATCTGATCCTGGACTTTTCTTTGTTGGTAGGCTTTTGATGACCTCTTCTATTTCATTGCTTGAAATTGGTTTATTTAAGTTGTGTATGTCCTCCTCGTTCAGTTTAGGTAGTTCATATGTCTCTAGAAATTTGTTGATGTCTTCGAGGTTTTCTGTTTTGTTGGAGTATAGATTTTCGAAATAGCTTCTAATTATGTTTTGTATTTCACTTGTGTCTGTTGTGATGTTTCCCTGTTCATTCCGAATTTTAGTAATTTGAGTTTTCTCCCTCTTTCTCTTTGTTAGTGTGGCTAAGGGTTTATCAATTTTATTTATTTTTTCAAAGAACCAACTATTTATTTTGTTAATTTTCCCGATTGTTTCTTTTGTTTCGATTTCGTTGATTTCGGCTCTGATTTTAACTATTTCCTGTCTTCTACTACTTTTGGTATTGGTCTGCTCTTTTTCTAGTGCTTTGAGCTGTAGTGTTAAGTCATTTATTTGTTGATTTCTACTTCTTTTTTTGAATGCACCCCATGAAATAAATCTTCCTCTAAGTACTGCTTTCATAGTGTCCCAGAGATTTTGATATGATGTGTCTTTGTTCTCGTTTACTTCTAAGAATTTTTTTATTTCCCTCCTGATGTCTTCTGTTATCCATTCATCATATAATAGTGTATTATTTAGTCTCCAGGTATTGGAGAAGTTTCTGTTTTTTATTCTGTCATTTATTTCTAATTTCAATCCATTATGATCTGATAGAGTACAAGGTAGTATCTCTATCTTCTTGTATTTGCTAACAGTAGCTTTGTGGCATAAAATATGGTCTATTTTAGAGAAGGATCCATGTGCTGCTGAGAAGAAAGTGTATTCGTTCTTTGTTGGATGGTATATTCTATATATGTCCGTTAAGTCTAAATTGCTGATTGTGTTGTTGAGATCTATAGTTTCTTTATTCAATTTTTGTTTGGACGATCTATCCAGTGGTGAGAGAGGTGTGTTAAAATCGCCTAGTATTATTGTGTTGTGGTCTATTTGATTTCTGTAATTGAGAAGGATTTGTTTGACGTACGTGGATGAGCCAATGTTCGGGGCATAGATATTTATGATTGTTATGTCTTGCTGATTTATGTTTCCCTTAAGCAGCAGGTAATGTCCTTCTTTATCCCTTCTGACTAGTTTTGGTTTGAAGTCCACATTATCTGAGATGAGGATGGATAACTCCAGCTTTTTTGCTGTGTCCGTGTGCATGATATGTTTTTCCCCATCCTTTCACCTTTAGTCTATGGGTGTCTCTTTCTATGAGATGAGTCTCTTGCAGGCAGCATATTGTTGGATTTTTCTTTTTAATCCAATCTGCCAGTCTGTGTCTTTTGATTGATGAATTCAGGCCATTAACATTCAGGGTTATTATTGTGATATGATTTGTATTCCCAGTCAATTGACTCATATTTGTTTTTGACATGATTTGGTTTCTCCTTTATTTGGCTATTCCTTTAGGCTAGCGCCTCCTGTTGCTGATTTGCATCGTTGTTTTTCATCTCTTCCTCATGGAATATTTTGCTGAGAATGTTCTATAATGCTGGCTTTCTTTTTGTAAATTCCTTTAGCTTTTGTTTATCATGGAAGGATCTTATTTCATCGTCAAATTTGAAGGTAAGTTTTGCTGGGTATAAGATTCTTGGTTGGCATCCGTTTTCTTTCAGGGCTTGGTATATGTTGTTCCAGGCCCTTCTAGCTTTTAGGGTCTGGATTGAAAAATCTGCTGATATTCTTATTGGTTTCCCCCTGAATGTAATTTGATTCTTTTCTCTCGCGGCCTTTAAAATTCTGTCTTTATTTTGTATGTTAGGTATTTTCATAATAATGTGCCTTGGTGTGGGTCTGTTGTAATTTTGTATGTTTGGAGTCCTATAAGCCTCTTGTACTTGGTTTTCCATTTCATTCTTCAGATTTGGGGAATTTTCTGTTATTATTTCATTGAATAGATTGTTCATTCCTTTGGTTTGTTTCTCTAAGCCTTCCTCAATCCCAATAATTCTTAAATTTGGCCTTTTCATGATATCCCATAATTCTTGTAGATTCTGTTCATGATTTCTTACCATCTTTTCTGTTTGGCCAACTTTGCTTTCAAGATTAAATAATTTGTCTTCAATGTCTGAGGTTCTGTCTTCCAGGTGTTCTATCCTATTGGTTATGCTTTCTATGGAGTTTTTAACTTGGTTTATTGTTTCCTTCATTTCAAGGATTTCAGTTTGGTTTTTTTTCAGCATCTCTAACTCTTTATTGAAATGATCTCTTGCTTCCCGTATTTGGTCTTTTAACTGTTGATTGGTGCGATCATTTAATGCCTGCATTTGCTCTTTCATCTCCTCCTTCAATGCCTGCATTTGCTCTTTCATCTCCTCATTAGCTTCCCTGATCGTTTTAATTACGTACATTCTGAACTCCCTTTCTGACATTTCTTCTGCTGTGCTGTCATTGGGTTTTATTGATGTAGTATCTAGGTTTGTTTGGGACATTTTCTTCCCTTGTTTTCTCATATTGGTCAGTTGTCAGTGGGACCCTGAGATATTGCAGTTTTCCGCTATTGGCTTATAGTGTCCCGGTAGATTTCCAGTGTATCACCTCCCAGCCTTCAGTAGCCTGATGTCTTGGAGGAATCTGTTAAAGCAGCTCATCAGAAGAAAACTGCCCCTAGCCCCCTACTGGTTCCACGGTTTGGAACTGGCTCTGTGCGGAAATGCTCTCACTGTGGGCCTGCACCGTGCAGCTGGCCATGTGGGAGGAGCCCACTGCCGGAGTGTGGAAGGCTACCTTGGGAAGACTCTAGCTGCCCTGCCCGGCTCCAATAAGCCGCCTCTATCTGGGCCTGCCACCCGGGCCGAGCTTTACCCAGTGGGCAGACTCACCCGTTTCAGTTCGAGTCTCTCAATGCCTCCCCTTCTTAACTCCTGGGTTCTGGAGCGACTGGGGGTGCAGTCTCCCTCTAGGCTGCCATCTTGGATCGCCCCGTGAAGAGAGCCTGCAGCCGGAGTGGGCAGAGCCGCCTGAAGAGCTCTCTGGCTGCCCTGCCTTGTTTCCAGAGGCTGCTTACGGATCAAGGCTCTCCGCTGGTTCGTTGCTGGAGTACGCTGCGCTGCAGTGGCTCCGGGACTCGGAGCTTGTTCTGGTCAGAAAGGCTCTCACTAGCGGGCCAGTTCCTTTCCAAGAACCTGGAGAAGCTGGCTGTGTGGGCGGGGCCCACCGCCGGAGTGCGCAGGACTGCCTGTGAATGACTCTAGCTTCCCTGCCCGGCTGCGATAAGCCACCTCTATCTGGGCCTCCCACCCGGGCCGAGCTTTACCCAGTGGGCAGACTCACCCGTGGCTCCACTTCAGTCCGAGTCTCTCAATGCCTCCCCTTCTTAACTCCTGGGTTCTGGAGCGACTGGGGGTGCAGTCTCCCTCTAGGCCGCCATCTTGTATCACCAAAATTAGTATTTTTGATAAAACATGAGCCCTTTCTTACTTTCATTAACTCATTCATTTGTTACTTTAGGCATAAAAAATTTATAATTTACTATGTATTTTGGACTGGAACAAACATTATGAAAGACATAAAAATGAATTAAACAGTTTTTTCCCTTCTTAAAAGATATTAGAGTCTTGGAGTAGATATGGGAAACTGTGGGAAGAAATTTATATCCTGGTGCAGGAATCAGGAATTGCTTCATGGAAATAAGCCTAATATTTCTAAAATTAGCTTGCAACCAGCATTGTCTTGCTTCTGCACTTTCTTTTAATAACTGTTCACAATGGTAGGCAACAAAACATAGAATTTAAGAAAATGATATAAAGTAAGGCTCTTTCTTATCAGATGGGGAGATTTCCAAGTATATAAAAGGTTGTTAGATAATAGGTGTGCAAAAATACAGATAAATGTAGACTCCCCAAATATATAAAGTGGTAGAAATATTTTCCAAGAATTATTATATCATTCGTAAATGTTGTATTCAAAAGTTATGCAGCTATGATCAGAGTATTTTCAAGAAACTGTCCCAGATTTTTCTTGTCATTAATGATATGCTACCAAGGTATTAGAATCTTAAGACTAAAACAAAAGATTTTGGTGTAAATATCATGCCTGAATAGAAGTGCCTTTTTAAAAAAAAATCATGGATTTTTATAAAATAATACTGTGAACCTCTCAAATGAGTCTTAAATGATTATCAGTTGAGAAATTTCACCTGAAAGTAACTTTCAGATAGATAAGAGAAAAAACTTCATCAAGTGCCCTTGATAAAACATAGGTTGTTAATTTTTGTAGATTCTTATACTAAATAATATTACCTCTGATTTATTCATATTAATTAATAAAAAGATGATATAGTACATTCTAAAGAAAGAATATCAAATAACATCAACTACAAAGTAAAAGAGAAGAAAATTAAAATATGATCTCAATTAAATGATTCTAAAATATTCATGTCAATAAACGTCTCTTACTATAAAGAACTAAGTACAACCAACATAGCACCCAATGTCAATAAAGTGGGCAAGTTATTTAATTTGAAGAAATATGTTTGAGACATTTGAATGGGAGTGAATTTATTTTGACATTGAAAAATGTACTAATCTCCATTTTTCATGAAACTAAATCATTGGTTGATATAAGATCTTCCAATAACTTAATTAACTAGTATTTCACCTATATTACTAAACATAACATTTCCAAGGCACTGCAAAATGTGAATGGTGGTCCTTGACTCAAAAGAAAATGCAGGCTCACTTCAAGCCCTGCATCGCTCTATGCCACATCGTTAGTCTATATAAGGTATGGGTGTCAGTCATATTTTCCTAATCTTTTAGCATCATATGGATGCTACTTAATCTGGAAAAAGTCAGGAGAAGAAACAGAAAAAAAATAAAGATTAAAATAAAACTCTTATTTGTATATTTTCATAGGATCTGATGTGTTCTAATACATTTTAGCATGAAAATATTTCAGATTAAACAACAGCAATAACAAAATCTTCTGTTTCCAGAAAGCATTTCATACACCATGGTTATTTAAGGTTTTATAAAACAATGGAAAATTCTGTAGCTAGCCTCATTAAGGCCTAGAGGACAAATATATGAATATAGATCAATAGTACTCTTTCCAATCTCCATGCTATTTATCATTAAATATTCTTAGTAGTTCCCAGCTAAATAATCACAGCAGAGTTTCCAGGTAAAGCCAAATATGTCTTCTCAACTGTTCTCTACCTAGTACCCCAGATATCCATTACTATTCTGTTGTATCATTTGAAATTTATTATCTTAAAATTATGGCAAAAATTAGTCCTATGAATGTCTAATATATTTAATGACTCAGTTGTTGATCTTTTTCTATGCTTTAAATATTTTAATAGTTTCTGTGTAGACTATTGCAAAGACCAAGGAAGAGAGAAAACTTGCAAAAAGGAAAAAAAAAAACCTATTTGAAGAATAGACTTACTTACTTAAATTGTTCATAATATATGTGTATACTTTACTTAATTTATAACTAAAAACAATATTTATCAGAAAACATTTAAGATATACAGATTAACCAAGAAAAGGAAATGCTTTCCTTTCTCCTCCATTACATAATACTAAACCCAAAGTGATTTCCTGAGGAAAATAATTGAGATGAATATGGCCATCACAAACCAGAGACAACAGAAGGCTTCTACCTTCCTTAAAACCAGATGGGTTTTAGGAATGACTGCAGATTATCATAACCTTTTATAAGAAAGTGACTTCAATTGTAGTTGCCATTTTCACTGCAATTGTGGTGTCTACACTCTAATTGTTTAGCAAATAATATAACCTCTGGCACCCTGCATGAAGCTTTTGATTTTTGGAACAGTTTTTCTTGCCTATATTAACAAGGACAATCAAGAGTAGATCACTTTGACTGAATGACAGAGTAGTACATCTTCATAATTCAAATTACATTTTTTATCAACTCTGCATTTAGTCATGATATAATCAGTTGAAATCTTGAGCTTCTTTATCTTCCATAGAACTTCATGCTGGTTCAATTCTTTTAATGACGATATACTAATAGGATTTGAGAAGCAAGAAAAAATAAGTTTCCTAAATACTTTAGAAAAGTACAAGCTTGCCAGAGGGGAAGAGTAAGGAGAAAATGCAGGTCCTGCCTAATTGGTAAAGTGAATTCAGTTTTCTTGGTTAATTGAACTAATCCAAAGGTAACTTACTTACTGCACTTCATACTGACTACCTCAAAGAAAGAAACTGTGCTTGGTGGGTCTTTCTGATCTCAGAGGCAATATGTCCTACACTTATGACCATCTCTTCCTTTTTTTTTTTTCAAGATCTCTAAGTCTTCCAGTTTGGAGTGGAACTCAGAAAAAATGAGTTCTTTGGGTCCAAGCAGCTGTTTAAGTGAAGCCCTTAATCTCAGGACCACTGGTACTTCAACCAAAAGTCCTTTTTATGTTGGGAAGTTGTGTGGCGACTAGTGAGCTACTGTAGGAGAAACATGGATAGGATCCATAATTCAGAACGAAGTCTCATCATCCTCTGTCAACATTTCTCTTCATGGGAACCATCTCCTGGTTAATGAATCCTTTTAAAGACCAAATATCTGATCACATAAATCAACTGAATACGAAACCTAAGTTGCTTATCACTAACTTGATGTTTTCTATTTCAATAAATTATTAAGTTGGGCATGCAGTACCAATAAATTGGGATGCCATATGAGAACGTGTGATACAATTAGATCCAGAGGACATAAGTGAATGCACAAGCTTTTGGCTTAGACACCCATCATCCCTTCTTCCCTTACTTTGTTGATTCTTCTCTGCTTCCTCTTTGGCTCTTGGAAGTTCCTATGGCCAGGTAACAAAAGATTTGAATGCCCGATATATAAATGGATCTGCATAGTATGTTGGTCCTTAATGTCTGTAGCTCACACTGTGCACAGTTAAACTTGTGGTAACCCTGAAAGAAATTACGAATTTAAATCTTTCTAGTGGGCAGAGTTTTGAATAGCACATGTGAGTGGGGACTTTTTCCTATGGAATGTGGTACATGCTTTATACTAGAAACCAATATATGGTGCTAGTTCAACAATAGCCAAAATATTCACCTGGAAACCAGGGAATGGAGATGGAAATACCCTTTTACTATTGTACTTAACAACTCACTCACAGAATGTTTCTTTATGATCCCATCTTGGAATTTATAGGTACAGTGGCCTCTTTTTTCCAAAGAAAGAAAACAACCATAGTGCCATTAAATTGGAAGTAGAGGCTCCTCCCTGGGCCATTTGTGGTTGCTCATGCCTATAAATCAATGAGGAAAATGGTTACTAAGTTGGCATATGTGATTTAACATTATTATTTGTGTATTAACATCAACAAAAAATATGCCAACTCAATAATGAATGAATGACTGAGGATCTAGATTCATTAGAATTAAAAATTTGGGTCACTCCATCAGGTAAGATGGAAAAATACAGACTAATCAAGGTGTTGGCAGTGGTTAGGGGAAATGCTGGAAGAAAGCAATAATTATTAACTCTACCCTTGATACCAGCTGTAGAAGAAAAGATTGTAATAGCTATGCCAATTTTATGTTAAAAAGACATTATGTATATATATTTTTTAACACAGAGGGACCTTAGCAAATTAATTTAAAACTAAAGGAACTGAAACTTAGTACTTTAAAGTGACCATCTGATGTATAAAATTCTCCAATTATAATATTTCTTGAGACTCTTTTGTTTTTGCATTTTGACCAGATATTATTCCTAGGTCTTCTGGTTAAAGATAGCTTAATTCATGCACTATCCTATATAATTTTCTACTTTTAGTGGTTTAAATTTAGCATTCTTTTGTCTTCTTATTATTTCTTTTCTCCCAAACAACTGATTACTTGAATTTGCTGTGCCATCACTCTTGCTGCCTGCTTTATATGGTCAATTCTTCTTAGGAAAATGTTTTTCCTAGGTATTGAAAGAGGCAAGCAGATCACTTGGAAACATTACTCTGGTTTTGGGAGGTTTCATCTGCAGCATTAAGATATAATTTTCCAATTTCTGTTGCAGACATTGGCTGCTGGTACTTGGGTCTCAAGACCGAGGGGAAGGCAAAAGACATTTTCCAACTTTTTAACTTAATCTACTTTGTGGATGATCCATGAGGCAAATGTTTAATGTATTTTTCTACAATGAGTGAAGAAATTTTTATTTTTGCTCTAAGGCATATTAAAAATTTCAGGGGCTGGGGATATATCTCAGTTGGTAGAGTGCTTGCCTCGCAAGCACAAGGTCCTGGGTTCAAATCCCCAGCACCGCCAAAAAAAAAAAAAATATATTGGACTGGGGAGATAGCTCAGTTGGTAGAGTGCTTGCCTTGCAAACACAAGGCCCTGGGTTCAATCCCCAGCACCACAAAAAAAAAAAAAAAAAAAAAAAAAAAAAAAAAATTTCAATATTTTGGTGTAAGGCTATCCAACACTAAGTGTTCTTTTTTAGTTTATTCCTTTGATGAGGAAGAAGTGAAAGAAAGAGTATTAGAGATTGTGACAGATGTCATTTTGTACACTGTTAGTGGAAATGTAAATTATGGTAGCCATTGTGGAAAGCAGTATGGAGGTTCCTCAAAAAACTAAAAATAGAATCACTATAAAATCCATCTATCCATTTTTGGGTAGGGATCCAAAAGAATTGAAATCAGTATGTCACAGGCATATCAACACTCCCATGTTCATTGTAGCATTATTTACAGTATAAAAGATTAACCTGTGTCTATCAATGGATAAATAAAGGAAATGTGGCATGTATACAATGGAACACTATTAAACATTAAAAAGGAAAGGAGTCTTTTCACTATTGATAATGTCAATGAATCTGGAGGATATTATGTGTAGTGAAATAAACCAGGCACAGAAGAAATAGAATCTCCCACCCCACTTTTTAAAACAATATTAATTCTATCTATTCAAGAGCCTGGTAGGCCTTTCCATTTTCTAAGGTCTTCTTCAATTCTTTCTTCAGTGTTTTTACATTTTCATTATAGAGGTCTTTCTCCTCCTTGGTTAGATTTATTACCAAGTATTTTATTTTACTTTTTATTTTGGCGAGGGAGCAGGGGCACGGGGGATAGAACTCAGAGGCACTCAACTGCTGAGCCACATCCCCAATCCTGTTTTGTATTTTATTTAGAGACAGAGTCTCACTGAATTGCTTTTCATCTTGCTTTTGCTGAGGCTGGCTTTGAACTCGCTATCCTCCTGCCTCAGTCTCCCAAGCTGCTGGGATTACAGGTATGTGCCACCGCGCCCAGGTATTTTGTTTTATTTTTGAGGCTTTTGTGAACAGGGTAGTTTTCCTGATTTTTTTTTTCTCAGAAGATTCAGTATTGGAGTACAGGAAATCTATTGATTTATGTATGGTGACCTTGTATACCTTCTACTTTTCTGATTTTGTTTATCATTTCTGGAAGTTTTCTGGTGATTTGGGGGTCTTCTAGATGTAAGGTCATGTCATGTCATCAGCAGAGTTAAGTTGGATACTTCTTTTCCTATTCAGATCCTGTTAATTTTCTTCTCTTGCCTGATTTCTCTGGCTAAAGTTTCAGGGACTGTATTGAATAGGCATGCTAAGAGTGTGCATCCTTGACTTTTTAGAGTGAATGGTTTCAGTTTTTCTCCATTCAGTATGATGTTGCCTTTGGATTTGTCACATATAGCCTTTATAATATTAAGGTAAATTTCTTCTATCACTAGATTCTCCAATGTTTTTTAACATGAATTTGTGCTAAATTTTATGAAAGGCCTTTTCTGCATCTAATGAGATAATCATATGATTCTTATTCTTAATTCTATTTATGTGGCAAATTACATATATTGATTTATGTACATTGACCCCATCTTGCATCTGGTACATTAGCTTCTTAATGTGTTTTTGAATGCAGTTTGCTTTTATTTTATTGAAAATACTTGCATCCATGTTCATTAGGGATATTGGTCTAAAGTTTTCTTTCCTTGATGTGTCTTTGTCTGGTTTTGGCATCGGGATTATACTGGCTTCATATAAAGTATTTGGGAATGTTTCCTCACTTTCAATTTCACACAGTAATTTGAGAAAGACTGGCATAAGTTCTTTATGAAGGGTCTGGTAGAACTTGGCTGAGAATCCATCTGGTCCTGCTTTTCTTTGTTGGAAGACTTTTAATTGCTGATTCAATCTCATTACTTGATATTGGTCTGTTTATGCTTTTTATATCATCCTTGTTGAATATGGGTAGGTAGTCTGAGTTTGGAAATTTGTCAATGTCTTCTAGATTTTTCAGTACATATGTGTATAACTTTTCAAAACAATTTCTAATGATTCTCTGGATTTCAGAAGTATCTGTGGTAATATCTCCTTTTTAATCCCTAATTTTGATTTGTGTTTCTTCTTTCTTTTGGGTACTTTGTTTTAGGGTATGTCAATCTCATTATCTTTTTGAAGAATCAATTCTTTGTTGTATTTATCCTTTCTAAATGTTTTTGATTCTCAATTGTATTACTTTTAACTCTGATAACAATTATTTCCTTTCTTCTAC